>NC_090779.1:9182500-9782500 GCF_040054535.1 Antennarius striatus
TAATATAAATTTGTAATGGACGCCCCCCGCTTCCCCGACAAATGGCATAAATGTAATCATCATGTGGGTGTCGACCATCATCTCTCTTACAAATTAAGGTTCTGATTCTCAGCGAGAAAAATCATTTTAGGGAACAATATAAATAAAACATTGCGCTACACCACTTGCACCTTGGAAACAGCTTTCCTATTTCTAGTAGGTGGGTAGGTGTCGAAGAGACCAGGAAGCTGTAAATCCAGAAAGGCCAGTCTGATACACTGAACCAGCAGCTGCTTGAAGACCTCACACTCACTCACGCTTCCTGAGGGCCTGAGCACCAAACTCCAGGGGCTAGCCAGTGTGACAGCCAGTATGTCTTCCTTTGGGACCAAGAGCCTGTTGTTTTTTTGAAAGGCTTCTTTCACCAAACAAACACAATATTTGGGCCTCATAAATCACAAAAATTAGTAGTGAAAAGTGTTACTGTATGTTATATGGGGCTTGGGTTTGGATGTCGTAAAATGGGTCCATGGAATCCTCTGAAGATTTCAACGATAATAATTTTTGACTTGATGCTTTTCATAACACACAAAGTTGTTATAACTCCACTGTCATTGCATCAAATCTGCCAAATACAGTACTTCTATTTTAAGTGAGTCTCATCCTCAGTGGTAGCTCCAACTACTGGCAAAACCAAAAAATGTCTTCCTGATAAAATTATTTAATTTAAAAATTTTATCCGGTGATCGCCACAGGAAATAGTCAGATCATTAGGTGCTCTCTAATGCACCATAGTTGAAAAATTATTTTACTAATTCTTCATTCATTGTCTTCAAGACTTAATAAAAATATGTGTTTAATAAGACACACACAGATGAGTGCTAGAGGAGAGTGCAAGGCTTAGGATTAGTGTTAGGGTTGCAGCTTTAATTCACTATTATTATCATCATACATGAAAGCAGTGAGATGACAAACTCATTACAATGAAACCAATAGATCTGCTTCAGAGTACTTTAAACAGCGAATGTCAGTAGGGAAAAAATAGCAGTAATGAAGGAAATACACTTTTTTGTATTCTTGATGAACGAAAAAGAAGCTTCAGTGTCACAAACAACACGTTTCAGTATCTTCAAATTTGTTGTATTTCGCCCCCTCCGTGAGGAGCAGTGGGAAGCCCACTTAGATAGGCACTTATATTAAATAGCTTGCTCAAGGACACGCTCGGATGGAGACATCATGGCTCGAACTGCCAACCTCCTAATAAGTGAACTTACTGCTAAAGCGCTTTAAAAAATATGCTTAATACTTTGTCTACAGTCTGAGGTACACTACATCAGAGGCACTGCTAGTATTTGAACCCAGGAACTCCTGTTTACTAGACAGGCTCTACAACCCAACACCACCCTCAGGTGAGCAGTTGGATGAAACCTTTTTATTGTCATATGTGCACACCCATTAAGCTCAATATGAAGGCATAGTCACTTGCTGTGCAACTAGTTTTCATTTGTTTGGCAGCACTACCGTTTGGTTTTTGTTATACCACACAAAAATGTGAACGTTGTATTTTAAAATGATTTGGCCTCCCAGGCTGTTTTTTCGGCTGGAGCAATCTTCTGGAGCATATTTGTCATTGTGAAGTTAACAGATTTCTTGCAACAGTATTTCCATTTCTTTGCCAAGCTAAACTAAACTACTGCTCACTGTAGCTTTATAGTGACAGTATTTATTTACGCACTTGAGAAGTATCAACCCTCTAATGTAATAGATAATTTTTTGCACATCTTTCTTTAAATAGATGAAAAATATTCATAACTAAAATTTCACTCTGGATACAAACTGTCCCTTCAACTGAGGTGTAATCAGTAATGCCAGTTCCTTTCACCATATAAACACCCTTGCGTCGCACATTAAAGTTGCTCTTTGTCTCTCATAATTGATGTCAGAGGCCTGGGGTGCATTAATGCATTACAAGATCTGCCCATGCTGGCGTGCATTTGCCCTCTCCGTAAAAGGTTCCTGCCTCGCCCACCAGCTGCTCAATGCATCCAGAGCATATTGATTATACTGCTCATGGAGGCAGAATAAAAGCAGGAGGGACATTTTTTCTGACTGACCAGCATATTTAGGAACAATATTGGTCCCAGTTGGGCTGAAAACCTACAAGAATCTACATTTGTTTTTTTGCAGAGCTGAAGAGAAAAGATGAAAATGAACATTCATACTACAAATCCTTCATATTATCCAATCTGAAAATGTGGTGCATCACTGCTGGTCAGTTTAATATATGCTGCATCACAGCCAGGCATTTAAGCTCATGTATCCAATACCACCTGGTTAGATGAAGATCAATGCATAGCAACGTCTCTATCAGTCTGATTAAGTTAGCATATTTTTCATCTTGCAGCAGCGTTGTGAAAGAGACACCTTCGTACTGGGTGTCTTATCGTATATTCTAGGATCTAATTAAAGCAAACATGATTGCTGTCATTATTACTTGAGACCAAACCTTGCCTCTTGTTTTTCATCACCATGAGTGGATTTTAATTTGTGTATCAACTAAACAGAGTGAAATGCAGAGAACAATGAATATATAAACTAGCTCATATTGAGTGAGGAAAAATTTTCTGCTGTCAGTTTAAGTAAAGGAGACCTAAAGCTGCTATGGAAGGTCACAGACTTCCCTGATCAGAATATTACCTCCGCACTAGGGCAGCACTCCATTATGATTTAATCTGGTATTGTAATATGAATTCACCTCAGCAGTAGCCTTTACTGGCAAACTTAAATAGGGTTATATGTTGGTAAGGCTGTCATACATTGTTGGGGACTTTAAAAAAAAGAACCACAGGGCTTCACAAACTGTGATTAAGGCTCAAAGAAATCAAGAGGGTCCTCCGTTATGGCATTGCACAGATCAATGTTTATTACCATAAACTAGAGGGCCCCAAAGCTTGATTCATCCACATAGTGTGTCCTTCACACATCATATTCAATTGTCTTTGAGTTGATTTAACCTGAAATAAGTCCGCCACATCATTTCACTCAGATTGCTGATGCAGTGCAGTCCCAAGAACTATTAATAATAGTACAATAATGATGCTGACAGTGTTGTGATGTTAAGTGACAAGCATCAGAGAGAAATATACCCCTAATACACGTTTCCAGCATGTTTATTGTACTGTTGAGAGATGCCCAAACCTGGAATGTGTAAAATACTGTTGTAGCCCTGCGTTTAGTAGGACTAAGATTATTATTAATAAATCATTAATAAATGAATTGTTAATAAATAGTTTTGCTGTTGACACAACCGTTCACCGCGCAGATAACCATGATACGTTTGGTGTAAATCGCGTCTAGAGCTGCATTGTTTCTTATGGCTGTCAAGCTATGTTGGGCGCAAGTGACGTTGACGCCCACGTGACCACTGAACGCGGAAGCTGCTGCGGCGAAGATTTTAAAGGGGCCCTATTATGAAAATCACACTTTTTCAGGTCTCTACATATACAAAGTGGTCCTCCCTAACCCGACCAACTCCTAGAATCTGGTAAACAAACGCTCCCTGCATCAATAGATATTTGGAGTTTTACGAAGTCAAAGCTCTGAACGACTCGATTCGACCATAAAGCGCTAGAATAGGTATTCTTGACGTCAGACTTTGCACTCTGCTATTGGACAGAGTATTGGACGATATGGATTGGTTGATATGCTCAAGGGCGTAGCCATCCCCAAGACGGAGTTCTTTGTGTGGGACGTGAGGCAGCAGTCTGTTGAAATGGCGTCAGTGAGAAGGAGACAGGGTAGTTGCGCAGTAGTTGATTGTACAAATAAACACCAGTGTTTATTTTTCATCCCATCCAATGAAGAACAGAAGAGACCGTGGTTGCATTTCATTTTTAATGGCTCTGTCCAGCTACATCGCCTGCACGTTTGTTTGTGTGTGGAACCACTTCACTCCAGCCTGTTTTAGCAATGAAGGTCAGTCCAGACGGGGCTTTGCCTGAGACTGATCCTCATTCAAGGATCACTCCCAACCATAGGGACCAAGGACCTGCACCCCAGTTACAGGTAAGTCTCACCACATTTATTTTTTTTGCAGTTGTCTGTTAGCATGGGTGATCAATTGCGCACGCTCCAACACATGTGTGCATGCTGGCCTACAGTATAAAACTATAACGCAGTTGGTCCATATTTTCTTATTGTTAGTTAGCCTGAATGAAGTCATGTTATGATAGGCTATATAGGGAAGTTGCCTCTGTGTCACGTTTGCGTATTGTGTGTGCGCGTGCACGCCCGATCACGTGCTGGACCTACAGTAGGAACAACACATAAGTTGGTCTCATATGTTCTTATGTTTGTTAGCATGAAGTCATGCTATGTAGGGAGGTCTCCTTTGTGTCGAGTTTGTGTGCTGCGTGTGTGCGCGCACGCTCCCACATGTGTGTGAGTGCCGGACCTACAGTATAAAGCTAAAACGCACGTAAGTTGGTCTCATATTTTATTTCCTATTATCTGTCAGCATAAATAAAGTCAACTTATGCTAGGCTACGTAGGGAGTTGTGCTTTGTTTCGTATTGTGTGTGCGCGCACGTTAGAGTCGATTGTTTGTTGGGCGTCAGAGCGACAACGCACACAGGTCTGTCCTCCTTATCCAAAATCAGAACATTTGTGTCCTGCAATTAGTATCCCTCTTCCTTGTACATCCATTCAGCCACCAGCTTCAAGGGACGTGGGGGGCCAAACTGACCCAGTGGACACCCATACTGTTGGTACACAGCTGTCCTTCAGGACCCTTCATTCCCACTATTGAAGTAAAGTCATATTCCATACAATGTTTTAATAAAATTGGTTAAATACCCTAATTTTCTAAATATTGTTGTCTATAGGTGTTAGTGAATGCACATGTTGATAGTAGTTCAGTAAAAAATAATATTGTTGTGTATTAGAATTTTCCAGCAGACAGTAAGTGAAGACTTTAGTATAAAAAAATTGAGACAGATTCATGTATGTCATATATTGTTTTGGCTCCTTATGTCGTTACGTTTGGTGTACCCCTTGTAGAGGGGTACACCAAACAAGATCCACTTTCCAAAGGCTTTTGAAGGGACAATGCAGAGTCAAACCTCACAAGACAGAGCCAACATTCTGTTAGTGTTGCGATATTTTAGTATTTCAAACAAACGTGTTTTGAAATTCTGTTGGTAATTGCTCACAATAAAACACAGTAAAAAGTAACCATACAAATAAATAAATTAGTAGCAAGTACCAGGATGTATTTTGAACACAATTTTTCTAAACAGAAAAATGAATAAAACAATATCAATAACAGTAAAGATCTATCTTTGTGTTTTATTGAACAGGTTTTGTAGCTGACATGTTGGACCTCATATGTGACAAAGTCTTGGTGGACCCCATGCCTTACACAAATGAGATGTTGTCCATTCCTCTCCCCGTGAATCTGCCCAGTATGAGCGTCCTGACAAGGAGGAGGTCATTGCCAGCTACATGACCAGGTTCAACCAAGACTCGGTCTAAATCCAGCGTAGTGGCCTTTGTCTTCAGGAAACTCTCGTTGTATGCGAAGGACCACACAGGCTGGAATGACGACCCGGATTCTGCGTCCTAAGTAGCCCCACAGGAACACCTGTACAACAGGTGAAGACACCTCAAAATAGAGTAGATAAAGGCATCACTGCAATATGGTTACATCATTTCACCATTAACCCTAGAACACTAACGCTAAAATAAGTAACACCATCACTAACGTCGGGTATATTTTACCCGATACAATATCCTGGATAAAATACATTTTACCCGGTACAATATCCTGGATAAAATACAGTTTTCATCAGTTTATGTAAAAGTACAACACTGTATAACAAACTGTAGTACTCTTCTTTAATTTCAAAATATGCAGTATCACATACATTTAAAAAAAGGTACCATGGTGGACCTTTTAAAAAGGCATCAAAATTATTGAAAAAACAGGTCATCCTGACCGCTAAATTTCAGAACCAAAAAAAAAATGGAGCTAGGAACTTGTTCTTTGGTCCACCCATTCCTAGGACATGTGAGCCTTGTCTGGTGAAGGCACAGTCTTCTTGCATCATTGACAACTGTGGGAGAGAGAGATAAAAAATGGCTTTTTTTGAGAGGGAAAAAATCACCAAATTTTTTTGACTATATGAATTTCCTTGGAAATTAACATTAAGTGATGTTTATTCATAGACATTATACTAATTAAGGATTACATGCAAATTCTGGGACAACTTTTAACTTACCTTATGCCTTACATGCAGTTGGTACAGGCAGGGTAGTGGTGCTGAGGACACACTGGTCGATGGCAGACATGACACCTGTGTCGTGCCCATGGCTTGATGAGTGCCATTGCCAAAGCCTGCATATACTGCCTCCTCTTCATTTGTGGGTCACCTCTCTTCATGGCATTCTCCTTGTGAATGATCCATGACTTTATCACACCAGCGTTCATCATACCATATAACACACACAGTGGTCACCTCTTGGTGTTTCTTCCACAGATGTATTGAGCACACATCTGGTCGAAAGTATCAACACCTCCCTTTGTTTGGTTGTAAAATTTGATCATGTCAGGGATGTGAGTGGGTCCAATACTTGGTTGTGTGTGCAAGGATGACAAAGAGTAGGACAAGCTTCTTTTTTGATGCTGTGTCATGGAAGGACACCAAAGTTAGGTCTTTGGTGTCAGGATGACAGCTGTGGATGAAATGGGGCAGGGAATGTGGCCGGCCTGAAGGTTGTTTCCATTGGAAAGTGCTAAAAATGCCTGATTTAAACACACAAACACTCACGTTGTGTAAATTCCACCCGTAAAATATGTTACCCTCTATCACTAAAGTAAGGTGAAAATCACCCGAACTCATGCCTCTTGAAAAAACCATAGATGGGAGGAGGGAAACAAACATACAATTAATAACATCAGTGAGCAGCTTGAAGCTACCCTAGGACCCATGGAACTCAGACAATGGCAACACAGTGAAAATCACATGACAAGAATTGTGTGGGTGAAAATCACCCGAGGTTAGTGTTCTACGGTTAACCTGGTGTGATGGTGCCAGGTGTTAGCTCTGTGTGTCTTGTCACAGAGGACTGCCTCAAATATTTTGCAGCTTAGTAACGGGTTAAATCAATGTGATAGAACAATAAAGTAACTTAACCGTGAGCAGAAGCTAGCATTAGCCACATGGTAAGAACTATCAGAACCACCATCAGACTTAACTGTCACTTATAGAAATACAGCAACTTTTTAGCAGTCAACACATCTGTACATATACAAAATACATAATAAGACAGATAGACATTATTACTGTGCGATAAGAGGCGGGGGTAGAACAAAAAGTAGCTACCGGACGATGCTCCGGTCCTGTGATGACGTAGAACCAACACAGAACCAACTAAGTAACGTTCACACGTACTAACCATTCAGAAACGTCCTGCTGCAGCCGCACAGTCGGTGTTTCTTTAGGAGCCCCCGCTTCTGGGTCCGACTCGGGGTCATAAATGTACGCCGACACAATCTGTCCTCCAAACGCCATTAATGATAACAAACGTAATGCCAGTCAGTGTCCCGTTAGCCTAACGCTCTACTCCAGAGGGGCGTGGCCCAGGTGAAGGAGGCGTGGACCAGCGGAGCTCATTAACATACTGCAGCCGGAGGCCTGAAACGAAGCGTTTTGTGAGTAGCTCAGATGAGCGATTTTGAAAAGCTGATATTTAGGACCACAGATCACTTTAGATCAAAATATTTGGAATACAGTCTAGTTGGACATCTGGCAGCTGAATGACATTAAGTTAAAAATACATAATATGGGACCTTTAAGCTTTTTTGACCAAACGGATGATGCTACACACATAAAATTTATATATTCTTCTATTTTTCATAATGATAAATAACATATGTGTCACTTAAAATTAACTTTACTGTCCCTTTAAGAGAGAACCGGACGGAGTAATAACGGAGTGTGGTGGTGTTTAGCGTACGTTTTACGCAAGCCTGGTCCTAAATTTGGAGCAGGTTGGCAAGGGAGTGACAACACCCATTGCTGCAGTGGGAGCAGGTGTGGTCCAAGGTTCGCTCGTGTAGTGCTAGGAGCCCAGGAGCAGCCGCCGGACGGGATCCAGACACCAAAAAACTACAAGCACCAGGCCTGCAACGCACATGGACAGGGTATTTGGACATTTAGTTATTATTGACGGCTTAGAGTAGGTTTTATTTCAGTACTTGTTGGACTATTTTCGTTTTATATTATTGTTTTGTTGTTTGTTTTTGGGTGTTTTTAACAGCCATCATAGTGGCAGGTTGACTGCAATCCCCACTTCAAGACATTACTAAACACACCTCACTAAACCTTTGGCTCAGGTTTCAATCTACACAAAATATGATCTTTCTGTTCCTTTAAAGCTTTAACAGAGATGATTTAGAAACAGTAAACTCATGAGGGAAAAAAAATGTTGAATACAAATGCAGCGTTTGGCTATTTGAAGAAAACCCATCAGAGAATGTAAGGGATACGCATAGTAACACAGGAAAGGGTAAAGAAAGCATGGATTATTCATATCAATTCCCACAGTGCAAACAGCTCCTTTCTGATGGATTGTGCCTGCGGCGCTCCTTCCTGTTCAATACCAACAGTCCCAGTTAGCTCAGCCTCATGCTGCTGCACACAGACAGGAAGATGAGCTCCCCAGAATCACAGACAGGGGCCAGCGGCTCTCATCTCCTGTCTCTCAGACGTAACGGTGGTGTGTGGTCTGAGCTGAGACTAAATTTAAAAGTATCAGGATATGGCGGCAGAGCAGAGAGGTTGCAGAAGAGAGATGCTGATGGTGTCTGATTTTCTTTTGTTTCAGTTAAGGAGCGTAAAGGGTCTGTCATACCAACCAGAGGACTGCTGGAGATGGTGAAAGGTATGTTATAACAATGACCGTCAATATAACCGGCTTGTTCTCCAATAACAGACATCTGGACTGGCTCCAAACGGCAGGAGTGGAAAGCCTGTAGCGTTATGTTGTGAGGACGACTTTCAGCCACAGTTACATCAGTGCTGTTGGATAACATATCTATTTTGTGATGCATTTGATCATTATTGGCTTGATTTGATATGTGGTCCGTTTAATATGACCTGTCTTATATTATCTGTCTGTGCATGTTGGCTGAATATTTAATGAAATCAGAGAAAATTCAAAACAAAGACAGTAAGATGTCAATGAAATGGGAGAAACTGTAAATAAATGATGTAATATTAGTTCCCAGAGATGGAACTGAAAACAAATCTACAGAATCAAATAGAAAAAGGGAGAGTATTCAGCATTGTGCTCAGTCTCTAGCACAGGAACAACCTTCCCTCTCCAGCAGCTCTGAACTGAGGATGAACCTGCATTTTTTTTCTGCTGCTATTTTAAAAGGCCTGTCTGCAGACAGCAGGAGTCTGCCAGATTTCTCCCGGCAGAGGGTTTAAATGACCTTCAATATAAAGAAATTCAAAACGATGCGGATCCATCTCAATAACAAATGGTGCCAGCAGCCATTAAGAAATTCAGACAGCAAACGATAGTGTAAAAGACACTCTGACCCAGTAATGAGAAACTGAGTAATCCTGAGATTTCACACTTTCAGCACATCCCATGTCCTCTCCTGGCATTCAGCAGGTGAAAAAAGGCTGCAAATGAAGCTGTATAACGGCCAACCAACCATTCAAAATACCTTAGCAACAGTTAGAATCCTTCATGCTGTGGACCTGGTTGTCTACCTGTGACTTTCCTTTCGTCCAATAAGGGCTTTGATGTAAAGAGGAGGCAGCCATAGGAAAATAAAGCAGGGATTCAAACAAAGGGTGGAGGCTTCAGACATACTGCATTGCCTCTGATGGACCATCAGTATTCTCTGCACATCCACTGCTATCACTCTCAACACTCACTGAGAGCTCTATTCAGCGTTGTGTGTAATTATCTTCATTTAACTGGCCGACATCATATTCTACAATTATCTTCGACACTAGTTTTTCATTCAATGCAAAGCAATTTTCTTGGATAGACATCTGCTGCCAACATTCCAAATTAGCCATAGATGTACATAGTTTATGTCTACTTAACATTTACCTGGTTATTGCAACAGTTTTCTGAGAGGTATAAACCCATCACCCCCCCCATTAAATGTCTGGAATCAAAGCAATTGATTTTTAGATCAGAAATTTATGGATTCCTGACTCCCGGACATACAACATTGTATATGTAAGCATGAGTAAATTATATATTTGAGTTTAATATGCAGTTGAAGAAAACGCAAATTGTGTGCTGCTTAGTTATGTAGAATTATTTCAAGGACATTTAGACAAAGATGGAGCTGATTCCATAAAACCATGCCTTTAATAACTTTTTTGTCTAGTTCTTGTTTCTCTACATCCCTCTCTCTGCTCTGACTCTATCCTGTCCTCCCTTCTCTCTCCCTCCAACAAACAAACACAGTTTTCCTAACAAAAGAGATTCTTGTTATTGAATGTTCGGTTACTGTCGGGAATGAAGTCAGATAAGAGTACAATTTTATTTTCAATTGAAGATGGATGTTTTGAACAGAAAGTGATTGATTCTCATAGAAAGTGATTGATTCCCATAGAAAATGGGAAAATGTCTAATTTCTCAAAATTCAAACAGCATCAAAACAAAACAATATGGGATGGAACATGTTGTCAAGTACCATCATCTTCATCAAGTCCTGCCCACAGTAGAGAGGAGATTGTACAGTAGCTACAAATGTCGGCAAATGAACTAGACTTTCACATTCAGCCAAAATAAAACAAATGCAGAGATATAAAAAATTTGATGTTTCAATAACTGCCTTTGTCTGGATTTGTTTTATTATGGGGTCTTCTTCTTTTCGGCTTTTCCCTTCAGGGGTCGCCACAGCGAATCAATTGCCTCCATCTAGCCCTGTCCTTTGAATCCTCTTCTCTCACACCAACTACCTTCATGTCCTCCCTCATTACATCCATAAACCTCCTCTCTGGTCTTCCTCTAGGCCTCCTGTCTGGCAGTGGACATGTCCAAACCATCTCAGTCTGGCCTCTCTGACTTTATCTCGAAAACCTCTAACATGTGCTGTCCCTCTGATGTACTCATTCCTGATCCTATCCTTCCTGGTCACTCCCAAAGAGAACCTCAGCATCTTCATTTCTGCTATCTCCAGCTCTGTCTCCTGTCTTTTCCTCAGGGACACTGTCTCTAGACCAAACAACATCACTGGTCTCACCACAGTTTTGTACACCTTTCCTTTCATTTTAGCTGAAAATCTTCTATCACACATCACACCTGACACTTTCCTCCACCCGTTCCACCCTGCCTGTACAGCTTCTTCACCTCTTTTCCACACTCTCCATTGCTCTGGACTGTTGACCCTAAATACTTAAAATCCTCCACCTTCTTGATCTCTTCTCCCTGGAACCTCACTCTTCCACTTGGGTCCCTCTCATTCACACACATGTACTCTGTCTTACTGCGGCTAACCTTCATTCCTCTCCTTTCCAGGACAAACCTCCACCTCTCTAGCTTTTCCTCCACCTGTTCCCTGCTCTCACTGCAGATCACACTGTCATCTGCAAATGTCATAGTCCATGGAGATTCTGTCAGCCTGTCCATCACCATTGCGAATAGGAAGGGGCTCAGAGCTGATCCCTGATGCAGTCCCACCTCCACCTTGAACTCCTCTGTCACACCTACATCACACCTCACCACTGTCTTACAGTCCTCATACATGTCCTGCACCACTCTAACATACTTCTCTGCCACTCCAGACTTCCTCATACAATACCACAGTTCCTCTCTGGGCAGCCTGTCATAAGCTTTCTCCAGATCTACAAAAACACAATGCAGCTCCCTCTGGCCTTCTCTGTACGTCTCTAACAACATCCTCAAAGCAAACACTGCATCTGTAGAACTTTTTTTTGGCATGAAACCATACTGCTGCTCACAAATGTTCACTTCTGCCCTTAGTCTAGCTTCCACTACTCTTTCCCATAACTTCATTGTATGGCTCATCAGCTTAATTCCTCTGTAGTTGCCACAACTCTGCACATCTCCCTTGTTCTTAAAAATGGGCACCAGCACACTTCTCCTCCATTCCTCAGGCATCTTCTCACTATCTAAGATCCTGTTGAACAACCCAGTAAGAAACTCTACTGCCACCTCTCCTAGACACTTCCAAACCTCTACAGGTATATCATCAGGACCGACTGCCTTTCCACTCTTCATCCTCTTCAATGCCCTCCTCACTTCATCCTGACTAATCTTTGCTACATCCTGGTCCACAACAGGCACCTCTTCTAGTCTTTGTTCTCTCTCATTTTCCACATTCATCAACTCTTCAAAGTACTCTTTCCATCTTTCCATCACACTACTGGCACCTGTCAATAGACTTCCATCCCTATCCTCAATCACCCTAACCTGCTGCAAGTCCTTCCCATCTCTCTCTCTCTGTCTTGCCAACCCGTATAGATCAGTCTCTCCCTCCTTACTGTCCAACCTAGCATACAAGTCATCATAAGCTCCTTCTTTGGCCTTTGCTACCTCTACCTTCACCTTACTTTGCATCTCCCTGTACTACTGTCTACTCTCCTCAGTCCTCTCAGTATCCCACTTCCTCTTAGCTAACCTCTTTCTCTGTATACACTCCTGTACCTCCTCATTCCACCACCAAGTCTTCTTATCTACTTTCCTTCCAGATGACACACCAAGTACTCTCCTACCTGTCTCCCTGATCACATTAGCTGTAGTTTTCCAGCCATCTGGAAGCACCTTCTGACCACCCAGAGCCTGTCTTAACTCCTTCCTAAAAGTCATGCAACACTCTTCCTTTTTTAGCTTCCATCATTTCGTCTTCTGCTCTGCCTTTGCCCTCTTCATCTTCCTCACCACCAGAGTCATCCTGCACACCACCATCCTATGCTGTTTGCCTACACTCTCACCTACCACTACTTTGCAGTCACTGATCTCCTTCAGGTTACACCGTCTACACAAGATGTAGTCTACATGTGTGCTCCTACCACCACTCTAATAGGTCACCCTATGTTCCTGCCTCTTCTGGAAGAAAGTATTCACTACAGCCATTTCCATCCTTTTTGCAAAGTCAACTACCATCTGTCCTTCTGCGTTCCTCTCCTGGATACCAAACCTGCCCATCACCTCCTCATCACCTCTGTTTCCTGCACCAACATGTCCATTGAAGTTTGCACCAATGACAACTCTCTCACTTCTAGGCATGCTCTGCATCAGTTCATCCAAGTCCAACCAGAATTTCTCCTTCTCCTCCAGCTCACATCCTACCTGTGGAGCATACCCACTAACAACACTGAATATCACAGCTTCGATTTCTAGCTTCAGACTCATCACTCTATCCAACACTTTTTTTTACCTCCAGGACATTCCTAACAAACTCCTCCTTCAAGATAACTCCTACTCCATTTCTCTTCCCATCTACACCATGATAGAACAACTTGAACCCTGCTCCTAAACTTCTAGCCTTGCTACCTTTCCACCTGGTCTCCTGTACACACAGTATGTCTACCTTCCTTCTCTGCATCATGTCAACCAACTCTCTACCTTTTCCTGTCATAGTTCCAACATTCAACGTCCCTACTTTTAGTCCTATACTCTTGGGGCTCCTCTTCTCTTTCTTCGTGCGAACGCACTTTCCTCCTCTCCTTCTTCGACCAACAGTAGTCCAATTTCCACCGGCACCCTGTAGGTCAACAGCACCGATGGCGGTCGTTGTTAACGCGGGCCTCGACCAATCCGGTATGGAACTCATAGGTTTGATTTGCATCTTTGATTTGACAAAAGTTTTACGCCGGATGGCCTTCCGGACGCAACCCTCTGTATTTATCCGGGCTTGGGACCGGCACAATAAGACACTGGCTTGTGCCCTTTTGCGGCTACATTTCTTGCGGCTACATTCCATTGTTTTATTATGGGGTCTATTCCAGGCAAACCTCCAGGCTCCAACCAGTTTTCAAAGAAATTCCTTCTGTAGGTTTTGTATTATTCTGTTGACAAATCACCAAACAAATGGACATGGGTGAAATAATTACTCCAAATATATTTGGAGACAAATATATTGTTCCTTTTAAGAGAGAAGAAATTCTAACAATTTACAACCTAAAAAATGTTACTAATACTCATTACTTTTTTTTTTTTTCAAACTTTCTTTATTTTCATTATACACACACAGATGGTACAACGAAATTTCGAGGCCAGATGGATAGTTGGTCCAGAGCTGCTGCACCCCTGGCGCACCGCCACTACAGTCCAACATGACCTAATGTTCCCTAGATGCATGCTTTTCCTGATAATGGGGGGAAACCGGAGAACCCGTAGAAAACCCATTCAGACACGGAGAGAACATGCAAACTCTTCACAGAAAGGCCATGTTGGAAATGATGGGGTTTGAACCGCTAACCTTCTTGCTGTGAGGCTACTGAAATGAAACTAAGTGCTGAAGTACCTCTAAAATTGTCCCATTTAAAGGATAAAACCTATTTGTGAGCTTCAGGAGTCCGGTTATCTGAAACTTTTAATGTCCTTAAACATCTCTCATAATAATTCAAACAGAAATGGGATTTCATTGAAATCATCTTCATCATGTGATCCACAGCAACTTTATGAAATCTGACTCAGAAAATCAGAATGAGAATTCAACTCAGAATTATTATTAGAATCTGAATTAGAATCAGACAAAGCTTTTATAGTCAAGTTTGTTTACGCAAAAAAAGAGTTTGACTCCGGTTTAATGGTCTGTGCTCTTATCTTTTTATACTGTAATGCATAATCTGACACTGAGCCCACACAACATTATGCTCAATAACTTTGTCCTATTTGGTGGAGCTTTGCTCTTTGACTGCTCACCCTCCCTGCAGGCCCTCAGCTCCCGGAGCTCAACAAAGAGTCTCTCCTCTTAGGCGGGGCTGCGTGTGGGCTGTGGGTCACCTCCTGACTCCTCCACCCACAGAACTCATCCACTCCACTCCGCCTGCAAATACAAGGATGAAAACATAGGATGGGAAATAACACTCATGGGATTTTCTTCTTGCTAATGAAGCCAGTCATTTTTTCTGATCAGCTTTTTTGTTAAACATGTTACACAACTTAACTGAGTTAATACCAGTATATTATAGCATAATTATGAAAAATATATGTTTTATATTTTTTTACATTTAATATAAAAATATAAAATCAGAAATATATTTCATATTTTTCATTATACATTTCTGATTATTATATATGTACTTCATTTCATTAATTTCTTCTCATAGATAAGATAGACAGACAGACTGACACACACACACACAAAGGACTGCTGATGTTTTACACAATACAGTACTTTAATAATGGTGTTTAAATTAACAGCATTTATTTGTTGTTCAAAATCCTGAATTAATTATTAAATGGATAAATAGCTAATGTTTTTATACCTTTAAGGCCACATTCAGAAGTCTGGCCAACTCTTTATAATATCAGAGGAAGGTAGCAGCAGAGAAGCACTTTCCCTTAAAATAACACCGTTGACATCTGTCAGAGTAATCACACGGATAACGCTCCATTCACCTTTGAACAGAATAATCACGTATGTTCCATCTCCCGTCTGGGGCCTAATCCCTCTGAGCAACGGTGTAAGAACCATGCCACCTGCATCCAGTCATACAGTTCCAGGCCTGACCGCCCTTGTGACACCATGCTGCATCTTCATCTCATTAACAAATGCACAACAGCATCTCAACAACCCCACTGGGTCTGGATCAACACACACATTTATGCTTTTGCTCCCCAAATTCAGTGGCTTGGAGGCTGAAAAAATCAATTTGACAAAGAAATGTCTACATTTGTCTTGATTTTAATAAAGACTGAGAGAGGAGGCCTCACATTTATCAGACAGTCTTGTCCTTGGATTGGCCAAAACAAACTGGTCAGTGTGGATTGAAGATAGATGCCAGTTCACTTCTTGAGGACATCAGTTGAGCCTTGAGCAAGGCGCTAATATTCTATCTTATCAGGAATCTTCTGATGTCCATTATATGAATATTTTAGGAAATAAATTGTGAGTGTGAATTTCAACTGGAGGATGACATATTTGAAATGTAAAAGAATATATATCTTTATGAAGCATGAAGTTACATTGAATTGTACTTGACATAAGGAATTTATATATATAATTTATCTAAAAAAAAAAAATTAAACATGATTTAAAATAACTTAAAAGTCAGTAAAAGAGCAGCACTGTGTTCATCAACAAACTGTCAACACAACATTTTAAATCATGTCATGCTGGAGTCACGACAGGTAGAACAGAGAAGTAGATGATCCTTGTATCCCAGCTGCCTTAAATTTGTCATTGCAGCAGCTCATTCAGGATAACATGGGCTGTTTAAACACGAACGGAGATGTCAGGCAGCATTAGCGTCCAGACAGACTCTGCACCCCGAGGATTCAGCAGTGCCGGGAACATCAGTCATTAAATTTGCAGACCCTCTGCAGACCTTCACCGTCTGCTTATCGAATGAAGGCCAGGATGCGTTTCCCAGCATTGACTCATATTTTTGAGTCACTCTATTGGTACAGAGTCGCCTGAAATAAATGATTAAAAAAAACAATATGGTTTTTGATTGTGCAGAATATTAATGTTTTTTTTATTTCTTTTTGAAAAGGTAATGTGAAAGCATCCACAGCTACCTGTGACTTTTCTAAAATTTAGTTTTCTGTGATTCAAACAAATATAAAGGATCAATTTAAAAATGAAAGCTGTGTGCATTACATGGCCACCATTTCTAACAACATTACCTAATGTGGGTTAGCAGCCACTAAATTAGACACAAACCTTTTTGAGACAAGGTCTACTTAATGACACCAAGAATGAGTTCATTCTTTGACACCCTCATAGGGATGTTTATGAAATGGTGCATCAGAGAACTGAGGTCACGGTATTTTATTGTCACCTTCACATGCATGTAAAGTTGGAGGACAAAAACATTCAATACATCACTTGGTATAATCCAATCTAAAAAATAAACAAACCCAACATAATAAATATAATACAATAAAGGTAGAGCTGCCCTGACTTACATTAGACCGTAGAGGTGTACCTAACAATGTGGTCAGGGTGCACGTGACAACATTTATTAGCAAATATCGAGAATTACTTTTATATTAACATAAAATGTAGTCTCTCATAGAAAAGGCTTGTCAGTATGAATCAAAATGACTCAAAAAACAATTGCAACTAATCATTTATGACTTTTTTTTATCCGTGTTTGTTGTTGAGGAAACCATTATTAGAGTATTCACACTTGCTGCTCTGCCATTATGTTTTTGATTGTGGCTGTGATATTTTCCACTCCACTGGTAGATTTTCTCAGCTGCCACAGCTAAACATTGACTTTGTTCACCATTCTTTGCTCATTTATTGTAAACAAAGGATTTTTGTTGTTTCTCATTTCAAGTGCCCTTCCCCCGTCTACCTTTTGTCTCTGAAAGCATCAGTTTGTTGTTCGATGCCTTCAGCTGAAGCCCGGCTGGCCTGCCCTCTCTCCTGCCTCAAAGCCGGCTGCAGATGAAAAATTTATGACCGTATGCCTTGAAGACCTCACATTCCATTTGAAGTGCTGCTGTTCCTCTGATGCTGCCCCCACTGATGGTGACTGAGTCTGCCTTCTTCATTCGACCAGCGCTTTTCCTCACAGTAGGGGTGCAAATCAGGGAGAGGAGGCAGGATGTTGTCCATGGCTTCACACTCCTTCATTGGCATTCAATGCTTAGTTTTTCCTGGCTGTATGGAATAATGAGATGCCGATTTGTTGCTTTTAAAATGTACTCTAGGAAAACCCTTCCTCACACAGATTTCTCGCAGTACGTTGTATTTGAAATATTCTCAAGATTTTTTTTGTCTTATTTTCAGATAAATTGATACCAATTTTTCACATTCACAAAGCTTTTTCTTTGCCACATGCTCAAATGTGCCGACAGGCTAAAATAGCAGCACAGTCAAGACTTTTAGGATGTTAGGAAAGATGTATTTACTTTACTTTTAATTGTATCATTGAACGAAATCCAAATATTACAAAATAGATTTTTGTCATGACATGTTGCAACAAATTAAGTTCTGCTCTTTAATGTCAGATTTTCAAAATCATTTATGTCTCACCACAATGATTAAGTCTCATGGTGCATTATCCCAATGAAATATAAAACAACTAGAAAGGAAGTTTGCAAACTTCGACTCTGGCTGATATGAGAAGGAACAAAATGACGAGATTATAGCTCTACTGATAAGATGTTGTTTCCTGGGTGTTGTTTATTCATTATGTAATGGGTTTCTGTCATCTTTTATACGCATGTTGTGTAACGCCTTGGAATTGTTTTCCAGCACCTCTCCATCTGTCAATAGCCTGAAAAATATGTTTTAACACCTTCTTTCGGACAGTTGTGAAACGTGCAAATACATTTCATATACAATACTACAATACAATCTGATTCAGGGAAGATTAGCCTGGACCCTGGGCAAGGATGACACGCAAATTCATGAAGCCTTCCAGATTTTTTGGCAGTAGCTCAGTCCGCTAGGTCTTGGGCTGTGGACCGGAGGGTGACAGTTCACCTCCTGAGCACTGTTGAAATGCCCTTGAGCAAGGCACCATTGCACATAGGGTGTACCACGAAGGAGCTCCCCGCTGCTCTACCTCTCACGATTTATCTGCATGCTTACAGGCCCCCTTGTGTGTGTGTGTGTGTGTGTATCTATATCTATATATCTATAAACATACATTTAGATTTCCAACCATAAACACACTATATTATTATCATTTGAATCCATGTTCATATTGACAAAACAACATATTTGTCCTGTTTCAAAATCGTTTTATAGACGAAATGCAAGTAGCCGATCAATAGAATGAGAAAATCAAAATGTATTTAGTTTTCTTTTAAAGTTGAAAAAGAAATAATAATCACTAATAACCAATAATTGAGATTTGCCTCAACACTTTATGATGCAGGGATTCTTGTCTTCAGAGACCTTGGCAAAGCCTGCTAGTACCCATCAAATTGGTTCCTAAGCAACAGGTAATTTCACAACACACACTGATTTACATGCAGCAACAGTTTTTCATCACAGGTTTCAATATAAAGTCACATCCAATGGCAACCTTGAGTCACTCAACACTATTTAAACCACTGCTCAAAGCTGGGAAGTGATGTCACATTTGTCATTCTGATAATTAGTTCAGGACAATGAAGCACAGTGAAGAAGCATTCGTCTTCAGCAGCAAGGCCTTCCTCAGTGACACATGAATCAACATTTCTGTGTACAATCCGTGGTCTCCATGCACAGGATCTGGTTTCTCACTTCAAATAATTATAGGGTGGTGAAGAATGAGCCACAAAAATAATTTATCAAAGTTTTCAGTCCAAAACTCAAGCAGGTGTGAATGATTTAATAAGACTGAGACTATTCCAGGTCAATGTGTTTGATAGAGTTGTGATTCAAATAGAAAGAACACCATGTGTCTTTGTCCTTAATGATGTTTTCCCTTTTACAATCAAATGGGTTATCACGGGGTAACCCTAACCCTAACCCGAAGTACTTGTCAACGTTTTAATTATTCAGTTTGGTGATAGAATTTAGCTATAGATTAGGGAAAATTCTTCATTTTTATAAGAACTTGGGACTTGTTGAGAAGTCCTGCTTATTTGAATAATGACCTCCAAAATGAAAAACTTGTGTTTTGAAATATAAACAATGTATTTGTGACACATTATGGCAAGCTCTGATGTGTTTACAGGGAAAATAAAAGGGAATAAAAGTGAAAGATAGAAGTACTTTGCTGAGTTTAACCCTTTTCAGGGTAAAAATAATACAGGATTTTATCTGGAGTGCTTTTAGTGCTAACACATGTCATGGCAGGAGGATGTGTTCAATAGCTGTCAGCATTCACCTGCATCACTTATATAAAGCAATTTCTGCAATGGATTATCCTTAAGAAAGTCAACAAACCTAAATAAGCTAAATTCAGTGATAATGTTATCTTGTATTTGTTCAGATGCTATTTTCTGCTGATCAGTGCAGAATGTGTTCTTTATAAATGTCAGGAAGTGAAATGCAACCCTTATCTGAACCTCAGACTCATGTGATAAAGCTAACCATGTTTTTTATTTAGGTGTGGGGAGTCAACAAAAAAGCTCAATGCTGCTGCTGATTGACACCAACAAACCCTCAGCTCAATCTCATGGGACTCCAGACTAGTCAATAATTCAGAGAAAGGAGAGAAATTTTCCAAGAAGCCTGAGATAGTGGGGAATAAAGAAGGAAAAACAGCAGAGAGGAAAAGGAATAGATATGGTGGGAGTATGAAGTCCTGTTTGCCTATTTCTGACCCAGAGCAATAACGTGTCAGCAGTGGATTTGAGGAATTCTAGCTGTCAGTCAGGAAGACTCTCAGCACCGGTGGTCAATAAGGGGTACTGGAAAAGAACCATTTTTGTGTGTCTAGCATTTGCTCTGAAAAATACACAAGATAAAATATGATGGATTATATGTGAGGGAATCTGTCCCGATGCCAGCGATGCACAGGAGATAAAAGACGATGGTGCATTGATCAGTGTCAGCTGATTGAAAATGCAAATTACTGCAGACAATATTTGCATGAGCCGATATAGCAGTATGAGTGATGGTGAGAGATATTAAACTAGCCAGCAGCGTGTGCAACAGGGTTGACAAATGACACAGATAATTATCTACTAAAACAAATTCAACAAAGGGTAAAGAAGATTGCAGACAAGAACCTTAAACAGCAGCTTACAGAAATATTTCACCAGAACAAAGCATGGTTTTGTTCTTAATAAGAGCTTTGAAAAATTAGAAAGAAAAACACATTCACAGGCAGAAAAAGAACATTTCATGACAGCTGAAAACAACCCTGGTCAATAAATCTTGTTGTTGGTATATTGTGGGGGTTTTGTTTTTTTTCATCAGTTCACATGAAATGAGAATTTCTATTGTGTTTTTCAATCTCTGGCCAAGTATTCAGTGGAAACTCACATCATACACACGTTTCGACACAGTCCAATAAATTTCAAAAATCCCAGCCTGGTATGACATAAGAAGTGTTCTGTTAGAACAAAGCAGCGTCGTTATAGCAGACATGGCTTTTCTGCTAAGTACACAGCTGAAAACATGGAATGGCTGAGTCTACATAACAGGATGAAACCTGCACGGTTCTGTTCTCCAGGGGCAAAAATCCCTTTAGGTAGGTGGATCTTTTGTCAGGTTCAGGGAATAGAAAATAAAGATAGTCTACAGAGTTTCCCTATTTGTTGTGTGTTTCCAATGAAGCCAAATGAAACAATGGTGGCAGTCAGTTTGACTTTAAAATCTGCTCTCTATTTTTTTCCCCCTAATTTTATAAATCACAGTTTTGTTTTTAAATTTTTTCAAAAAAAAAATTCAAAAGGAAGAACTTATTTTTTCATCTCTGAAATAGTGTAGAAATTCAAGGGAATATTTTAAATAACCAGTTCTACATTTCTTGTTTTTGTGAAAATTCACACCCCCCCCCCCAATTTTTTTTTTCTTTTTTGGTTGAAACTGGGCACCAAACTAAGTGGTTTCATTTTAAAGGAAATTAGGCCTAATTATTGTATCCACTATCACAATTATCTACAATAACATCTCTGAACTGTCTGTATCTTATTGCCTGTTAGGAAAATTTGCCCTCAAGTGCCAACCCCCCTCCCCACACACACACACACACGCACACACACACAAACACACACACACACACACACACACACACACACACCCTCCCATCTACTCACTAGGGCACATGCATGCAAATGACAATCTGCTAACATACTAATTAAGGTGTAGGTCACGAGAAAGAGAGCTGTGTGACTCCTGAACCACAAAGACTTGTTTTTATGATCCAATCATAGCGTTAGGAACCCATTGAGAAGGTAAGAGCTGTGATGTTATGAAAAGCCTGTCAGATGTCATCAACGAAGCAGCATTTCAAACCATATCACTAAAAGCACCACATAAGAAGCAACATAGTGTATTTGGCCCTGACCATATAAGGTTTTCCTTACTCGCTTATTGTCAGACCTTTCCAGGAAACATGATTCAATTCACTGCAGGAATCATGGGGGGAATCAATACCATGATGCCATCGTGACAGCAGGTGGATACCAAAACCAATACTGATAATCCGTCAGGGAAAGGCTCATCACAAAAACAGTAATATAATACTGGACAGATGGTCACAAAAAATATATAACATGTATATTTATATTATATTTATTTCTTCAGGAATAAAAACTAACATTACGTGTATTCTGTATCAGTGGCCACTTGAGCAGGATGTCTTGAGGGAGCAGCCCACACAGAACAAACACAGTTGTGTGTTGTGAATTACACAAGCTTTTTTCTTATGTCAGACTGCGTTTACCAAAACGTTATTAATGACTCCTAACATTCCTCCTTTGGTGTTAAATGAATGCACGTGTCTTTGTTCACGCGGTGACATGTGGAGAGCAGCCTTTTGCTAATGGAGTCTGGTGTGAGTGATCTTTGCAGGATACCTATGTAGAGTGACAACATATGGGATTTACCGTCAGCTTCAGAGAACATCCGACGTCTATAAATCATCATGGTCACTTCCCTGTCTTCACAGCAATTCGTGAAGTGATTGGATGGTGTTTTAGAAATTTTGGATGACGCCTTATCCTTCACGATGCAAATAAATGTAACAGATTTGTGTATTATGAAGCTATTTAAAACTAAGGTGTTTTAAAACACACTATTCAACATATACAGTTAAAGCTTTTCAATCAACAATGTAAGGACAAAAGGCACAGGTCTGGAGCGACAACTGATTCTCTAAGACAACAACAGCCTCACTAAAACATCTCAAAATGAAACATTTCATGACTGCAGATCAAATCTCTCTGCTGTCAGGAGAATAGATAGAAACCGATACCTCCGCTGATAAGAAACTATCTTTATAGTGTGAAAAGAACTCATGTTATTAAAGGACAACAGACATGTTTGCTTTTGTGCCTGATGGAAAATGAATTGATATTAGTATTGATTGAACACAATTAAAATTGAGTGGTATCAAACACCAGAAAAAAATGCAGTTGTCTCCATGACTTAACTTCACTCATTCTGTGAACAAAAAGTTCAGCTATTACATATAGTATAGTATATCATACATGTCAAATTCATTTGTTATGAAAGGACTAATATTCTAAGGACTGCGCAGAAGTCAGAATATACTCAGAATATATTGTAAATTAGTGAATTTAAAAGCACAATTTAAAAATATTTAGTAAGAATTCCTCTGAAGATTGATTGTTCACACGTTGCCGTTACAGGACCTCCTAATGTGGCCTTCTTATGTCACAGAATTGTTCTCTGTGTCTTATGTGTTTAATCCTCACAACTGTTGAGAAAAGCTCTTGATTCATTCTCATTTCATCATAAACTGAATGTGTGAAAGTCAAACATGTCTGAATGCACAGCGAGACCCGTCTGCTGCTTCAGATGTACAATACTTTATTCACTGCTCGCAGACTCAGAGGAAACCTGGTGAAAACTGGTGAAACTCAGACGAAATGAAGCTTTGTAGAAAAAATCTGCAGATATTCCACAGTCTGCATATGTTAACAATCAAACAACAGTTAACAGAAGGATCCTACATCCCTGAAAGGAAAGGCACACATTTTTTGCATTGAAAGAATCAAATCTACAATGCTAATCAGCATTTCTCTGCTGTCGAATAGCTGTTTTGAGGCCCTCTGGCAAATCTCTCATTTTGATAGCAATTATGTGAGGCATGCTGGGGTGAAATTTCAATTCATAATTAAAGACAGAGACGTGAGAAATGCAAATACCCCATCAGACTGAGAGAGGAAATCTTCCCTTGACAAGTAAATCCGTATTCATTGCACATTTTCATATATTCTGGGATGAACTGTGTGTGAATTTGGTTATGGATGATTGTGTCAAAAAAAAATAGAAAAAAAAAATCACATTTTCTTTTCCTTTCTCTTCATGAGACGTTGGTTGTACCTACATGATTTCAACTAAAAGCTGTCTAAATAATTGTCCTTTCCTGAGTGAAGTACCAAATGAAAAACATTTTGTTATTGTGTTCCTGATTCTAGAAGACAAAAAAGTCTATTGAAAGGATCAATACGAGTGAACCTTCTACCCTGCAGTTACACTTAGACTGCAACGTGAAATTCAACAACAAACCAGCAAAGCACTGCGCACATGACCTGCAATGATAAAGCCTTTAAATTTATGCTTGAGCAGACAATGCAAACACACACACACACACACACACACACAAAATGACAACAGAGGCCAAGGCAAGGACATCATCAATCACGCTGACACGTCAAAAACACGCACTAAAACAGACATCTACCCACACACAGACACACACTACATCTCAAAGACCAATAATGCTTGATATGAATGACCGTGCCAGATTTCATGCGGTTTATCTCACTGGTTCAGTTCAGGAACACAACATGGGGTAACACAGCTCTGCTAACAGGTCATTAGGTACATCTACACAGTCTGATGTAGCAACAGCCCTGCAGTCACTCCCATCGTAAAATGTTCTGTTTTCTGGAGATATGTGCTATACCATTGGTGGTGTGCTGGTAATAAATTCAGTTCTATAGTATTTATTACCAACATAATTGGTAATAAATAATTTTTTTAACCCTCATTTATTGACATGAGAAAACTGTTTTATTTTGAATGTTCATGCCATCTTCTGGTGAGCCAGTTTCCACCTGGATACTCAAGCAGTTGTGATCTCTTGATAGTAAAACATAAAGCATTACCTACTATTCAATATTCACACAACTCGGTCTGTTCTCCAAACAGTTATATGGAGAGGATTATTACACAGCAGCTCAGACGTGACCCTGCCTCCCCAACATAAATTAAAGGTGCTTTCGAGACAATCGCAGGCGGACCGCCAGAGACTGAGTGATTCTCACCGGCGTGGCTGAAGCAT
Organism: Antennarius striatus; assembly: GCF_040054535.1. Classification (NCBI taxonomy): domain Eukaryota; kingdom Metazoa; phylum Chordata; class Actinopteri; order Lophiiformes; family Antennariidae; genus Antennarius; species Antennarius striatus. The sequence continues at coordinate 9,207,583 of NC_090779.1, forward strand.
AGTGATCACGACCACTTTAATAACTATCAGGAAGATTTGTACTTGTCAGAGGCTCCCTCGATCCTATCCTCAAAGCTCACGAGAAGGAAAATAGATGTTCCATTCCCGGCCTACCACAATAACGGTGATATATAAGAAGTAGATATGGCCTGATTTTTTTATCAGGAGCTGTTTAGGTTCAATCAACCTTTAATGTTAAAATGTGACATGGAAGCTCAGATTAATTTCTAAAATGAATCATTTATCTAAACAGAGTGTTCTGGATAAAGTTAAGCAGACTGATCACATTAGGTCCATCTTGGGGGGTGGTGTGCCTGCAGGAAAAGAATGTTCCCAAGATTGTGGGAGAGGGAGCGTACAAGCTATAGTTTATTCCAGGCTTGGCTAAAACCCAAATAAAGGAGGAGAATGTTGCCAAGATCAAGGACTAATGAACATGGAGTCTTGTTTTGACTCAGCCCTCCCTCCATACTGGAGCAACTTCAAGAATTATTCACTTCACTAAGCAGTGGGTCTCGGTAACTGAAGTATGTTTGCAAACTTTGTGATGTTACAGAAATTACAACCCAGTGACTGACAATATTTATCTAATAGAATCTGACATCATAGAAACCGAAACCTTTTATCCTGCTTTGAAAAAACAGAAACTGAGAACAAGAGCTTTTCTCGTTGTATTTCTGTACTTATTTGTGATGCAAATTTCCATAAAAAGCAACAACTTTGGGAGTTTGTTTTTTTTATTTAGGTTAACTATGTAAAGCACTCAACTGTTTTGTCCATTAATTATACATCAGTCTGAATATGAGCAAGGATTGTATTATTATTATCATCCAGGGCTGTGTGCTCAAGTGTGAACTGATAATTAAACACTACAATGTAAATTCAAACTGATTCATTAAAGGTATCTGGTTGGGAAATGGGAGAGGATGTGTGGGGATATGATCACACTGGCTGAATGCTCCTAAATGTTGCAACTGGTGGACCTTATAATTCAACTTCATTACTGCTGTCAACAGAGATTAGCAGTTCATTCATGTCTGCTAAAATGTTCGTGTTTTTCCACTTTGAACAGACACCAATCCAATTATGTCATAATTGAGCGTCACGAGATTCATTGATTATGACAGAGGAGGCACAGCAAATAGAGCAGAGACAAATATTCTCAGTAATTAGCCTTTCAATCAGGAGACCTGCATAAGAAATGATTTAAGTTTGCTGCAATATTTCTCAATTTAACTATATTTGAACTGAATTTGTAAAAAAAAAAAAAAAAGGAATCAATCAATGACCTATTTAAATTTCAAAGAAGATTTAATTCAGCTGACGGATCTTAAATCACTGGGTTGGAAAAGCATTCCTTTTTCTAGCATTGCTCTAATTCGTATTCAACAATTTGTAAAATGCAAATTACGGTAAGGTTTATTACAGATATAACTAATTCTGTATGAGTTCAGCTGTGACAGAAGATTCTTCCTCAAAAAAAACAAACAACTGCTGCCAGCTGGTTGAATTTTATGATGATGTGCTTTTCCTCATGTATCGTTTGCTCAAGAGTTATTTCATCAATTAAGGACTGGAATGCTTGGAAGCAGCAGACAGAGAATAAGTTCACTTTTTTATTTGTCCATCTCATCTTTTTCTGGTGTGGGTTCTCTCCGGGTTGTTCAGCTTCCTCCCACCTCCAAAAAACATGCGCTTTCAGGTTACGGTAATTGGCCATTCGAAATTGCCCATAGAAGTGAGTGTGTGTGCGTGTTTGTCTGTCTCTGTGTGGCTCTGCGGTGCACTGGCGTCGCACCCAGAGTTCCCCCCGCCTCACACCTTAAGTCAGCTGGGATAGGCTCCAGCTGCCCGAGACCAGCTACAGTGGATGAAGCACTTGGAAAATGAATGAATGAATCTTTGTCTGGTGTGTAGGAATATGTTTGGACTCTTGGAGTTCCAGCTGAGTGCGACTATCAGGGATGCTAATTGTTCTCTTATTAAACAGTTTATTTCATTAGTGGGGTGTGCCCAGTTATCCCCAGGAGACCCAAAACATAATTTATCTCCGACAGGGGGACAATCCATCAACAGTTAAGAAATAAAAATGTGTAATAACATGCAGGTTGTGACAGTTTTCTTACAGGTACAGTCTATTGTGCTGGTGCTAACTTTCAACCTGGCCTGAGCTGTAGGCATTCTCAATGTTTACGAATGTTTCCATGCACATAAATACATTTTGTGTTTCCCTGGTCAGATATTCATAGTGATGTGGATAAAAGATGGACAAAACGGCATGGCTTTGAAGCCTAATAGGCTATCCTTCATATCATGGCCGGCACGGAAAATGTTTAATTTCTTTTTAAACTTTTATTAAATTTTGGATTCAATATGTTAACCTGGTTAGAATTTAGGCTCATAGGGCTAATTGATTGCTTACTGATTGTGTTTTCATTATTAAAAAAAATATCCCCCCTCTGTTTTTTTTTTGACATCCTGCCTACATACAATGGAAAAGCTTACTTGTGTTATATTATTATATTTTAGGATGTTGAAGCATTTTATGTATTCTCTTAATTTTGTACATTGATTTTACACATCACCATGCCTTAAACTTTATAAAGGTTCGCAAAAATGCATTTACTAATGCAAACAAACAAACAAACAAACATGAATTATCACACCAATTTATGCAACCTCAGAATTCATGGTCCTCCACCTTTAATGAAGTTGCAAACTTTATTTTACTGATCTGCACAATGGAATTGGTTTAAAGTCTGCCATCTCTTTAAAGAGAGTAACAAAAAATAAATTTTAAAAATAAAAGGACTGTAAAATTGGAAATGTCTGCATACATTTTGCAGCAACTATGATATTATAAAGTACATAAATGAAAGGAGGATGTCATATGGGTCATTGAGTACGTATATATACAAAAATATACAGTATATACAAATAATTAAAAGACATCATTTAGTAGCTCAGTCCACAGGATCTTAAATAAATAAATAATTTCCCCTAGGGGATTAATAAAGTACATTTCTTCCTCCTCCTCCTCTTCTTCTTCATCTTCTTCTTGAAATGTAGAAAGACTTTGATGTTGTTGCTGAGATTTTTTTTTTTTGACCAAGCAGTGAATGTCAGCAGATGTAAACTTGACCCTGTGACTCATCTCTATATGTTTCACAACAAAAGCTTGCATGTACCAGCACTTTTATGATGTGCTCACCATAACAAGATAGAAGCAGGTCAAAGTCTCAGATAGGCTGCTAGCATGTCAGGTTTTCTGGACAAAAGAAAAGTTGCTCTTGGGATTGTTTATTTATGACGGTCCTGACTGGGTGCAAGGTGGAAAAGATCTTAAGAAAACTCGTCATTTAAAGCTCTTCAAACCACGAAACACCAGAAATAGGTAAGATGCTAACTCTAAGCTGGACAGGGCTACAGCACATTCAATTGTAAAGATATAAAAGTAACAAAAATATAACCATGCCTTGTTTAAAATGCAGCCTATATAATGTATGAATTTTGTTAGGGTTAGGGCAATCCTGAGTTGACTTTCCACACCTACCTGGTGCTGCAAAGAACCAGTCGCTCAGGTGAGTTACCTTAGCTTCACACCTCGAGGCTTATAAACCTGATAGGCTTGTCTAGTTGGAGTTAAAGTAGGTTTTTGCCCTGTTGCCATTCCATCCTGGGATGGATAACGTTCATAAAACACATTTAATTCCCCAAATAATTGTCAGATTGTCCAGTAGCTGTAGATTCAGACCAGATTACAAAATTACCTGGTGTAACACCCTGGCTGAAAAGTCTCTTTGTTGTCAGAAGCTCAGTTTCAAAGCATGAATGTCCCTGATGTCTGTGAAACTGAACCCAGAGAAGCTGGTTGCAGCTGCACCTTCACAGAAAACAAGACAAGCATGCTTGGTTGTGGGAATAAAGACAACGGTAGTATGTGGCAAAGCTTAACCAGTGGTAAATAAAATAAATAAACATTTGAATCAATGTACAGTAATTGTTAGAGCTTGGAAAGGTTTGTTATGGTGATGGTGATATTATGAATATTGAAGTTAGTATGAAAACCTTTGAACTGCATGGGATGTTGTTCTGGCAGCAGTAACAGTCATGGAGGATTGAGGAAAATTTATATGAGCAAAGAATCTTTAAATCTTTATTTGTTTTCATGCTTAACTTGTCTCATAAATTGTGACATATTTATAAGAATCTGGTCTCAATGACAAGTAATTACTTTGTGGAAGCTTTGCTTGAGATCGATGATGGTTTGCAATTGGTTAAAATAGATTAGCAACTCAATTGTTTGTCTGTATAAGATTGATTTTCCATATATTACATAGCAAAGGGCTTTTGAGTTGACTTCCCAAAACTGAAAATGTCTGGTCCAATCACAACGCCTCTCTGTGATGTAATTATAACTGTTCAAAGCATTCTTTGTTCAGTGACCCCTTTATTTGCTGGGCTGCTTATTCTTCAGAAGCACATTTGATTCGGTGGCTCTTGATGCCTGAGAGCACATTTTCCCAGAGGTGTTAGGTGGGACATTCTGTTGCTTTTTGAAAAAGTGTGTCCATAATCCCGTACAATGAGTGCATACTGACATGGAGGCAGTATTGCCAAAACATAACTTTGCCTCAGCCAGCTGAAGCTGAATACAAACATGCTGCTAAAGATATATTCAGCCTATGCATATAGTGGTGCACAAATGTCAGAGCACTTGCATTTGCTTTATTGAACCTGTCGCAGAAAGAAGATAATTGGAGCTGGGGCGTTAGCACGGCCCCTGACCTTTGCTGGTCTTTGTAACACTCACATGCCTGTGCTTTACCCATGTGTGGTGCTCTTTGTAATCATTGCGCCCTCGATTTACTAAGAATAACCTGCTGCCAAAATCTATTTTGGTCCCTGAAACAATAAATGATATTCCTGTTTTGAGATCTCCTGACTTTTGGGAACAAAGATGAAACAATAGCAGAGATCGTTAGTAAAAAAAAAAAGGAGGCAAACATGAAATTTACAACAACAAAAAAAGTTAAAATAAATATCCAACAATATACATGATGGGGTGGACGTCAACCAACTTTTCCTGTTGGCATCTGATCGGATTTAACATGTAGAGAAACTGTCATGACCGAGGTCCAACTCGAAATATGTCGCCTGGCACTGTCCTGTGAACTAAAACAGAAATAAACATCTAAATTCTTTGTTTGATTGGACCATAATATTGTCTGCTGCAAACACAAAATATTTTCCTAGTGAATTAGGTTGTGCATAATGATCAGAACTGTCAGTAAATTTCTGCTGCTTACCTAAATTAATCGATCAACTAGTCATTTGACATTAATGTTAATCATAAACAAGCAAATTGCAACCGTGAATTGTACAAATACAATTTACTTTGTTGTTTTTGTTGTTTTGATTGATACAGCCATTAAAAATGGGTGTGGAATTTCTTCATTTCCTATGGAGGTTTTCTTTTCTCACCAACTCTTAATTCATCCTTCATTAAATGCATATGAGCTTTAGCTTATAGAGTGTCTTAAGTTTAGAAATAAGCTCTTGACAAATGTGGTGTTCTTGTTTTCTATAACAGACTCTCAAACAGAATATTATAATAAAAAAGAAAAAGAATTTAAAGATGCAGGTCTGAACCAGTTTCATAAAAATGTAGCCTTAGACATCTTTATCTTTATTTATCTGTTGAAGATAAAGTTCTGGGGTTGAATGAACTCTCTTTTGATCAATATCAAGGTGAAGATTCAGCAATTTGTAGAGAGGTGAGGTGCAATGTGGTTGTCCTGAAAACTCTTTACTCTTACTTTTTACGATTCTGTGTTGTTGCTCTGAAAAATGACCTGGAATTAATTTTTGTAATCATGAACCACGGGAGAACAGAACAACATGAGAATTCCCCTTTATCTTAACTCCACCCTGATAGGAAAGACTCATCTCTACCGTCGACCCACACAGTCTGGAGTTTTATAACTCTAACTCATGCACACCTGACCGCTTCAGCCTGGCAACAGGTACAATAACACAACACCAAAAGTAGATGTAATCCCAGTCAGCTGCAGGTGGCCGTCCAGATTGGCTGCCCAGATCTCCACATTTTTCCATCCTTTCACACACTGCCCCCCTCTCATGCTCTCTCCAGGGTCCCGGGGTGGTGGTAGCCCCCAGCTGAAATAGGGCCTTTGCACAGTGGAGGCAGCGCGCTGCAGCCAGGACCTGTCACATTTCTCTCAGCCCAACAGGGGGACGAGGGCACCTGAATCCATGCTGTGAGGGAGGGAGGGAGGGAGTGAGACTAGACCAAACACAGGGAAGGAGGACGCCTCTGCAGCAGCAACAGTCCAACTTCAGAGACATATTCCCTCTTGATTCAAGAAGTTTGTAGCTGAAGACTTGTAAAACTTGGGATCTGTGTGAAAAAGAGACAGCAAAATGGATAAGGATGCTCTGCTGGACTATGAGTACCCAGACCTGGATCCTTTACCAACCATAAATAAACCAGAGTAAGTATATTTTTATTTTCTCTATTTGTTGATTTAAGCTTAGATGTCATTTGCTTTTTTTTTGGGTTTACGTTTGTTATGAATATAAAAATTAATTTCTGAAGAAAAGTTCAAGCTGTGCTTTTAACTTTTCCAGGCTTTCAAAGTCAGGACAATCTTGCTGTGAGATGCAGCTCTCATTGAGATATAAAGTAACACTTGGCACACTTTTACTTTGCCAGTGTCAGTGTGTGTTCTTGTTTCTGTTCAGTTCACATTACCATGAAGGCCATCTCTTTTTCATCCCTTGAGGATGCAGGACGTGTGGGAAGCTGAAGCTCATTAGATAAATATAAAAACGCGAGCAAACCTTAAGCACACTTAACTCAAATAAGTGGTTGAAATTTGCATTTCAAAGATGTAACAGTGTGGTTCAAAGTTTGAAGATCCCAAACTAGCAGGCTTTTTTTTTTCTTCCTGGCCCATCCCACAATGTAACAGATCACATGCTGCGTTTCTAGTTACATCTTTTCTTGCGTCTGAATTACTTTTCCGTATAAAAATGCCACCTTCAGTACAAACATTGTATAAAACATTGATGTATGACTTCTCAACAGCTGCCATGTTTACCCAATGAGCTGCCTGGCTGTCCTTTATAAAGAAATTGCAAACTAAGTCTAAAAGACTATTATGTGGCTACGACTGATTTGTGAAGACTGAAATGTCTGCACTTCTTCCTCTTCCTCCTCCTTCTCCAACTCTGACTTTGTAAAACTAAAATTTAATGTCACATTGATTGAGCAATGAGGGGATCATTGTGAAAAAATGTCAAAGCACCACCTGAGAGCTGCCCCCTCTCTGCTGACAGACTGTGTAGCACCACGTAGCATTTTCCTAAATAAGTCATCCAATCTTTCAATGTTGACGTATGAGACGTCTATCAGTCTTTTAATTAGTACCCCATGACCAGGCATTCCTGATCTACCAGTGTACGGGAGCGTGAGCATGCTGTAGGCATTTGTTGGTGTTCTGTGTCACGCTGATACCAATCCGTTTAAATGCAAATCTCTGCAGGATTTTAGTCGCAAAGTTTCCAACCACACACAGTCCTGACAGTGACATGTGAAAGGTTTAAAGAGGTGTTCCTGTTCGGTTGACTCAAATCCTCCATTGTTTTGCTCATATGTGAATATATTAATCCCCTTTTTTTTTTTTTTTAGAATAATCCCTCTCTGTGACCCTACTGCTGACGACAGGCTCTACCACATATGCATCACTGTCATATCTGTAAGTCTACACGACATGACACTGTCCAGTCACTCACAGGGTGGGTATCATCCCATGCTGTTGTATATAAAGCATGTTTATTGTGTATCACATGCAAGGTGTGTCACAATCAAGCCTGTGTTTCGTGTTTTTAGTCATTGATTGTTTAGTTTTAATATTAGAAAGGTGTGAAAAGGATAAATGTATGACATAATGTGGAAGATATTGGATCAATAATGATATAATAATAATAAAATAATGATAGTCCACAGAATGTGGTTAACTTGATTGAAATTGTGACCTTTAACTGGTTACCTAATGTTTCTGTACATATTGTATTTAATGATATACATTACAATTGAGTGCAGGAGACTGGTTAAGAAGGTATATTTGTTAATGTCTTACCTCATTAATGTCATGTTTTCTCTGAGTTTGATGTCAGTTTTTGGGCCTGTTTAGGCTGAATGAGGCTGAAAGGCTGAATGGGGTATGTCCCGGATCATGATTTCCTGTGTATAAAACTCAAAAACTTATATTTTTTTAAGAAACTTCATGTGTACATCTTCCTTGTACTGAAAATCTATACTTTGTTATTCATTTTTTATTTTGAAAAAAACTTTTCAGATATGCAAATAAGAGTTACAAGGAAAACTTAGATGACTTAAAGCTGTCATCAGTGAAATGCAATCATATCTGGGAATATAGAGTACGTGAGTTTGGGAATGCTTTTATGAATGCTTTCAAACTATAAGATATCAAATTGCGATATTTCAATTGCTACAACATTGATCATTTGTCTTTTTCTATTTTTAAGAAAGACTGGGAGAAAATACCTTTGTTTAATTTTGTTCATAATTTTCAAAAACATGTTGTATAACTATCTTGACTGTGTTTTTCTAATCCACTGATATTTATTCAGATTAGAAACTGTCAACGGATGATTTGTGAGCTGATTTATTGAACAGCAGAATGCAAGCAGTGATCTGAACTAAGTGCAGGCATGATGTGACGCCTGTGTCCCAGGCCACATCTTTTTATAATTATCTGTTTTCTTAGTTGCTGAGAATTGTCTCACTTATGCTGTTTCTGTTGTTTCTACTTTTTAAATATAAAATCAAACAACAACCCACCAATCAGATGTTTTCATGTCAATCATGCCATGCTCTGGAATGAAGGATATAATGATGAGTCAGGACATTTTTTTGTGTTTTTTAACTGTGGTTTGTGTTTAACGCATGTAAGAGAATTCAGACTGTATCCATCTGTAATGTACTCATTGCTAACAGTGACATGTTTCTATTGTTTATTACCAAGGGCTATTATCAAGTCACTTATTCTATCTCTTCTTTTGAAGTCCATTTTTAAGATAGCCATGGGAGATTGTCCATTAAGACCAGAATGTTTTCCCAGCTTTGCGTTTCCTAAATGTGTCACAGGTCATGACAGGTCACTGAATCTTCACTGGTCAAAGATCCTGACTGATGACAATTCATTTAGGTCACGTCCATGGGGAGTAATAACGAGGCACCAGGGTTTGGCCTTTTGTGGCATCAACTCATTTTTAGTTTGAAGCAGAGTGAGGCCTGAACAGCTGCATATGACTGCACATAAAGCTAACGACATGTCTTCTCCTCCTAGATCGTTGTCATGCTGATCCTAGCAATCTTAGCCAGACGCACAAAGGTGGGCAACACACAGAAAGGCTTCTCAGGTTTACTCAGGTGAGGCTGACGTTTTTTTGATTTAATAATTCTTAAATGTCATAAATATCATGGTTAAAAATGGAATAAATAAGTTTGCAGTCCAAAAGAACCATTTCATGTTAATGTGGTTTAACCTTTTGAATTACGAATTTTTTTTCACAGCAAGCCGAGGATTTATAGGATGATTTCCGATTCATCGGACAGTAGTTCACTTACCTCCTTTACAGTGTGATACATTGCACAAACAATTACTTAAAAACGGAAAATTCACCACAAACAGTTCAGCCCAGTTCAATTTGAGATAAAAATTACAGATCATGACTGTATAAATGAGCCATTTTGCTATTTTATAATGGAACCAGTAAGGATTTGTGTTAAGTCACTGCTTGTGAATATATTACAATCAACATTAGGTTAACACCTAAAAACAGATAGAGCTTAGGTCATACAGGGTAACCTTCAACTTTGAATGTGTGTGATATTAGAGGTAGTTGCTTGTGAAAATGTTGATGTTCATCCTTCCTTCTCAAGCTGCATACTGACGTTCTAAGCCAAGGGCAGACTGGAAGATGTAGAATAAAAAATATCAGAATAAACTTATAAGGTCCTTTGAAGAATGCTATGTCTGCTCAGTAAGCGTTTCATTCAGGCGGGTAACACATGGGCTCTAAATACTTGCTGCTTGATCCTACAGTCCCGTCAATTTCCTGGACCATACGCAGCACAAGGGCCTTGCTGTGGCTGTGTTTGGAGTGCTCTTGTGCAAACTATGGCGTCTGATCATTTTGCCAAATCCCCTCCCCTTCACAACAGACCCAGAGAATAAACGTGAGGATGTCATTTCACTTTTTCAGCCTATCTGCATATCTGTTCAATTTGTAAATTGTATCCCTCCGCTGAACAAGTAAGCATTAAGCAGGCAAATGCATCGCTATTATTTCCACTAAATATCTTTGGACTACCTTAGAATGTTTCTGTTTAACGTTTTGGTCATGAGGTTTACACAAAGCTTTTTAAAAGTTTTTTTTTAAATAATAAAATTACATAAAAAGTGTGAGGAGTTAGTTCCCTAACTCCTACAGTGGCAATCCACAAAGTTACATTTTAAATAAGTTGAAATCTTGGAGAAGAATGTTAGTTAAATGTAAAAGTGAAACAGGACTGAATCCTAAACTTCTGTTATAAAATGTGTATACATCTCAAATCCTCTTTTTCCCACTTGCACTTTTTGTTGTATTTGCAGAAAATTGGATGATTCTTGGAGTCTTCTACTACCCAGCACTATACTACCCTCTCCTGGCATGTGGTACCTTACATAACAAAGTTGGGTATGTGCTTGGTAGCCTCTTGTCATGGACGCACTTCGGCGTTCTGGTCTGGCAGAAGATTGACTGTCCCAAGACTCCTCTGGTAAGCACAGATGAGTGTCACTACGACCAGTTATGGTGGATCTATCCACACTGGAGAAGGAGAGTAAATTTCATGGTCTGGATTGTAATTGAATAAAGAAGTGCGACTTCGAACTTGTCTATAAGATGATCACCACGTTCATTAAACAAGAGAAAAATAGCAAAAATCTTATTTTTTTGTAAAGGTAGTCTTCAATTGTTGACTTTCTATCTGTAAAGCGCTTTGAAATGTCTTCAGATGTTATTAAGTGCTATATAAATGAAAGTTGATTGATTGATTGAATATATAAACATGTCAGATTGTATATGTGGGATAATACAACCTTATTTTGGTATTTTATGGTGATAAAATGTGGTTTATGAAAATAAATAGCTGTAGATGATATTCTTTTTTTCTTTTTCCAGATACACAAATACTACTCCCTTTTCTCCAGCCTGCCCCAAATAGCTTGTTTGGCATTCCTCAGTTTCCAGTATCCCCTTCTTCTATTCAAGGGCTTAAAGGGCACAGAGAAGAACAATGCTTCAGAGGTGAGAGTTGATCCCAGTTCTTCCTGTGTGTCTTCTTCAGGATGGTTGCGCTGCCTTCATGGTTTGCTTGCTCCAAAAACTCAATTAAGGTGCTGAATTCTGTAAAGTCTGATCTCTTAAAAAAAGGAAAATCTCAGTAAGACACATATTTATCAAGCATCTGTGCACGTGAGGGACCTTTCTAAGCCGACTACTAATCAAGGGGCTTAACATGCTAATGCAGTTTATAGCCTGAGGAGGGGAAAAAATCCACCACAACGTGCCAGTTGCTAAATAATTTTAAGTAGATTTGATGTAATTGGTTTACGTTGTGTTCTCACTGAGATTATGAAATGTCAACTTGTTTTTTCACCGAGGAGACACAATGCTGTCTTTATTTGATGCTGATCTCAGTATATGTGTGACAAAGCTGGGGTGAGGCAACTACTGAAGAGATACAGTTAGAACAGACTTACCCCACGTCTCTCCTGGAATGTACATCAACTCTTAAATCTGCACAGATGGAGAACTTTGGCATCAAGAGGCTTAGTTCACAAGTTCATAATTATAATTCCACATGTTAATTATTACAAAATAAAATATTAAAACTGTACCAAATGCCACATATTACCAAAGTGGATTAGGATGGCAAAGCAGAGGCATTTATATCCTCAAAAGTCTAATCATTCATTCAGCATTACCACGCCATCCTGTTGTTTGCTGTCTAATTGTTCGGTCCTGGAACGGACGCTGTCCTTTCCTGCATTAGGATCTCAGCAGCAGCTACTATGAAGACTATTTGAAGAAAGTACTCAGGAAGAAGTCTGCCAAAATTAGGTAAGACAATCAAACATTGTCACTGGTTATTTTTTCATTTTCTCATCTATTCAGAAATTCCATTCAGTTGCATGAATGACGAAGAACTTCGGCTTCCAAAGGAGGAGCTGCGCACTCTATACTTGGACTCTTATAGCTGTAACATAAAATCTGTTGCTGTCAGTCGAGACTCCTCGGTGTCATGAGCAATTTATCACCACACCTTTTGAAAATAATACGGCTTTCAGAACAGAATATTTAACGTTTTCTAGTGGCTTTCACTGTCACTCAAAAGGAGCTGGAAAAATGTTCTAAAAGTCTTCTTAATGAGTAGCACATTGATCTGTAATAAGGAACGATGGCAAAAATGGCTAACTCATTCATAAATATCTCCTCACATCAATAATTCACTCTACTGTGCTGTGAAATGTGTTTTCAATATTTTAAATTTGCACCTCTATAAACTTTCATCCCAGCACATCAAGCTCAGACAAGCCTAATTTCCTTCAGAGAATAGCTGATGGTGTAAAATCATACATCTACACACCAGAGGAAGGTAAATGTGTTGGTCTTGTGTTACATCTGTTCATGTGTTATGTTTTCATGTCTTGTTAAGTCTTATTTTCTGTAATGTCTTTCTTGCACAGCTTTCCGTTTTCCTCTGAAGTTGGCTATATCTGCTGTTATTTCATTTATCACCTTGTATCAGGTAACTAGTAGTTCTACATTATACATAAACTAACACGTGCATGACATGCATAAGAACAAAGTATGAATCACACACAGAAAGTGATGTTTCCACCTCAGCCTTAGATAAAGCCTTACACATAGAGCAGATTGATCAGGACCTTAAGATCCTTTTTTATTTTTTTAGGTGGGTCTTTTACTGATCCTGGCCGTGGTGCCGACTCTGCAGACCGCCCGTATGGGAGTCGACGAAGATATTGCCAACGTTTTAGCTGGTTTCCAGATTGTGCTTTCACCTGACAAACATGAAGTGGTCCATATAGTGGTCTATTACATGTGGTGTGTAGAAGGTGGGTACAACCAGAAGGCTTGTACAGTATATGCTTTTATTTTGTTGAGACTTATTCCAAAAAAAGTCATATACTGTAACATACTAATTATCAGTTAACAACCTGAATGTCGTGTGTTCCTTATGATGCAGTGTGTTACATCTCAGCCATGACCCTGTCTGCTTTGATCAACGTGGCTATGCTCATGAGGTCGATGGTTTTGCATCGGTAGGAATGTTTGGTCTTTATCTTATTTTAATATTCTCTACCCCAACGAAAATCGTGAGCATGCTTCTCATTCTGATTGCTCCATTTGAGTTTGATGGTTCACAGAGGCATTATTATGATAAAATAGAGAACTAATCATCTGCACAGGCAGAGAAGCATGCAGAGGTAACTGCTGCTGCTAGGATGAAAATGGCTATTAAGATTAGAATGAAATGCTGCGCTATTACCATAAATTATGTCATATTAAAAGAAATGGTTTTCTGTGTCAAGCATTGGATTGCATTTTTCCCATGTTCTTTGGTTATTTATGTATTCTGTACATTTACAGAATAAGGAGTTTGTCCTGCATTGTCTTGTGCTTCTGCTCCCGTAGGTCAAACCTGACCAGCTTGTATAGAGGAGATATTTATAATGTGTACAACTGCCAGAGGAGCATCAGGGCTTCCCGGCCAGCGCTGGTCTGCTGGATGGGATATACCAGCTTCTCAGCAGCTCACATCTGCATTGGTACATCAGCGCGTTATACACACTCTGTATTGTTTGTCTTTGTATTTCATGTTGTTGACGTTGCCATTCAGTTTTAGCAATCTATGTTACGGCCATCCTTTCATGCTCCATATTTGTAATTTTTTATCAAAGGACTACCAAGAATACAGATTTGCTGTATTTTTACACGTGATCAATGAAAGTGATAAAACATAATCTCTCTTCATGATGTTTGAAAGAGAGTTACTGCTCACCTCTCTCATATCGCTGTGATATGAAAGAGGGATTGCAGCGAAGGCTTGTTGGATGCTGAGCATAGTATATCCTGTGAAGCCCGAAAGCTCTCATCTCTGCCCTGCAGGCATGTTTGTCCAGACCATGGTGTTCTTCCTCTGTCTTCTGATCGCTGTCTTCCTCATAATTATACCAGTACTGCACAGACAGCATCTGATCCTCTTTCAGATCCTGTGGAGCATGTGGTGAGTATCATCACATCTTACATATTGTACTCTGCCCACACACTGCGATGTGAGGGGACTCTTCCCTGCAGTAACACTTATGTCTACAACTTCAGATTTATTTTAATGATTTGACTTTACATCTATCTTTGTGTTACCATAAAGATTAATCTATGCCTGCTAAAGCATCAATTCTCCTGTCAATGGAGAATTAATGCTTTATTATCTGTGGACACTTTGAAACCTGCAATGATTTTTGATAAACACCAATAAAATGGTTCATGTATGTTTCACAGCAATATACAAAAAGTATGAAACCCCTTTATCTAATCTCATACTAGACTGTGTTGGGTCATCAAACTAAGTCAACGCAAAGCAAAGATTAAATAAGTAAATAAAAAAACGGGTTTGAAATAACAACTGAAATGTTATATTTCTTTAGAAACTAAATCTAAAACACTAAACTGTAACAACAGCTGTATGACACACAACAGGGCCTCATTGCTGCAATTTTTACTGGCTTGAGTTGGTGAGTTGCACCAGAAACACTTTGTCAAAGTCAAAAGACATTAAAGAGTGAGCTGAGGAAGAGTGGAATTGAAATCCCTCAGGCAGGTTTTGGAGCAATGGGTCAAAAGCTGAACTGAACTCATGTACCCCATTACGTTGAATCCTCGATGCACTAAAAACATTAAGCCTGCAGACTTGTAGGGTGAGGATGACTTGGCAAAAATCCTCATACATTCTTGTCTGACCAGTGCATTCTGTAGAACAGTGTGAGTTCATTTAATTGAACCCAAACCCAAAGTATGTCACGCAGCAGAACAATGATTCTCAAGCACAGGATTCAACATTGAATATCATGAAAGAAGCACTTGGTGCTCACAAATCAGGAAGTGCAGTAACGGCTGCACTCAAGAAGAGTGGCCAAAGATTCCACCTAAGATGTCAGAGGATGATCTGGTTATTTCTGATTGTTTGTTGTCTCCTTTCAGGCCCTTCTGGCTGATGATCTTGTTGACTGTGTTGATTCAACACATCACCAGCAGGTTTTGTTTCATCAAAAAAATGGCCGGCACACGAGACCTAAACAACAGGTGACTGATAATATCTTTAGCTGGGATCTGTCTCTTGTGTTCGCTTTTGGTTTTTTCAGATCATGGTGGGACTGTCCTGGATGTTTCATTCATTCTATCCTCTCTTACAGGAGCAGTCTGTTCCTGCTGACCTACCTGCTGTTTCCAGTTAACGTCCTGATTGGCGTGCTACTGGCTGTGTGGCGTATAATCATCACAGCCCTGTTCAACATTGTCCACCTGGGACGCATGGATATCAGTCTTCTTAACCGTAACGTGGAGGCGTTTGACCCAGGTGACCAGAGAGTACATTCTGTGCAGCCGTAATGTCACCCTTGTTTTGTTCATATGCATTTCATGAATGACCACATGTATTTAATGTTTCTTTACACATTAATTGGTTCAATAGCTCACGTCTTAACTGTCTCCTCCAGAAAAAGTAGCTCTGACTCCATCATCTTTCAAGTAAATAAGAAGCATTTCAAAGCCTTGCAATTTCCCATTGTTTTACCTTTGTTGACATACTGTTAGTTGGTTTGTTTTTTTTCACTGCCACTGTGAGGCCTAAAGAGAATCCATTTTCTGTGAGCAAATGTGCTTTTTCCTGATCCCACTTAGAGGTCACCAATGTGAATCCATTCCACTTTACCCTGCCAGCAGCTCACGGAAGCTCGCACGGTATCTGTATTCTATTCAGTGCTGCTAGTGTAATTACTCCCTGCCTTTGAAACAGACACAATTTTGAGACATCTGTCTTCAGGGAAAGCAGGTGGTTAAAAAAAAATAAGAGGTGTGATTGTATGGCCATTATGTGTGATTGCCTCACTGCCAGAATGGGGTTGGCCCTATGTGTTCATTGCTTTTGCCTAGTCAGAATATTCGGCCCCCCTCCCTCCTTGTGTCTGTCTACAGCTTACCGCTGCTACGCTCATTATCTGAAGATTGAGGTGAGCCAGGCGCACCCTGTGATGAAGGCCTTCTGCGGGATGCTGCTGCAGTCCACGTGCCAGGAGGACAATGCCACACAGAGGTCACGGGATGCTGAAGAGGGTCTGTAGCCAACAAACTTACATCATCTGTGCATATTTATGTTCATTCTCTAAGTGCTGCTGATTCAGCTCATACAAGTGCACAAAGGCTGGGCTGTATTTAAAGGAAAATGGTTCTTATTGTTCCTACCAAAGCAACTTAATATGAACCAGTTCTTGTCTAGTTTATATACAGGCATCAGTGACAAAACTATATCTTTCTCTACACAGATCCTAATTTGTACCAGTTCATCAGTTCGTTGTTGGCCTTATATGACAAACACAGAATATCCTCATTCTCATGCCTTATAGATAAATATTCAAATCCAAAATCAAGTCAGCGTGACTTTATTTCTCCTGGGGGGTTTTAAACTCAGTAGAAGGTCACTGTAACACATAATTAGATGATGACACTGCCTCGGACACGCAGAATAAATAAAAGTTTATCTGTTTTGATTTAATATGTCAATACCAAATTGAGTCTCAGTACCGAATCATTTTCTGTCCTGCTGCTAGTCTCCATCAAATCTGCTATAAACTAAACAGCTGTCCTCATGGCGTGCCCACACCCGTCTGAGCCCTCGCCTTCTGTCACCAAGAGACAGCGTCTTCCTATATATCACCATTACACATAATTAAAAGCCGTGAAGGCAGTGTAATCAGTTATGTGATACATTTACCCAAAATATGTGCAACTGATTGGTACGCCGATGGCTGTGACTCCGACAGGAGGCGAGTGATGGACGCCCACACATGTTGTGACGAGGATGGACATCATATTGAGAGGAAAATGCATCAAGTTTCATCAGTTGTTAGGGAATGCAAATCTATCCAGTCAAAGCTGTGTCCTATTACAAATGTGCATTAGACATGGTGCTTATCGGCATCAAGGTTATGAATTATCAGGAATAATCTATTGTGTTGTAAAGATTAGTTTGTGAGTAGCTGATTACACAGATGAACTAGACTAAGTGCCTGCTTCATCTTCATGATATTCAGCGTGTTAAAGGCAAGCCCACCCCCCACCCCCCGCTATGCTACAAGGATTAGAATATGATTGCTTTCTATTATTACTCTTTCTGCAGTGTCTTGCTAGTCTTGGGTGGCCATTAATATAATAAAATGGGTTATCTGTTCTTGTGACCATGTGATTCATTTAGTACCAGCGGTGCTATCATGGTGTCTCAATGTCCTCAGGGATCCAACTGGTCCAGCAGGAGAAGAAACAAATCAAATTGTCCACCACCAAGAGGGCCCGCAGGCATTGGCATCTGCTCTACACCCTGGTCAACAACCCCTCCTTGGTGGGCACCAGGAAGCACTTCCAGCATCAGACCGCAGACAGCTTTCAGAATGGAAGCCTCAACCACAGCACCAAGACCGGGAGCAAAAAGGATGCAGCGAGTAAGGAGACAGAGGAGGAGGCAGCTGGCAGCAACTGAACACGTGATCCTTACAGATTGGCTGTAAAATCTTTTGGTCATTTATCTAAGAATACAAAAATGTGTCTGAATTTGGTGAATTAAATGCACTTATATACATGTAGATATTCATCAAGCCTTCCCTGTCTGGAGTCCATTTTGTGCTCTTCATGGTTCCTGCTTGAGGGTCACAGTCTCCAGTCTGATTGGAAAGTGTTTTGCAGCACATTGTATTCATGTGCTTATTTTGATATCACACTCATTTGCTGCATATTTCAAACTAATCAATCTCCTTCATTGTTCATATTATACTGTATGTATGATGCAAATTTGTAGTCCACAAACTAAACACATGAATATGCAAAGCAGTCAGTATTTATTAATTTACAGAATGATGTTTTCATGTCCTAGAATATACATGGGGGGTTTTTTCCCAAAGGTACGTATATTATGTAGGAATCAAAAACCTGTGGAATAGGAAATACCAGACAAATGCAGTTGTTTGTATTTTCTGATTTATTGGTTGATTTTTAAGTCCACACTTTCTGCTATACCAGCGTTTAATAATTGAGTCTAAACTTTTTTCTGATATAGTCATCAAAATTTCATTGTTTGTCTCTGCATTTATCTAAATGAAAGTGGAAACACGAACAACCAAATTTTCCTTCTGATTGTTGTAAAAATAAAACTGAAACAAGTGTTTTCTTCTTGAGTTTTTTTTTATAATTAATGTTCCATCCTACGGATTATTGTAAATTTAGTAATAAATGTCATTATAGCTTTAATAGCTTTAATTTATGTGAACAGTGTGATGCCTGGCTGTCAGAGGGAGCTGAATCGAAATGAAGACAAAGGGAGGATCAACGACTTTTTAATTTTTATTTTTTTGTCTTAACCCGCAGCATTAACGCATTTCAAGATCACTGAACACCTGTTTCGTCTTTGAATAAAAAACGTTATTTAAATTAATATAAACTCAAACTGTTAATTGTTTAAATGGAAGGCATTTTACTTTCAACAAACTGAGAAAATAATATAAATGGATTTTTTTTAAAATTTCCCTGCAATAATAAATCCAATACATCGTCTGTATCGTTTCATATGTTTTATTAATTACACTTACATAAAATCATATCAAAAAACCTCCAAAAGTTACGAGCTTTTCGTTTCGATTTACAACATTTCACAAAAATTCACGGAATGCATCAGATTACAAGACAGTGAAGCCGTCGGGCGCACAGACGCGCCCTTTGGCCGAGGCTTCATAGAAACTTACCGGTTTAAAAAAAAAAAAGATTAATCTCATTCACATGGCTTTACATCATAGACAGTAACATCTACGGTCCTCTAGACTACACTAATAATAAAAACCACACAAGGAATTACGAGTGACATGCCATGGACGAATTAAAAAGCGAGAGAAGCGTTTACAGAGAGGTGTTAAAGCCTTAACAGTTTGTTGTAATTAACCTGGGATTTCCCGTCAAGTACAACACGTGAAAGATAATTTACCTTTTTAGACGCATTTGACAGCGGACAGGCAACGCGCAATAATACAAACCAAATGTCTGCATCTGGAATCATTTCATCAGCTAGAATTATCAAGTGGAGCCGGAGAGCCGACACCTGGAGGGGGGAGATTACTTTCATCCACAGACGCACACAGCAGCGACTGAAATGGTACCGATGGCAGTTTATTCAGAACATTTTAAAAACATATGGCACTTCTTTAATTTTGTGCTCTCCATGTGGAGATTCCTTTTTTTTTTTAAAAACAACAACTTTCGTCCAATTTAACGCACAATTGCGCCCATCTGTGTGCGTCCTGCAGGTCTGAGGTCTGATAAAGCTGTGCTTGCACCGTAAATACATGTTGCTTAATTTAACCTTACAGTACATAAATTTCACATGACTCTATCAATCTCATTAACAGAGAGGTAAAAAGAAAGAGATCCATCTATTTATTCAGAAGTCACCGGTTATCATGTGTAGGCTGGTAATAGTGGGACGCGTTACCTGCGCGTTACCGGACGGCGGCGGCGCTCAGCGGCTCGGCTGCTTGTAGTTACCGTTGATCTCCTCCGAGATGGTGACCGCCTCCGCACCCAGCGGTAACCTGTCGCTGTACTCAGAGCCCATTTCAAACTCCTCCTGGTTGGTTTTGGTGGAGGATCCAGGGATGGACTCCGTCACGACACTCCCTTCAGCCTCTCCCTCACCGGCTTCTTCCTCCCCCTCGACCTCCCCATCTCCCTCCCCCAACTCGCTCGGGTTGAACGTTTTCTCCGACTCCACCAAAGACGCCCTGCGATCGAAATCTCCAGCCATTTGTTTCTCAATCTGATCCGGATTCTGCGCCCTCATGATCAGCTTGTAGGTCTTCCCTTGGTACTTGTATAACAAATGGCAGCAGGTGGCCCCCAGTAAGGGAACAGTGGCCAGGCCCAGCAGGAAAATGCTGACAACCACGATGATGAGGAGGGAGGGGATCTTCTTCCGAGTGGTAAAGACTACCTGCACTTGGCAGTCCTTTCCCCCGTAGGTGAGACACAGTGTGTAATTGGTGCCAGGCTGTAAACCATGGAAGCGGTAGGCATTAACCCCCTCCTCTATGTTGGACCACTGAACCATTGAGTGTCCATTGCCTGTATTTACACAGAGGTAGAGTATGTCTAGGGTGGTTTTGCCAGATGAGGACTGGAGTAGACCCAACGGCTCCTTATTCACTGTTTGCTGATCTTCAGAGTGACTGAGATGAAGGTTTGATTTGCTGCTGGGAAGCTGCAACGGATTCAGCTGCACCTTAGCCTCCGTCTCTGAAACCTCTAATGCAATAACACCAAAATCAAAGGTGTACTGCTTCAGGTCGTCCAAACTCAGGTTGAAAGCATGGTTGGAGATGAATTCACTGCTTTCTCTCACACCACACTTGCTCCCAAACGAGGGGTCCTTTGAAACAGTCACGACCTGCCCGGTGCCATCATCTTTGTCTGAGGAGCCCTCAGGACTGGCCTTTGACTTTTCTCCAGGTTTGTTCCAGTTGAGGACACTGTTTTTGGATATCTTGGGCTCTCCGGGCTTTTTTCCAGATGGTCGGATCTTGTCTACCGTAGTATCAAGCTTTGGATCTCCTCCGTGTTTTTGAGTGACCGTCATAGTAACGTTAATGGTGCTCTCTGCTCTACCTAACTCATTCACTGCAGAGCAGCTGTAATTCCCATCTTCCTTTTTACTCATACGAGGGATGATGAGAGTGCCGTTTCTAAATACGAGGAATTTATTGTTGGTTGATTTATCGTTAATTGGCGCCTCATTTACCTCTCCAGCAGACGGCATGGGGAAAAGATAATTTTGATTTCCTGCAGTGACCTCCCAGGTGACCTGTGGCTTAGGGCTCCCTGTCGTCTCACAGTTTAAAATGACTGTGGAACCCTCATAGATCTCTGTGCTCTCGATGTCAGGCTGGTATGTGATTGCAACAGATGGAACTGTACAGTCCAGTTTGGGAATATTAGTAACCTGTGTCCCCTTCAGGTGTTCTGGAGATTCACAGACAATTGAGTTTGGCTCAGGGACAGATATCTTTGTTGTTGAGATCCAGTCCCTCAGCCACTCCAGGTTACAGGAGCAAGTGAAGGGGTTGCTGTAAATCTGAAGGTGGGACATGGAGGAGAGAGCAGTGAAGGTATCCTGAGCAATAGTGGTAAACTTGTTGTTGTTGATGCGGAGTGACCTCAGGTCTTTAAGTGTGGAAAAGGCATCCTTTGGAAGGTTGACCATCTCATTGTTGTTCATTTTAAGAAGCTGCAGGGCTGTGAGGCTGTGCAGATCATCCCATGGAAAGTTCACAATTTTGTTATGGCTGATGTCCAGGTTACGGAGCTGAACAAGAGGGGCCAAGGTGCTCTTCTCTATGGTAACTATCTCATTGTGGGCCAGCCAGAGGGAGGTGACCTGCGTGATATTAATGAAGCTTTTACTTTTCAATAACTTGATCTTATTGGCAGAGAGGCTCACAGTGGTAACGTTGGAGGGGAGACCCACAGGTACCACCAACAGGTCTTTGTAAGCACAGTCAGCAAACTGATGGGAAAATTTATCCTGGCAGCTGCAGAGCTCTGGGCAGCACTGCACAACGCCAATCACAGTCCACAAGGCAAAGAGCTGCAGGAGTCGCCTCGCCATTTTCTCCACCTGCAAGTATCAATAACCAGACATTAACGAAAGATAAAACGTCTATAAAATCCATTATGGCTATTAGCAGAAATGTATTGTCGAGGTTCTCACACTTATATCAATTTAAATGTGTTTTACTGAGTGGGTAATGTTTGTTTTAAAAGGCCATTAATGCTATTTAACACAACTCAGAATTGCATTTACAAACTCATAAAAATAAACTAAAAGCAAAAACAACACCCATTCAACGCATCACAAGTTATGTTTTTAAAATGAGGCCAGTTCACACATAAATGTATTTTTGACAGTTCAAAACGTCCTCACATCCCCGCTGTGAGAATAAATGCGCATGTTTGTGTCTGGAAGCGGTTTCAGGGTCAGTGCGTCTCTCCCGCTCGATGCGCGTCTCCACAGTCACGCAAATACAAAAGAACTGATGATGTCCCGTTGGATTTTTTTTGCCGCTCATTATTCTATTTGACTTTATGAAAGTATTTATTCGCAACAGACTTTGTATTATCAATGTACACGGAGGAACAGACCGTTACCGGATGCCCTGGTGACTCATTATCAACAGGACGAGCCACATTTTCATCTCCCTGTTAGAATTATGTGTTTTTCCTATTGCAACGGTCTTATGAACTATGAATTATTGTCTTACCTGTCCAATGTCAACTTCAACACCCTTGTCTTATGAATCACTGTCGGAGTTTGGTTTCCTCTGAAACAAGTTTAATGATAAAATAAGCTCCAGTCCTCGCATGCTGTGGCTCCTGTCATATTACTTCTGCAGACAGCTCAGGACACAGGGCGGCGGAGGGAACATTTTTCCCGGAGAGTCGCTCCGCAGTCCGACGGCGCTTTTTTCTTCTCCTGCGAGTGTGAGGAGCCACTGCGCGCTCCCGTTAAGGGATCGTGAACGCGCAGCCTCTCCCATCTCTCTCTTCACTATTAAAGATACAGAAGCTCCGGGTCCTCCATCCTCAAAAACAATTCATAATTTAAGACCCGATGATTAATTTATTACCTCAGTCCGATGCTCCTCTTTGACCCGATTCGAGCTGGCCCTAGGTTATTGTTTTTAATTAAAGGGGAAGAGTTTGAAACCTACTGGTAGATTTTAAGTTTAGTTGCCATGTGAGGCTGCAGAAAAAAAACAAAAAACACACAAACAAATTAAAAAAAAAACAGTGACTTCTCTTTTCACCGGGATCCGTTCCATTACTGATTGGTAAAAATAAAACAATATCAATTCAAAGGAAGAAAAAACGAAAATATCATCCGAGGAGATCCAACAAGGGAAAAGAGATTGAAAAGAAAATCTCCAGTAATGTCAGAACACTTTATAGAAATTCAGTGAAAACATAAAATGTGACTCTTATATAGATTTCTAAGCTTTGGTGAAAACCTGAAAAAAAGAATAGGTATAGAAATTTAAAAGATATGACGCAAAATATAAAGGTTTCATTTTCCTGGCCCGAAATATTCCGTTGAATTTGAAGCTACACTTTGCTACTAAACCACAGGTTTCTTTTAAATCAATTTTGTCACGCATTAATTCAAGTTATTATTTTGAAATTACTGTTACTGTATCTTGGTTGCTAAATGTTTCAGTTGATTTGTCATGGTGTTTAAAGACTGTTTCATGCGTAAATGCCGCCATCTATTGGTGGAGGCCTCTGAACAATCTGGCAGTTCAACTTCTCCCCTTGAGGGATTCTTTATATTCTTCGATTTCATATAACGAAGAATTTTTGTGTTTTTGATTTTACATTCTGTGAGGATTTACTCCGTATTTTTTGGGGCAGAAATAGCTCAGTCCACAAGGTCGTGGGCTGCGGACGATAGGGTGGGCAGCTCAAGAGTGTGAACTGGCAGTGGAGAGGTGTCAGTTCACCTCCTGAGCAAGGTGCCCTTGAGCAAGGCATCATCCCTCTACAAGCTGCTTGTTGGTGCCCCCCACATGAGAGCTTCCCAGCTGCCATCATCAGCATGCCCACAGGCCCTTGTGTGTGTGTGTGTGTGTGTGTGTGTGTGTGTGTGTGTGTGTGTGTGTGTGTGTGTGTGTGTGTGTGTGTGTGTGTGTGTGTGTGTATGTGTGTGTGTGTGTGTGTGTGTGTGTGTGTGTGTGTGTGTGTGTGTGTGTGTGTGTGTGTGTGTGTGTGTGTGTGTACAATACATACATATATGTGTGAATTATTAGAGTGGAAAACAGTAATTTCCCTATCTGGGGATTATTAACGGATTATTATTATTATTATTATTATTATTAAGGTTCTTCCTTGGCAACCCTCTTAACAAAATCCGTTATTGAAATGTACTGAAATAGAAAAAAAACAAGTATGGAGGAAAATAAAAAGGAAATTGTTTTGTTTTGTTTTTTTAACAAAAAGGCTCAATCATAATGTTGAAGAAAGTGGAAAAAGGTTTCATGAAAATTGTTCCAGTATTGGTCTATCCAGGCCAAATGATAGGCAAACAAATGATCACTGAGCCTCCTTGGTGAAGATTGTTGGGGCTGAACTTCTGATCTACAATTTTTCTTTAGTCCTAGTTCTCTACTTCTCCTGCAAAACATATATCTGGTTGTATTGTGGGAATGAACTTTCACGTACATTAGTTTTGACTGTAAATAGACCATAAGTGATTTTATTGTTAATGCGCTTCTGACTTATCTTATTCAGCTTGATGTATCAAAGCAGACAGCGTACTTTGACTGAACTGCTGTTCCTCAAAGTTAAATCTGGATTTTGTTGCTGTAAATTCACAAAAACTTGCATTTGTTATTTCAATTGTGAGAATGTCTTTTAATTACGTCACAACAACTGAAAACATCCGGTACCATGGAATCTGAAAACTGCATATTACATTGATAAAGTTGTAAATGTATTTTGTACTACAGGCAAGCCTAAATAGCTAATGTAATTATATAAATGAATTAAAAAATGCGTGCATAAAACGAAAAGACTTTTAATTTACAAAAAGGCCTCTGAGTCCTGCTACAGAACAGATGCGTGCCTCAATCCTGTAGAACCAGTTTGGGACGACGACGTCTTGTTATACAACACTGACCTCTGCTGTCAGAAGAGTGTAACTACATATTATTTTCCCGAATAACCCCTCGGTACTGTACACTCACAGTGTCGGGCGGTCAGGGTCAGCAAGGCCTTCTCTGCTGGTCTAACATAATCAGAAATCATGATATTTCTGATAAAAGTTAATTATATTTTAATCAATTTCCTTAAATAAATATATTAAAATACTACTAGTGGGTACCTGTGTAAATTCCATGATAAAACAATAATATCAGTCTTCATACCATACATATGAAAAAAAATGTATTGGTATTATAAACCAAGCGCACCCAACGTAGTCAGAAATCAACGTGGTGACTTAACGACTTTGTGTTGGCAAATCATGGATTGCACTGGGTGTGCATTGCGATACCGTAGATGGAATGTTAGCAGGCTAACTGGAGAAAGAAAACCAACTAATCATGAGATTGGGAAAGGAGCTAACGTTAAAGGAAAAAGCACCTGTCAAAAGAGCAAGTGGAAAAGAAATTTTAGAGAAATGATAGTTCTGTTCCGTGACCCGCTGCGGTAGATAAAGTGGAAGAAAATGGATGGATGTATTCTGTTAGCTGACAACATGAACAGAACTGTTTGTAGTTGATTAAAGACCATTTTTGTCAGATGCCCAAGGAGCATTTTTGATACTACATCCATTGTCCCCTTCCAAACGGAAACCATAGCTAGCCAGCTAGTGTCACTCAAAATTTGTTGCCGTTTTCCGTGTCGTTCCTGCTGTTTGGGCTGTCTTTTCAAAAACATAAAAATTGTTGGAACAGTTATGACTCTAAAATGATGTTAACTGGGAAGTCCATGTATAGTTATTTCTTTTCCTAACATAGCAGATGCCGTATTGTTCACGTGATTCCTTCTGGCAGATGCGTCGTGACTGGTTGGGCGCCCTGATTGGTTGGGCGCTTGACAGCTAGTGGTTGGAGTTGGGGACAGCGTGAGACTTTTCAAGTGTGCTTATTCAAATCTATAGGTGGGGATATATAATTATACGTTGGGAAATAATCTGGCATGGGCCAACACTGAGTCAGTGTTCTATTTTTAGGTTAGAGAGGTTTTATCCAATCAGAATTCAGCTAGCTTTTGTTGCCAGGTTGAATGAAATTTGCTCAGGTCCTACAGAAATTCAGAATCTAGAATGCAGGTTTCCCTGCACTATGAACGGGAAGATATAGTTAATAGACAGATGCGATAGCCAATCAGATCACGAGTTGGCCTTCTAGGACCTGCTAGCTAGCCCACCTTACGTGACACGCACATGTCCTGTGATTGGATACTCACTCTGAGAAGGTGGGGCTATGTAGACGCTATGCAGACGCACATTTGAAGAGAAGCTCTAGTGAGACGTGGGTCAGATCCCTGAACCAGCTAACCTGTTCTAGCTAACCTGAACAAGCTAACCTGTTCTAGCTAACCTGAACTAGTCAACAGTGTTCTTGAGGAAAGAAAGGAGAATGGATTTTGTGTTAAAGTAAGCTGTTTGAACAGCTGTTTTAGTGAGTAAAAGCATTTATTTATCCAACTTTTCATAATGTTCTTGTAATTCAATTTCATTTATATCAAATCAATTATAACAAATATGACAAATATACTAAAAATGAAAAAATCTTACTCTTCTGCAATGTGTATAAATATTGTGGTGCACTTGCATAGCTGTGTGATTGGAGTGGAAATACACAGAGATCATAAATATCCCGTTTTATACATGACAGAGGTGATACAACATCTAGTAGTGTATTAGTGTATTTCTATATTTTGTTTCTCCAACTGTGGTGTCATAAATGATGATCCTTTCAGTCGGTTTTGTTCTGTGACGTAGTTGGGTGACGTCTATAAAAGGTGTGGCAGTGGGTTCTTCTGTGCCAGTGACAATAAAGGGAGTGGGGCTGACGCCGGTTTTTGTCCCATTTAAGAGACGTTATAGTCCTGAACGCTACATAGGTGGCGGTGGTGGGAGCCTCTTACAGTATTATGCATTGTATTTATTCACGTTTGACTAAGGAGAAAATCACTGTAGGTCTAGGTGTGAAATGCACATTGAAGTTATGTGACATAACTTCAATGAATCAAACATCTGTGTGTTGTACATTATGAAATACATAAAGGTATTATTTAGTGCATTTCTTTTTAATCTTTAGAGGGACTTTGCCAACAGACAGGTTTGCGTTTTGTTCCTCTAGTCCTTGGACCTTTCTTGCCTTCCAACACCCTTTCCTGTTGAGCAGTAACAGGAAATCATTGTGGTGTAAACTGCGACCCAAAACCTCAGGG
The DNA here is from genome assembly GCF_040054535.1 of Antennarius striatus. Taxonomy (NCBI): domain Eukaryota; kingdom Metazoa; phylum Chordata; class Actinopteri; order Lophiiformes; family Antennariidae; genus Antennarius; species Antennarius striatus. The sequence goes on from NC_090779.1 coordinate 9,235,024, forward strand.
GATCAAGGTCCTCTTGTTCTCATGTCAGAGCACAAGTGAACTTTTGGACAACTTTTTAGTTTGCAGTGACAAACCATCTGTAGAAACAGGGCAGCTAATAGTTTGACAGGACACATAAATTGTTTCTTTAAGTAATGCTTGTAATTATCCAACATGACGACAAACACAAATTTTCCCACTGCACCACTGGTCATGTTTTTGTTTTTACCCTACTACGTCAGCAGGGAGTGTCTGGATTGAATGTAACAGGGTGGTGGAAGTCATGACTCATGCAGACAACACAGAAAAATCCACAGATTTTAAAATAAGTTCCATGGAACCTTATTTTACACCTGCACAGAGACTGTGAATTACCTCCAAAGCAGCAATGAAGATATACTGAGTCTTTCGGGCATTAATTGACCTTCTGCTTAAGAATCCGTAATCTGTGTGTAATGCAGGCTGGTCATCTGTCATGTTATGCCTGATGATGCTTGGCAGACAAACATCAGCTGTAGTCCATGTTGTAACCTTGGATGTATAATATTACCACATACTGTGGTATTTGACTTCATATAAATGGATATGAGTCACGGCTGCAATGGCAAGCAAATAGTTTCCTGATGGTGTCGACAGGTCGACATGATAACAGCAGGGTTTGATCACAAACAGGTGAAGATGAATATACGTAATATGTTTATTTTTGTCCTAAGATGCAGCAGTGTGGGGTTGAGGAGCTTCTAAACAATGATCAGTATGAGCAGAATCCAGGAAGTCTATCCTGATGGCTAAAGACAAACTTGTGTTGTGATTTCCTTCCCCTGGTTTAAAGATACATTACAAATAAAGGTTGATGGATTGATATTTGAAACTTGAAAACTTAACTGTGTCAAAACTTCAGGCAGAGCACTAAAAGAGATTAAACCAAAGATCTTTCCCCTAATCAGACTGCGAGTAGGTTAGTGCCTCAGAGGAATACATAACCCACTAATGAGAATACAACTAGTGGTAAGTTAATTTCTATAAGCATCCTTTGGACTCCCTGTAAATAACATGGCTTTTTAACCACATTATTTAACTTGAAGAAAAGTAAGAAAACATACAAGATTTTCAAAAAGGACATACATTTCCTAAATGTACAAAATCTCCAGTAGTAAACAAAGACTTAATAATAAAATAAGTTAACATAACATGTATCACTTTTCAAATAATAAATACATATATCTCTGTAGGGGGCACTTTGGGTGGCGCATCATAGGTTTACATCCACCTGAGGACCTGGAATGTTCATGTGTGGATTTGCATGACCTCCCAGTATCTGTGTGTTCTCTCCAGGGTCTCTGGCTCCCCCCCATCACCAGAAATTTGCAGTGCAGGTGAATTTGTCCCTAAATTGTACCGTAGCTTTGATTGTGAGCGATAGTGGTAGGGTGAACGACCCTGCAGAGGATGAACACTTCTAGAAATAAATATTTAAATATTTTAGCTGTTATCTCTTGAGACTGCGCTGAAGGATAAATATATAATAAACATATAACAATATTTTACAAATGAAAAGCTCATTTCTTAATATATAATAAAATAAAAACATTTTATCCACTTAGGATCTGTTACTACAGAATCTCTTACTTTGATATAAGATTTGGGCAGCCAAATGTTGACAAACCTGACAGATATTATCTGATCTTTCTGCTCTATTGCTTCTGTTGTCTGTATTCGAACATTTAGTACTGCCCTGTGTTTCTAACCAACAATATAAAGAGGACTACTGAAACCTCTACCAAGGCTCAGCATACCCTCTCTGAGGAGTCTCTTCTCCCCACAGGTGACCTTTTTATTTTTATCTAACACCTATAGTTTCATTCTTCTCACTGTGAAATCACAGAATTGAAAGTATCTGCTCCAGAACAACCAGTCTGTTCTCTTCCACTGGGCAGATTCCTCCAAAACGTAAATCACCCGTGTCCCTGAGATAACATTTAGGAAAAGTTTCTTGCAATTTTTCTGTGAATGTTTCAGCAAAGTGGCAGCAGTCTTGAAAAAATTAATAATGGATAATGTTTCCATCTTTTTGAACGATGCCCTTTCTCTCCCTCCCTTGCTCGGTTTCAACACTCCACACCCACACGTCTCTCTGGGATTTAGTGGAGTCCTGCAAACAGACAAATGGACACATAACTCAGCCAAGGCCCAACACTGCTTTTAAATTCAATCAAGTCCTAATCAAAATTCTGACAAGATATCCACCATCAAAATGGCCCAACACTGCTTTTAAATTCAATCAAGTCCTAATCAAAATTCTGACAAGATATCCACCATCAAAATGGCTGGCGTCAGATTTGTCCTCAAGGTTGATTTTAAAAAGTGCAAAATGTCATAAATTTTCAAATTCAAAACAGAAAAAAACCTTCCTGACTCCACCTCTTTAACTGGATCCACTCTAACATGCAATGGATTCCTCCCTGGCCAGTGCCCAACCGTAATAAATCTGAGTCCTCGTAATCTTCCTAAAAGTTCATCTATTCATGAACATTTAGAGAAATATTCAAAAAGCTGGTTTGGAAATGAAACAAGGTGCCCACTATCACAGAAGTTAGACACTGAATGCTCAGGAGGTGAACATCTTTCATTGGTTCACCTCTCGGACCACTGACTGTTGTGACCGGGGTAAAGTTGAGCAAAGCAGAGAACTTCAAAGAGTCTCTGGATGCCTACACCCGACCCGCCACACAGATGATAGTCAGTCTACTGTTGGTGGACTGGACGGGTAAACAGGGGGATTTTACACAGGAACACATTTTCCTGACCTCTAATTAGCTTCCCTCAACATTTGCCAAACATGTTTGAAGTCACTCATAATGACTGTTTACCGCACTGTCTGAGGCTGTCTGACTTCAACTCACTATCACAACATTTTTATGGTGGGTTTTAGTTTGACTGGTACCATCACACACAGACCGAGCTTGGAAAAGGAATTCAATCTGCTTATCTCCAACACCTTCCCCTGGTTTTTAAAGGAGTTAAAGATTCAAACAGTTTACTGAACTAGCTGGCATGTCTGCTGATTCATACAAACATGTGGTTCCTCACACATTTGAAGATATGCTCCATTTCTGACCCACGCTCCTGGCTTCTCCCACCAGCACACTGACCTCTTCCTGTTCTGGTTTCATCCTTAAATATATCTGGTTCCCATACACTTGAAAACCCAAACTCTTACTCCAAACCCACCTATGTGACCACTCAAACAAATAAGGTGGGAGTTTTCTAGCCTAAACAGTGTTAGGATGGATTTTCTGTTTCTTGGCCTGATTAGTAGTACACAGAATAAAAGGCCTGAACACGTTAGCGCTACAACTTATTAATAGTTTACGGACATCTTGGCCCAAAACAGATCACTGCTATTGCCAGTCCAAGGTTGAACCATATCTGCGGTACAAATGCTGATGCAGCATTGATTTTGTTATGACTACTACTGTTTTGTGTCTCCTTAACCTTTTGCTCTGTCAGCTGATACTTCTTCATAGCTTTGGTGTAGTTTCTTTCAGTGGAAATACACTCATAGTTGCCATAGTTTTCTTGCGTCATAGCAGAGATCAGGTGCAGGCAGTTGGACTGCATTTGCAGACATGGACAGCTCTGGTTTCCATGTTTCCAGGTGTAGACGGCGTGGTAAGAATTTATTGGACAGGACAAATAGAATGGAACATCCAAAGGAACTGAGTGGACTGTCCTCAGATCCACTGGTGCTGGTATCACTGAAAGGTTCAATGGTTCTACAAGAAAGGATAGGGACATGGTTCACCATTTTTTGAGACTCAGCACTGTGAAACTCTCATTTTCTTCTTCTATTTACATGTTAAATAGCATCCCAGTTTTTTAAGAACCAGGGTTGTATTAAATCTGATCTTCATTTACCTTTAACTGATTTAATGCACACTCTTATGTCCTGATCCGTAATACTTTGAATGCCTCCTCTGTGAACAAAGACAAGACACATAATCTATAAAGTACAAGTGAGGGAACACGGCAGTATTCTGATATTTTTCTGAGAAAAGTTAGCGTTTCTAACATTTTTATCCTGAATTATGATTTATCTCCACCCCACAGAAAGGCAATGTTCAAAAGCACATGCACAGATTGGCCTTCTCACTTTTTTTGATGATGCTGTAAGAAAAAGCCTTGGTTTCACTATCAAGTCCCCTAAAGAGAAAGACTCATTCATGCTTACAGAACAGTCCGGGTGCAACCAAACTTTGTCCAGGAACAGTACGGATCACGGGCCAAAACGCAGTCTTCACAGGTGTTGCCGTAGTCCTGACACCCCTGGAGGTCTATGGTGGAAATTTTCTCTGAAAATCCCACCACTAATTTTTTCTGGGAAAAAAAGAACATTATTTTACTTTAAATGTAGATTAATAGATTTCTGACCACTGCAGAACATGACCCAGACATTAAAAATGATGATGTTGATGATAATAATAATAAAAAAGTCATTGCCTTTTGCTTATTAAAGAAAGGCACATTCCAAAAAAAAAAAAAAATTTGTTAGTTTGATCCCAATCCTAAACTTTTATGATTTCCTTAGGGTTTGTTACCCCACAAGACTCATGTCAAATCATTCATGATAGTAGAGTGAATTAAGTATTGATTAATGTGAGTTAAAATATGTCAATGTATAAAATTTAACAAAAAGGAAAGTAACATTTCATTGAAAGAACACAAGACAAAAAAACGAAAAGATGAAGAAATGCATATTAATAGCACTTAATGCATTTTACCCTTTTAGAGTCAATTTTCATCGACTGTACAGTTGAATGGCTTGACAGTTGTGTTTGAGAGATGATGAAAGGTTTAGATCCAACCTCTAATACTTTATGGATCCTCCCAGTATCTGTTAAAACATACAAACAACTATTCAAATGTTGATATTTCAGGAGTGTAGAGTGTATTTTTAGGCCATTGTTGTTCACTGAGACACAGATAGTGTCGACAATGCACGGTTAAAAGCTGGAACAACAAGGAAACACTAGACAGAAATATCCACACAGAGTACTGCAGACCTTGAAGTGGTTGGACAGTGCACCTTTTTCGAGCCACAACATACCAGTGGACAGCAGCAGAATATTATGCATGCTCTGGTCTGCGGCTTGGACTCGATCCACAGCTATCTTGGTGTAGTTGTTACTGCTTACATAAAACGGAGATGTATAATGAATGGAGTGAACCCAGTCAGTCATCTCTGGATAATCCTTCACCACGCTGACAGTGGCTAGTGGAAGGCTTCTGCTGTTTTTGACACACTGAAAAATAAAGTTTTTTGAAAGTTTTTGCATACTGGGAATATTAACCATTTCTGCGACAATTGACCAATTTATAAGTAAAATATAAACATCCTAAGGTTTGCAAGTCTGAAGGCATCTGAAACTGTGATAACAAACATTTTCCTCGTGCTGTAAACTGAACGGATGGAAGTTTTCATGAATGGAAGAAGGATTTTTTCATGGATGGAAGAAGATGTCCTCAATGAGAAAATCAGACTAGTTCCAGCAAACTTTAGTGTCCCTTAACTACAGAGCTGAACTTCAACAGACCTGATAAAGAGAACTAGAGCTGGAATCTTCCGATGGAAACAGTGACCCATACTTCATGGGTATAAGTAATGCAGATACACATGTTCCATGCCTCCACCCATTTATGTCACATGTTTAAAGAGGGTTGGAAACAAAAATAAAAATCTGAGCAACATAGCAACAAAACAAATCCTCACCATTCCTGGCCTCGGTTTGGGGACATCTTTGTCATAGCCCTTGAAAGTTGAGTTCTCAAATATTTCTTCAATCATTCCTACAGAATAGATGCACACTGCTGTTGAGTTCCTACAAGAGAAGTAATATAAGTGAAGTTAGTATAGTTTTATAAAGGCCTACTATTTATAACAGAGGTTATGGCTATGGTTTAGTCTGAGGACAATCTGCAGACAGAATTAGCTGATCAAAGTAATAATTGCTTTTTGGGTGACATCTACACTGGACTCATAGGGTGCAGTACAAAATGACTCATATCACATTCATGCAACCCCATCAATCAACATTTATGTGTCTGACAGTACAGGGGAGCGCCTTTTTTACGCTACATTAGAGTTTTACATTTCCAGTTCAGTCACACCAATTCGAGGTCTGATCGAGGAGGACAATGGCTGCTCCTGTTGCCGTACAACCTGACCAATTCTAAGCACAAAGGCAGGATATCTAAATGTGCTGCTCTGGCATTTTCTTCTATTTTAAACAACTTGTGCAACATCAAATTGCTGGAGTAACCCTTTAAATTTATAATCATGAACAAATGCACCTCCCAATATGAGACTAAAAGGTAGCTGGGAGTTAAATGATGTGCTAAATCTTATCTTGATTATTAGACCCAGACAAAAACTAGTACAAACAATACACTATTCACTTTTTGTTGCGTGTATCAAGATTGTTCACTTGGTCAATCTTTGGTGTTAGTTACAAAGTACTGCATAAGCAGAACTTCCCGGCCAGGACATGTTTTGTCTCCATAACATATAAAAACAGCTTAAAAATGCTGATCTTTCCATCATAGGGGAGAGCTACCCAGTCAGCATTAAAGAAGGGAAAGTGTCGAACCAGCTGCTTGAGAAAAGGGCATAGACTCTGGTGTCACGCCAGTCCTCAGCATGCATCACATGAACTTCTTGGAGACGGTTGAAATAGAGGGACTCTTCTGGAAAGCCACAGACAAGTCGTGCCTTGAGAAAAGATGTCCACATGTTCTGGAAGAATCTTTTTGATCCGCCTTCATCCACCTGTAAAATAATGCCAGTGAATTAAACCAGGAAGACACCTCTTTGACTTTTCTAGTAAATTAAAATCCATCAGCTAAGGGCTACTTCATACGATTGACATTATGATATCAGGAACAAAGCACGTAACAGTCTTTAGGACAAGCCATGTGTGCAGGTATCAAATAACAAGGTGCTGAAAGAACTGTTCTTCACCACAATAACAGCATCCCACATTGACTGAGGAGGAAGTCTAATTTGTTGGTATAAATGGCAGAAGTGAGACCTCCCTTTAGCAGATGGTTGCATTACGTCAGTCTGGTTAAACACTTTTATTGTCTTGGGCGATGCTCGGCATTAGAGCCCCAGAGCTGCATTATAACACCCTGATTTATTAAAAACAGAAACTGAGAAAAAAAACTAATGTAGTAGCCTCGACACAATAAAATGTTGCACCCACAAGGTGATCACATCAATTAATATGATCTCTTCTATGTATAAAACTGTAAATAGTGGCTAGCCTTGGAAGTCATTCCTGAGAAAAATATTAAAGTGAACATCAAAGCCGACAGATGCTGACGTTTCACCTTGTATGTTTGCTAAACTCTACAGGGGGTTACCAAAGCAGGAGCAGCAGACACTCCCATAGGATATCCTGCTGAAATAACACATACAGTTCAGTTTTGTGTTTATTCAAATAGAGAACATAAAGAAGTAAGTGTAAAGTGTAGAAAATATCTTAAGTAATAAAGTCTTTCAAAAGCGACCATCTGTTCATCAGTTTGAATTCTTCTGTATTTTCACAGTTTCAAACTATAATTGACACAATTCACCTCAGGGTCAGTTTAGTAGATCTTCTGATGCTTTTGATAAAAGAATACATGACAAGTGGGCAAATGCTTTCTGCTGATCAAGATTGTGGGATATGATTGAAAGCTCCAGAACAGCTGGAAATTGAATTAAGCTCTCACTGCATCTGTTTCTCCATCTGTAGACATTTTTTTCTAGGGCATATGATAATTTGTGATGAAATTTGGTGAACAAAGTAAAGATATACTGGAGTGTTGCCTTTTGATATTTTGTTATTTTAACTGACTGCTGAACTGGAGGAACTTGTAGTCATTCAAATAAAGTCAAATAGACTGCAGGGTGATGTATTATCTACTGATTTCAGCTGGTAAATAGTGTTCCTTTTGTAAATATCAACTAGATAGTTATTTAAATTGTGTACAAGTTGTGTATACAATTTCCTCTGGGATTAATAAAGTATCTATCTATCTATCTATCTATCTATCTATCTATCTATCTATCTACTGTAGCCTACTCTTAGTCTAAATTGGGTCATAGTCTGAATAATGACCTGACTCATTCACTTAGCCTCTAGAAAATTAAAATTTTCTCTAAAATGAAAATTTTCAATTTGGAAAAAATGCACATAGCATCTCTATCTTTTTTTTTTCAACAGAATTTGCCAGATGGACTCATTGGAAAACTCTAATGTCACCTCTGAATGTCTTAACTTGACTGGCGTTACCAATAATTTGCAGCAGTTTAATAAGGGGAGTCCAGTGTACCTTACAAACTCGGGCAACCTTTGATATCCAGGGATCAGCCTCTGGGTCGTTATCGGTGTTCTTTTCACGAAAAAATATATAAATCTTGTCATTGTCAGGATCTTCCTTCCGTTTCACCCAGGATGCAGAGATGAAAGTGGGCTCTGAGAGAGGACATGTTACATAAGTCAGTGCTTACATTACATTGTGGTGTCAGCGGGCAGAGCAGCACGAGTTAAGGGTTTCAGTTTAGGCTTCAGCTGTTTACCCACCTGAGACCCACTTATCATACATCCACACATTGGTTCTGCTGCCAGCTTTCCTTCTGAATTGCAAGGAACTTCCATCAGTATCTAAAGGTGCCGCTGAATAAAGATCTCCTTCTAAAAATGGCAAAGTGAAATCACATAAAAGTGAGCAAAGGTATATTTAATGATCGAGAATGCATCTATACATATTACGCATAATATGTAGGTTGATATGGTTGCATAGGTTTGCAGTTTAGAGTATGTTGTTAAACCTTAACAAATAAAGTCTTCATTCATGTGGGAAACTGTAGTCATCTTACCTACAGACAGATACAAAGAGTTCTGTGTGTGCATGAATGGAGAGATTCCTGTCCCCTCTATTATCTCATGAGACTGATTGTTGACTGGAGAAAACTGTAGAGCAATAAGATAAGATAAACCTTTAATAGTCACCAGAGTAGGGAAACTTGTATAATAAAAGCAGAAAATATATCACAGAAAGTTCCAGAGTAGTTGGAAAATAATGAAATAAACACTCTCCTGAAATTACAGACAGCTCTTGAATGAAAGTTTAATGAGCAGCTTTGACAAACAGCTCCATGCTTTAAATAGCTGTATACTGGCAACTCAATTAAAGTTCCCTCCCTCCCTGCAAAAACTGAAGCCTGTCTCCCAGATGTGACATTAGGGTGCAACATACATTCAATGACGTGTTCAAATACTCACAAGTTTCCAACACAGTGGCTTTTGTCCATTTGTTCCACAGACAAATAGGCTGTCCTGAAACTTCTCAATAACAGTGATGACATTTTGACAGGGGCCCTGCAGAGAGCATTATTAACAGCATCATCATCAGCATCATACAGAACTGGGTCCATACATCAGTCAAAGTTTATGAGCAGTCACTTCTGACCACACAAATCGACACTCTCTAATAACTGACCTCTTCACACTGCTGCTCCGTTGTTGTCAAAGAAAATTCCTGCAGGAGAAATCAATTTTTACACATACATGTAACTCAGTTTCAGCTTGACCATATTTTGCAAAGAATTTTTAAACAAAAACTCCTTTACTGTATTTGTGATTGAATAATGTCTGAAATAGTTGGATGATTATCAAAAAAAAATTAACTCGGGTTTACATTCAACCAAAACCTCTTTCACTCAGGATAATGTGTTTTGCTGAAATGGCTTCAGTTTCCCATATCCATTAGTGAAATGAAGATTTATGCCTGTCCTTTGGTTAGAACTGAGGGCACATTTAATGGAATTTCTTGAAAAACTACCTGGAATCATTATTCATTTGTATACAAATTAAACTGAATTTATTTTCCGGGTTGTGAACAAAACTTTTGTGTCTCATCGGGTTTGCTTTTGATTTGTGTTCAACACCCCCAGAGTTAATAAGAAGCAGTGACTCCTGACTTTCATCTGAATTGTGGGTTCGAGAGGCTTTCCGTCAGTGGTTGCTGCCAGACAGACTCACTGTGTAACAAAAGGTCTGTGACAGCCATCTGTTACAGTGCAGCATCTCATTATACCCCAGCTGTAAACTCCACTGTCATAGTGTCCAGTAAGAAAGCTGGGAGCCCATCAATAAACCATTACACAACTTGATGAGGAGAGATAAAAACGGGGGCAGTACACCAAAATACAAAAGATCTAGCAACTATTCTAAATCTATGAGTAGAGAGACACCTACCTCTATTACATGATAGCTGTCCACATCAATCTTTAACACAAAATCAGTCCCTCCAACATACATCTCCTCAGAGTCCTCAAGATAGAGAAACACACTGTGGGTCTGATTGACTTGGTATTGAAATCCATCACTGATTACGTCTATGGGAAGATGAAGGATCACATTTTTACAATAGGAATGATCAGACTGAACGATGGTGGCAGTGTGCATTCACATCACCGGAGTAAGTTGGTGGAACAAACCTCAGGTAAAAGTCAGCAGGCTTAGAAAACATTCCGCGACAGGATTAACGCAGTACGCGATACCGTCTTTCTGAGAGGCTACACATATGCGAGACAACTAACACATGTCTGCGACTGCACAGTCTTGTATAACCAAATTAGATAGTCGAGGAGGTGTCAAGTCAACGTTACCATTGGTGAGAATTCTGGGATTGTCTGTCGACCCGAAAATCGGAATGTCCTTCACGCCGACACCAAGGACGCGTAAAAAACAAGCGAACCAAATGGGAATGAATACAATCCGCCGCATTTTGAGCACAAATCTGTCATGTGTGTGAGCTGTGGTAGGACCTTTACTGCCCCGTTTCAGATCTGATAGACCCTTGCGCCTATAATAAGAGCTCCGCCCCACACGAGGAGGTGTTTGTGCGCTCTCTTGATCTCTCTCTTTTTTAAAATTGTTAATTATTGGTGGAAAATGAAAAAAAAAAAAAAGGGTCATTCAAAATAATGTAACGTGCTTTCAATCGGCATGTTAGAATCGAACTATTAAAATTGACGCAAAGACTTAACTCCATGAATGGTCTTTTAGAATGTCTAACCATCAAGGCGCACCTGTCAAATTGATGACGTTGGATTTACGCACAGCTCTCTCTTACTTTTGACGTTGTACATTTTGCGTTGCTCATTTGTCCAATGAGAATAAATCTTGTCCAAACATTTTAAAACGGGGCAGACCAGCTGTACACTTGGATAAGATTAATCTCCTCGTTGCGCTTTCCCGACAATCCTATTAAAGACTGTACCGCACCATTGCTGAGCCACTGACCTGCAGCGTCAGCGTCTGATGGCAAATTCAGAGCCACTGCAAAATTGTCAGTGTCATTAAATGACGACTAGACAAAGTTTTATCAACTATAGGAGGGCAATGACAAGAAGAAGCGTGGGCCCTTCAACTTGAAGTTGAAGGGCCCACGCTTGAAGTTGTATCTTACAGGACATGGATGCCTCAGTTTAAAAAATCTATTTCACTAGTGGTTGGGTGGAGTGTCTCGATAAATGACACTTTATTTACAGATATGAATAAAAAACATTGTGATGAGCAAAGGAAACTTTACAAATATAAAATTAGCACTTTAACTGCAAAGATTATGACATGTTCATGGTTTTATTATTAGTGAAATTATATTTGACCACTCAGTGCTCCCTTGACATTAAGGGGAGACATAGGATAGGGGAGCAGTGTGCAATCCATATCGGTTCTTCCTGTTCGATCGGATAAACTGTCCTCAGCAAGACCATTTAGCTGGGATGTGAACAGATAATATTACTCAAGGTACTTCCCATTCTAAATTTATAGCAGGATGTACTGATTCATTGGATGGGAATCATTTCCATTGTGACTGTTGCATTTTCATTTTGGACTAAACAATAATTCCACCTATAAATATGCATTACATTTGTGTGTGTATTTGTCCATTCATCCATCCATCATCAACCGCTTATCCGGGGCCAGTCGCGGGGGCAACAGTCTCAGCAGGGATGCCCATACTTCCCTCTCCCCAGACACCTCCTCCGCCTCTCACCTTGGACAACACCAGAAAAGTGGAGAGTCCAGCCCCTTTCAAGGGTTTGGGTTCCACCTCCACCCAAACTGTGGGTGGAGGTGAACCCAACTACATCTAGTCGGTACCTCTCAACCTCCCTCAGAAGTTCTGGCTCCTTTCCCCCCATCGAGATGACATTCCATGTCCCTAGAGCTAGACTCTTTGTCGGGGGATTGGGGCATGGAGCCACATGCTGATGACTGCTACCCAATCCACACTGCACCTGTCCCCTACGGTTAACTCGGCGGGTGGTGAGTCCACCGGAGGTTGGGCCCACGTCGTCCTTTCGGGTCCCGTGGGAGAGGCCCGGCCACCAGGCGCTCGCATACGAGCCCCAACCCCGGGCCTAGCTCCAGGGTGGGGCCCCGATTGCGCCATACCGGGCGACGTCAATGTCGTTGATTTTTCTGTCATCATAGGGGATTTTGTTCTGCTGTTCATCTGGCCTGTTTCCCAGGACCTGTTTGCCAAGGGAGACACTAGCACGAGCATAAAGCCCCCTGGCAACATAGTTCCTGGGATCATTCGGGCACTCAAACTCCCCCACCACGATAGCTCTCGGAGGAATTGTGTATTTGTGCCAGCGATACATATAGAAAGAGAGAGGGAGAGAGAGAGAGTTTCTTTATGCACTTTGCATCAAGAAATATCTACATGTGCTGTTTTGGAACAAATAAAGTTTTTAATAATGAACGTCATTATAATCATCAGGTGAAACATCCAAAGGCTTCAATTGATACAGTTGTATAATTTATATAAATTATGGTTTACATTTATTTTCTTTTGTTTTGACTATAAGATACTTTAGAAAGATGTTACATAAATTATATTTTTTGTAATAATTTCAAAATCGTGACGTCATTCCATTCTATAAATAAACTGACAGCGGTGTCTGAAAAAAATCCCGCCCCTCCTAATCATTGACCAATCAGATGAGAGGAAGCAGAAGAGTGCTTCCGGTTCATCATTTCACCGGTCACCTGATCACCTACCATGGTAAACTTTTAGTAAACGCTATAGTAAACCCTCGTTTCCTTATTTAGAAATACAATTTAACAGTAGCACATTTTTATTTGCATGAATTATAAATTGCAGAATAAATTGTTTGCCTCATATCGTAATGCAGCTTTTAGATAGCTCTCAAGCTAAGCTACGTTCTAACGATGGTAGCTAATGTAGCTGCCTCCCTTACAGCAGGACCGACTGATGTCACCGTAAGGCAAATAACACTTGTGTGATGTCGTGTCGTGTTTCCTTTGTTGTAGAGGTTCCGCTTCTGTGGAGATTTGGACTGCCCAGATTGGGTACTTGCCGAAATCAGCACCTTAGCGAAGCTTGTGAGTAAAAATCATTCACTCATCTACAATCAGTCCAGTGCTAGTTGAAAGTTTATTTAACAATAATGTGTGTGTCTTCTGTCGCTCTACTGTAACAGTCAAGTGTGAAAATGAAGCTCCTCTGTGCTCAAGTGCTGAAGGACTTACTCGGGGAAGGCATCGATGTAGGAGTTTAAACTAGTTCCACCCAATCACTCGTCTTTTAAGCCAATTTAATAACACTGATCAATGCTGTTTTCTTCCTAGTATGACAAAGTTGCAAAACTTACTGCAGATGCAAAGTTTGGTAAGTTTACCCTAAGATAACGTTATTAGTGGTGGATAACTGGGTTGTAAAACCACCACATTATATGTAAATAATGCTTATTATTGTTCATCCTTTTATTTAAGCCTCAATTTATGCTGTTTGGATTTTTAAATCTACAATAATTCCTCCTGTTTGATGAACACTCTCTGTGCATTTTATCTTCCGTGTAAAATCCAATCTGTATTGTAACTAATTGTCAAATGTGTAGTTGATACCAAATCCCAAATTGCTCCAAATTGACTGTGTGTGCCTTGTGATGAATGCCCATTACTTGTGATAAAAGGTGGTCCATGCATGGCCACGCATGGAATGGATGAAGGCTTCCTCATTTTGTAAAATGCATTGAGTGATCAGTCAGACCAGTGCAGTCCATTTACTATATAAGCACTGCAATGGAGGATAGAAGCTTAGGCAAAGTACCTTAAAAATATCCTCAGGTGATGTAATGAAATGTTTTCTAACATTTGTTTTGTTTTTTTCATTATTGTTTGTTTGTCTCTTTTTTTTTCTAATACATTGCCTTTATTCATAACCTGAATCCATTTTACAGAGAGTGGAGACATCAAAGCCAGTGTGGCTGTGCTCAGTTTCATTTTCTCCAGTGCAGCAAAGCATGATGTTGACAGTGAATCTCTTTCCAGTGAGTTGCAGCAACTGGGTCTGCCTAAAGGTTTGTTCATTTTCCATTCTTTTTGGTACAAAACAATATATTGCATGTAATGTGTTTTCAGAGGGCACACTTCTCTCCATACCTCTGCCAGTGTAAGGTCAAACTACAGAAAAGTTGATGTAATGTAATGTTAAAAAAAAAAACTAACAAGATTTGCACAATGTATTTTTAATGTGATCAAAATATTAACACTAAAAATCAGTCCTTTTAAATCTAGATTTTAAAGGATTGATTGATGACCACATGATCAATTGCCTCATTTCCATAAACATGCCGGTTTCCAATCACAGCCTATAGCATTACTGGATATCTGATATTGTTGGATGCTGTGTAACATAAGGATGATAAAATGCTTTACTCAGCTGCACTTAAAGGGGATGCAGTGCATGCACGCTGTGCACCAAGGACAATGCTGATGGCTGGGATGGATTCGATTTTATTCACTTACTCTTTTTGCCTATTGATTGTTTAATACTATGTTTTTATTTCTAGTGTGATGTGTTGAAAAATCTTTATGTAGCAATGCAAATAAAATAATACTTGGCTTGAACAGACACTTTTATACTTGTAGAACACACAACGGGGCTCTGTAAGTCGTATGAAGACAAACACTCTGCACTACAAGACAAACTACGAGAGACGAGCCTGAGATGTAAGTGTTTATGTCCGATTTATTGTTTCAAAGAGGAAGATGTTGATGTTGAAAGCCAAACACACTGGCTCAGGGGTGCCTTCCATTCCGCTCTAATGAATTTCAGTGGGGCGACTGAAAGCCGTGGCGTGGCGTGTTGACTACACTCTGAGCTCCAGTGAGTTGAGGGAGGTGAATGAACCGACAGTACAGCTGAAACTGGATTCACAAGGAGCAGCATCGGGCCCCACTGAGACCACGGTTTTTTCTGTGTCTGCTGACAAATTCAGAGTCTTGCTTACAGGTTCTGCATCGTTTTTCATCTTGTTCCATATCAAAATGTTGAACATACACAATTCAGTTGGAATGACTATTTTCCTGTGTCTTTGTGTTTTTCTGTAGAGCTCAAGCAGGCCCAGACTATGATGAATTCACTGCAGTGAAGAGTGGGCAAAGACATCAAACATGAATGTCTGATCTGAAGCTGGAGACAAATGGCAAATCGGCTGACGTTTGCCATATTTACATTTTGCACAGTGTAACATTTTGTATGAGGCTAGGTGAATGACGCATTCCGGATCTGGACTGATATATACATATTTCCTCTAAAATTATTAGTGTAATGATTTGTCACTGAATGACGTGTACTGAATGGGCCAATTTTGTGAAATAGTGTACAGCCATTTACACATTTTTAACTATACTGTTAGTTTGTGTTCCACATGTAATTAAAAATAAATAAATTGTGTTTCCACACAGCTTGCTCGAACATAATTTAATGAAAAACTGTACTGAGGGCCTTTCAACGGCATCAGTTCTTAAGGAAGAAAGTAATCAAAGAACACCGGGACTAGTTTTTGCTAAATCTTTTGGACTTTGAGGGAGCCTCTTCCACACAATATTTGTCACTCACTGTGATGAATAATGCGGCCTTGGCATACCAGCGCTGTCTACGGTTCCGGCTGGCATTAGTGCTGTGATTCCCTTAAACTAGATAAATGGCTTATCTTAATTCTGAAGGCCAGAGAAACGTGATGAATCCTCCACACACACGAGAACAGAATTAATTACATTTAATTATCTCACGGGACGGATTTTATATCTCAACAGCATAGTTGTAATCTGCATAATATGACTGGTTGAATATCTTAACATTAGAAAAACTCTACGAAATATTATTTCAAAACAAAACAACAACCTGTGGTTTAAACTCCAATTCATATCTTAACGCCTTCGAAACCTCACAAAAATCGTAGGGAAGCCGGAAATCTCGCGAGATTTGCTGGTGGATGAGATGACGTCACACAACGTGTTTAGTAACATGCATGTTATGAAACCTTCCCACGCCGTGTTGCAGCTCTGCAGACTCGACATATTAACCGTAACTAGTTTCGTACCGGCGGGTTCCTGGTTTGGGTAAGTTAGGGGTCAGACGATCAAGACGTCCCTTACCGGTTTAGTGTGTGTGTTCCTGTTGTGAGCCGTTCGCTGCAGAAAAGATAAACACACATGGTGAACAAAATGCACCGATGAACTGCATGGTGTGTAGAACACAGCACAGATGTGTGGGACGGAGAAGTCTGTGGTTTATCCTTTACGCATCCAAGTTAAAACCTCCTGAGATTAAAAATGCATTTCTAAGGGTAATCTAAAACAGCAACACTAAGAAAGAATGCAATCAAACTTGCAAATCTAATGAAAACAAGGTGCGTTACTGTTGAAAGTCTGAATGTTTTTACTTATAACTTGTTAAAATTTTTATTTCTTATGGATCTCAAAGTTTAAAAGAAAAATCAGCAAAATTAAGGATAGAAACGTTTTTATATTTTGATGACCTAAAAGTAGTCCAATGAGGCGTTCAAGTGCTGGAATACTCTTATGAAATACCCTGTATGATGGAGACACTCCCCAGGTTGTTATTGTTGTATGTCTTGATGTTATGTATTATTTTCTGAACTACTTGTTTCTCTGCCTTTGTAGCACAGCTTCATTTGCTCTAGTAAAATGCCAGAGGGACCAGAGCTGCGTCTGGCCAGCCTTTACGTGAACAAAGTGTGTAATGGAGTGGTCTTTTCTGGAGCAGTTAGAAAATCTGAGGTCAGCAAGAGCCCTGATGTGCCCTTCACCTGTGAGGCTTATCGCGTCGCGGCCACATCCAGAGGGAAGGAAGTGAAGCTCACACTGACACCCATGAAGAGCGATGATCCAGAACAGACGGTGAAAAAGGGACAGGCAGAGCAGCCCATGGACATCGTCTTTCGCTTTGGGATGTCAGGGTATTTCCGCTTCACCACAGAGGATGACCTGCCCAAACACGCCCATCTGCGTTTTTACACGAAACAGAAGCCCTGCAAAGTCCTCAGCTATGTGGACGCACGCAGGTTTGGCAGCTGGCAGCCTTGTGGGACATGGCAGCCTAGTCGAGGGCCTTGCATCATGTCTGAGTACAGAAGCTTCAGGTTAGTAATGCTGAGTGTGCAGCTCATCTCACCTATTCACTGGAATTGTTGTCAAAATGATCGCTTGGTTACTTTGCAGGGAGAACGTGGTGTTGAATCTGTCTGACCGAGCCTTTGACAGGCCGATCTGTGAAGTTCTGCTCAATCAGAAGTACTTCAATGGTATTGGGAACTATCTGAGAGCAGAAATCCTGTTCAGGTGATAAATGTACACAACCCTCTGAATGACACGTTTGTTAGGATGCACCAATGCTGACCTCATTGTATGCATGTTAGATTTCTGTCATAATGGATGGATGATTCACATTATACACTTGCACAGTATGTCTCTAGTAAACAATTTAGTTAATTATTGATTCATCTTCTTTTGCTCAAGTGACTTGATATAGTCTTTACCATATCACAAAAATACTTTTTTTTTTTCAGTTTCCAATGTCTAGAAATCTAAACTTCAGTTTGTTTTGTCCACCCATCACCATAATACCTGCAAAATCAGTTTACAATTAGTTTGACTCAAATGAATAAATATGCACAACTAAGAAGCTTCAGTCTGTGATTATTTAGATTTTTATTAAAAAAAGAAAATCTTTTGATATCGAGATTCAATGACTGCATGTTAAGCTACATCAGCTTCCAGACCATTCCCCCCACTAGCACTTGCTGGTGGAGGGAATACTTTGTTGTAGAGGTTCTCATACAAGAGCTGAATTTAGCGGTTACAAAGAATAACAAGTCAAATCCTTCAGGCATGACCTTCATCAATCTAAGAATAAGCTGTTAAAGAACACAATTAGAAAGAACAATTTCATGTTTCTCCCTAGAGATCTTTTTCTGTGAGGTTTAAGTGGAAAAAATAATGAAAGTACATTTTGCATTGTTAAACATTCTAATGAAAACAAACTGGCCTTCATGCATTTGCATCCTTCGGGTATGAAATGAATGGCTTTCCTTCATTTCTTGCTTCCTATCGGAAGGCGTAATGATTCAGATACACAAAACAAGAGATCCTCAGTGATGTGGTTTTTTTTTTTAGGTTGAACATTCCACCCTTTGTGCCTGCCAGGACTGTACTCCAAGGTCTTGAGTCAGATGATTTATTTGAAAATGGGAAGCCTGTGAAAAATGAGATCACAAATATAAAGGTGCAAGAGCCCAGACACAGTTATGATTCAGTCAGAAGCTCATCCCAAACGCCTCCACCTTTTCTGACATTGCCTGTCTTTATTATTCTGTCTAGACAACAAAGAAAACTAAACAGGGGAGGGTGAAACAGGAGATGGATGATCTGCTCAGGCTGTGTCATACAGTCCCTCTGGAGGTGGTGAGTCTAGGTGGGTTATGTGTTCACAATCCACTCAACAAAAACTACAGTGATATTACTGTAAGATCCATGACTCTGTCTGCCAGAGTGATCTGGATCCTGGGAATATTTTGGAATGGTGAGCTAAAATGTTTGGATTTATAAGCTTCTCCTTCTCGATGCATCAGGTGGAAAGGGCTACGATCCAGAGAAGGTCGACTACTCTGACTTTGAGGCTTGGTTGCAGTGCTACTATGTGGATGGAATGAAATCCGTCCGTGATCACAATGGTAGAACAATGTGGTTCAAGGTGTGTTCAGGGAGAATCCTGTACTTTAATCTTTTCACACAGGATTTTAAATCAGATAATAATACCAACTTTTCTAATTTCAGGGTGATCCAGGCCCCATGGTGCCCAAAGGTATGAGAATGTTGTTAATACATGAAACTGAGAGCTTCAGTTGAAATATAAATGAGTGTAGCTGATGAGTGTCAGTAAAGTGACGTTCCATCTTTATCAAATAGATTCAAAGTCACCCAAGGCTAAAAGAAGAGCCAACAAAGACGACCATGACTACACAGATAAGAAAAAGGTATGGTCAATGGTCATTGATTTTACTTGTAGGTTAATGGACTCTACAGATCCAACTGATAACAGTCTGATTTCATAAGGTGGGTAGCAAGCGCTCCTCTGGGACAGTTAACAAAAAAGTGGTCAAACAGGAAACTGAGACCAAAACACCAAAGACAGAAAAGGATGTACGTGCAACAGCAGCCAGATCCAAGCGAATAAAGACAGAAGTGGATACACCTTCTCCACATGAAAAGAGCTCAACTGCACGTAGGAGGAAGAGCAGCAATGGACAGCCGACAGCTGCAGGTGATGTTCTGGTGAAATAAGATGGTTTGTGTTTTTCTACTGGGGAAGAATTGAAATAAAATCTTGATATCTTTCTTTTTACAGCTCCACAGAGGCAGACTAGGAGAGTGACCAGACAAACCAGCAAATAAAACTCAAGAATAAAATTACTTTTTTTAAACTCCTGAATAAGTTTTAAATAAAACACATTTCTATAAAGTTCTGTGAATTTTTCTACAGAAAATTACCTTTTGGTATGTTGCTAAAAAAGAAGCCCTTCATTTCAAATCCCATAAGAAGCTGCCAACAAGCACTAAAGACATTCATTGGAAAGCATTATCAGATTTTGAGTAGTAGTCCCTGGTGTTTCTAAACTTCTCGTGCATCACATGATGAGGAGAAGCGTCACAATTTGAAATGGTTTGAAGTTGAGAGAGATGCCCTCTGAGGCAATGCGGACTGGCTGGCCACCGTCACGTCTCTCCAAGAGATCACAACTGCAAAGAAGGAAGTTTGGTTGTTAGAGAGTATTAGAGTATACACCATGCTGGATAGTGGTAAACACTAAAAATAGAAATTACTCACAGCCAGGCTTCTTTGACTGGGAGTGTGGTGCAGACTGTTGCACTCACGCTGCTCCCATGTGACTCATAGAGCCGGACCACAAGTGCCCCCTTCCTGTCCTCTGCCTGTTATGGTAAATGGAGTAAATAACAGGATGAAAATCAAGTCAAACTAGGTCAAGCTCAGTGTTTAAAAGGCTACCTGTTTGACAGTCTCAAGGATGACAGCTGGACTGCTGATGGAAAAGGCGCTCCACGGGATGATGTCTGGATTACAACGGACCAACCTCAAAGGGAAGTTGAGGTTATATGCAGACTGGATGACAGCAGCATCTTGGAAAGACCCTGTATCACAACAGACATCACAAGTCCCACCATAAACAGTTTCAGAATTTAATGAGAACAAGCAAGAAAATCTGACCTGCAGTTTCAGAATTTAATGAGAACAAGCAAGAAAATCTGACCTGCATGTGGCATGAGCGCATAGGTGAACTGATGAGTCCCCATATCAGCATTGGCATCTGGAGCCTTTGGTGCTCTCAGTCTAAAATAAATCTGCTGTTAGATCTCAACTGAGCAACGGCCTCAGTTGTTTTTACTGATGTATCCTAGGAATGGGGAAACTCACAGGGACAGCGTCATGGTGTTCTTGTAGACTGAATAGCCATATTTGCAGTCATTCAGTAGTGCAACTCCAAAGTTGTGCTCTGACAGATCAGCCCATTTGTGACCCCAAACCTGAGGAGGAGACAAAGATGAGGGTCAATGCACGGCATCTAAACAGCATCACTGCTGTTATAAAAGCATCACTAACACAATTGTCCTACTGTAGGAGTGCAGGGCTGAACCAGATGGTGTGGTCAAATCAGTTGTGAGCTTAGTGCACACTGACGGCCCAATATTGTATTCACAATCACAAAAAAGTGCATATACCTAAATATAGTACCTTCAGGCTGAACGTTTCTAATACGGGTATTGTACCTCATATTTAGCCCAGTCCCATGAAGTGTTCCTGTGTGTGGGTCTCTGCAGATGGCCAAACTGGATCTCATACGTAGCACTAGCGCTGCGTACTCGCACAGGGAATTCCACTTTCAGGAACTTGTGAGACTCAAACCAGTTCACCTAAAATTAAAGTTTACAACTTCCGGTTCGATAAGGTCGTGGGTTATCAGTGATTCTCGAGCTCGGTCCAGATATATGTCATGTTATTAAGTACCTCTGTGTTGAACTTAAGGTACTGACACGCGGCATCCATGACGATCTCCTGTGTGATTGTGCTCTTATCACTGATCCTGAGGGTGAAGCTCACAACGCCTCTAAGCCCAGATGAAGACGACACACACACAGGCTGAACCACTTCCAGCACTGGCTTCCTGTTGGGCCATTGCTGCTGTTAAGCTTCTGATTTATAAACACCTGTCTTTTCAGTGTATTAATTGATGTGTGTAAAAGTAATAATTGAAACCTTGTCTGCAGATGGTAGTCCATTGTATCCCAAGCATCCCAGTACAGAGGTATGTCGTCAAACATGATAAACTGGTTTCCATGACTGCAATCAGAGATTGCCTCTCTGAGTGGGGAGAAAGATGTTAGTTCATGCTGAGACTGCCATCAGAAAAACATGGATGGTCACGTGACTTCCCACAATACCTGTTTGCCCCAATCAAGTACAGTGAAGCCAAAGTGCCGTTTTTGTTTATGACAGTCTGTATAATCCCATTCTCCATGAGGACAGTACCATCAGCCTGCAATGTTACACAACATCTCAGCCAGACACATTACAACAGAGCTAAATCAATTCTCTATAATACATATGGAACAAAAGTCAAAAATGGTATCCCTGAATAGCAAAAACCTCAAATTCACAACTTGGTTGTTGTGTGTAATAAAAAACAAACAGAGTGAGTTCTACCCCGGCATTAAATTAGCCGAGTTGGCCCTCTCTGTTTAGTTTTGTCTACTTCAGGACACATGTACACCTTTTGGGGGGTGTTGGTCAATGGCAGACA
Organism: Antennarius striatus; assembly: GCF_040054535.1. Lineage (NCBI taxonomy): Eukaryota > Metazoa > Chordata > Actinopteri > Lophiiformes > Antennariidae > Antennarius > Antennarius striatus. Next base: position 9,257,273 of record NC_090779.1, read on the forward strand.
CTGGTGGCTTCATTCAGTACATGACCCCAAACTCCCGGAGAGACCCTGAAAGCTGATGCTCTCACCATGATCACCATGAGAAACATATTTGAAAGTGGGCGGGGGGATGCGTGTGTAATGAGTTATACATACTTGAACAGTGACCAACACTGGAGTCATGGGCTGTGTGTCTTTGACAGGAGACAACCCCAGGCTGGGAACTCTCACCAGAGCTGTCCAACACACATTCGCAATTGAAATTAAAAATAATTACATACATTTTTAGATTCAACAATCAATAAAAATACATGTAAGTTAAAATACACATTAACTTATCTATCGTACCCAGACCAGGTAAACCAGCACCATCTTGAGTCTGGATGACCTCATGGCGCTCCCATGGCAGAGAGTTCAACACACCGGCAGATTTACCCTTTGACCCCAAGACGCTTAAGGCATTCTGCAGCAGCACAGCTCCACCACTGCGAATTTCTAAAAAACAGCATGATGATTTTTTTTTTAATATATTATATACAGTGGTACCTCTACTTCCGAATGTCTCTACATACGAAAATTTCTACTTATGAAACGCCTCAACAGGAAAATATTGCCTCTAGTTACGAAAGAAATTTCGAGTTCCGAAAGGTAAAAATACAGTATGGGCTACAACTCGTTGCTCCCAAAGGTTCCTGAATGCAACATTCTTATAGCTGCTCAGCCATTGGCTATTACTTAGCATCCTGGCATCCCATCGGCTAAGAGGGACCTCTGTGTGTAGCTATATAGGTGTCTATGCAGTGTCCTTGTCATTCGGCCCTGGACCCATGAGGTGTTCCGACAGTCTTACGTAAATGTATTAACTTTTAGAGTATTTGTTATGGACCCCAAGAAAGTGACGGAGAAAATAGGAAAAGAAAAGACGAAGAAAAGTTTTTTTGCCCATACAAACAAACCAAGAGATGATAGAAAAGCATTAAAAAAGGGATGCCTTTGGTTGATCTTTCCAAAGAATATGGCCGTAATGCATCTACAATTGCCATGTTATTAAAACAAAAGGAAGGTGGGTGGTTGGAGAATTTCAAAAGGACTGGAATTCAATCTGTTGTTCGGAATCATGAGGCAAGACCGCATGACCCAAAGAGGGCAAAAACAATGAGGACAGCAGTTAAAAGGTGTGTGTGTGTATATATATATATATATATATATATATATATATATATATATATATATAAAACTTATTTATTTTTTTAGTTTGAAAACAAGACATCAACGTGGCTCTAGGTACACTGGACACTGTACCTTCATAATAATTTAATGCATCCTCAACAACCATTTCTATACAGCTGCCAGGAATGACGTCATGGAACTGGTTGAGAAGAAGAAGCCTGACGGGGGAAATACAGTTCATAGAATACTCTGAAACACTATAAAATATAAACCATGTATTCAAGGTCATCGTTAACTTTAACTGTATGTCTGTACCTCCACAGTTCCCGCAGTTTTTCCACAGGATACTGAAAAGTCTTGTCCTGGCACAGAGCCAAGCTGCTTGCAATCTCAATGTCGTGAAGCAGTATCTCACACTGACGGTTCCCTTTTTTAATCTGGAAAAAATATAAGAAGTATTAAAATAACTCTATAGACAGTGATAACATTTAAACTATATAAACACATTATTAGTTATTAGAACTTGTCCTTCAAGGATGAACCCTTCTATTATTTTTTGTCGTCTTTTGGAGCTTGCTTATTTTGTAATACGCTGCACGCATCTCAAGTATCTGCCTTTGAATATTATTTTCTATTCATTCATATTAAAGAAAATGTAATTCAGAAATTAAGATGTTAGTAAAATGGGTAAGATTATGTGAATAACGATGATAGTAATAATAGTTAAGATTTTTTAAACTTTTTTTCCGCACAGTTAACTCCGCACCACCAGTTCATATTCAAGCTTCAAATACAAGTACTCATTTCAGGATTTTAAAAGGCATTCTATTCTGGCCTTTTTTAGTTTTGTGTCCAATATGAGTTCTATTTTTAAAATGAGGACCATGAGGAGATCTTTCTTCTACCTGTGCCTGTGTAGTATAGGTGCCTTGATGCAACTCTAGGAAGAGCTCTCCAGTCCATGTACAAAGCAGAGCTGACTCAGCCCGGAGCTGAGAGAAAAGCTTTTCCGGGCTGGAGGCCTGGACCCTGAGTAACACGAGGAGGAGATGGTTATGACGTCACTGGCTACGCCTTTGTTACTCATTCTGAATAAATCACAATCACATTATGGAGGAGTATAAAAAAACAACACAATGACATCAAGAGGACATAGCTCATATCCTTTAAGTCATACAGTGCACTACAGATGTGCGCACACACCCCACCAAGTTCAATGCAGAAATCCCACAACGCTGATGTAAAATGTCGTTGCTCATTTTATTGTGGGAAGTTTATCTGCCCCAGTTTGGACTAGGTCGCTGTTACTGATGAGTGTTGAGTTTGGGACAGGAACTAACTTGGGAAGTCCATCTGTGTCCTGGACACGGCGCAGTCTGTCTAACATCAGCTGTGTGGGTCCACCGCCTCCATCACCAAACCCAAACAACACTGCACTGTGATTGGTTCTGCCCTTGTCTTTGTTATTCTTCACAGTTTTCACCAGCTGTGGGAAGAAGCAAACCAAGGCAAGGGTCAGCTTTGTGAGGACTGCAAATATTCCAGCTACAAACTGAGCATTCATTCTGTGTGTCGAATAAATCAGACTCACATCTTCAATCTTGCCCTTCATCTCGTAAGATTCTCCAGGTGGGAAGTGTGTTAAGACCTCAGAGCCATCAAGGCCTTCCCACAAAAATGTGTTGTGCTTTGGGGAAAAGAAATCAAAGCTGAAAACTTTTCATGAACAGATCTTTTTTTTTCTTTTTTCCCCAACACTGACCCCCGAGTTAGCTTACATACAGGAAATGTGTTGACCAGATTCCAGCTGAGCTTCTGTGTCAAGAAATTGGAAATGCCACACCCCAGCATAATTTGAGGAAGTTGTGCTGAGTAGCCAAATGTGTCCGGTAGCCAGAACTAAGGGGAAGCAGTAAAAAGATCCATATATTGTGCACTGGTGATGAATACACATGTATGAGTAGCAGAAATTAGACACAGACATCAAGGAGAGTTATTTAATACTAAATTTACCTCTTTGCAGATGATTTCAAACTCACGATTAAAGAAATCCTGTCCTTCCAGGAACTGTCGGACCATGGACTCACCTGAAGGGAGGTTGCCATCCTGGCAGACCAACACACAGATTCACTTATCTTAACTTTAATCACATTCATTAAACTGTTTAAGGACCAATGTGATAGATTCAGAGGATAAATGATATGCAGTTTATTTATAAGATGAACTTTACCATTTCCACCCACGATCCTCCAACTGGAATGAACTGGCCTTTCTTTACATAATGCTGAATCTGGGTGTAGAGCCCTGGGTACCAACTCTTTACCCACTGGAACTGCTGGGCCTGGAGGATAAGGATTATGTTTGAAGATGACAGCGCTGATCTGTGGAAACTTTCAGGCACAATGATTAGTGGGTGATTACCTGAGAACACGTAAAAATAAAGTCAGGGTTCTTCTCCATTAGTCTGATCGCCGTCACCCAGCTTCTGCCACATTTGCGAATCGTCTCTTCATAGGGCCACAGCCAAGCTGCAGATAGTCAGATTATAGTAATTTGAAAAATAGACAATGTTGCATAATACATTTTTATAAATTTACCGCTTCATTTTACTACAACTAATGATAACTCACATTCAGTATCAATACCAAAACCATTTCCATACCAAAACAGTCAAATCTTTTGTGTTTTAGAATCTAACGACAAAAAGACTAAGAACTAGAGGATGGATATTGAAACATAATGAAATAATGAAAAAGAAGACAATACTATAAACCGAACAAATAATTTGTCTCACATTTTTTCCTTTGTGTTAAACCACAGGTTGGACCTGTTCTGTTCCAACCTGTGATTCTCAGCCACATTCAATATAATATATTAATGTAAGACCTGTGTCTATGTGGCAGTGACCCATTGCATGAGTGGTGTGCTGGCTTTCTCCATTGCGCTGGTTGAAGAATTTATGAGCCAGACCGCGTGCTTTGGAAAAAGAGCTGTGATCAAATGGATTGCAGAGGTTCACCATCTCATTGACAGTGAAGAGTGCCTGGTAACCTCGTTGGTCTTCTTTTCCAACTGCCTGCAAAGAAAGGGAACGGCCAGAGTTAGCTTCCTGTCATGAATCCTAAACGAAAACAATGATTTTTGTGACCTTACCTTCACAATGTCAATCAACATCTCAAAATCAGTCAGCAGCTCCTGCACGTCCCGGTTGAACACCACCAGCTCCGCCTTTTGTAAAGAAAACCTCCTGTTTGGATCCGGGGCTGCAATCATGGACCCCTGACCTGCTCCAAAAAGCCCATTACAGGCCACCTCTACATAAAGGGTGAGGCTAAAGAACAAGGGAAAATGTACATTTCAGCTGAGAACCCAGTAAGTCAAGATGGAAGCTGAAAAGCCGTGAACTAACCTGTGTGGGTCCTCATCTTTCAGAAAGTCAGACAGGATATAACTCGTCTTTTCGCCCTCTTTGGTCAGGCCCTACAAGTCACAGTTACATGTCCTGATGAAATCTAGTCATTCTTCAGTGTAGAATTTGGTACTTTAAGTCTGACCAAATAAAACTGCTTCTACATTACCTGAACTGGCTGCTCATCTCTCCACACCATGGCTTCTCCATCACATTCCCACAGAAGATGAACTTCTTTTCCCCTCCAGGACTCCGGGATTTTCAGGGTTACTTTAAACCAGCAGGTCCACCACCTTCAACAAGCATTGAGCTTGGATTATTGGCAAGACCCCAGCAATAACAGATCCTGGGATGATAAAGTGAGTATATTACTTACGTTGGTCCAAAGGTGTCACCCAGATTATGAGGAGTGAAGTTCTGCTTAGAAGCTTCCTGGAACGAGATCCGTTTTGAGCATGAGAAGGAGGTGAGGGACTCCAGCAAACACGAGTCCCCATAAAGACTGCAAAAAAATGAAGTCAATTCAGATTATCATTAAAAGAAACAAAACACAGGTCGATTTCTTCAATACAGTCCTGATGACAGCAACCCTTTAAAATGTCAAAAATGTACAATTTCATAAATTGAAATCAAAAATTTCAAAATGTACATGCTTTATTATGGGGACTTTCAGGAAAATGTACAACAGGTCCAATTCAGGAGAAAGTAGAATGTGGCGCATGGATTTCATCACTAAATATCTTTTGAAATCCTCTTTGAACTTAATATTTACAAATATTAGAAGGTGAGTGAACAACTTATCAAAGTGTTTTATTTAAACAATGCTGTAAAGTGCCCAAATCTTGCACAAAAAACCCCCCAAAAACAAACCCAAAGAAACGACTTTGAAAGTTTAAACAAATGTTGGGATCAGAGAAACACAGTTTCCCGCGTAAATCAGAGATGAATCACAGACACCTTTGAAGTAAACAAAGTGTCGGACCGCTGTATTGATGACTGATTATTGACAGACTGACGCCGGCCCTTCATCAATCCAGACCAAAGCCTCACCGTCCTCTCAGGTTGCAGTCTGTGAAGTAAACATCAGAGATGAACTTCTCTGCTCTCTCCAGGAGAGTTCGTCTGTTCTTCAGGACCGGCTGCTGAGCCATCACCACAGGAATAAAGTCTATCCAAGAATCGTTGTGAAGGTACACCTGGCCCCGGTTCACCATATAGATTTATTTGACCCGGAAGTAGAACTTGTTGCATTTCAAGCAACACACCGCTAGGTGGAGTCCGCGTTCTACAATTGGATAAAATGACATCTTTTTTTTTTTTAAAGCTACAGTGTGAACGGCTCACCTCGATTCTGATCCTGTCAAACCAGATTTGATCAACTTTTGCGACCCACAGTTCAGTGTGTTTTTTTGTTGTTCAGATCAGCTTTAGTTGTCTTAAAATAATGATTACAAATGACATTTATCTCACAATAATGTGAACAAATGTGCCCTCCAAACAGATGGTATGTGCACAATGATGTGATTTATAGGCATCATTATTGTCCCATTAACAAAGAGTGTTGTATCTGTTTGACAGCTGATTGTACTCCAGACCTGGGCAAACTAAGGCCCTAGGGCCATCCGATCTTATGCAAGTCCCTGTCCGGCCTGCGTGTGGCCAATCATAAATTACGTACACACAAATTACATGAATTAGGCTATTTGACACCGCAATGTCAAATAGCCTAACACAATATTTACAGGGTGTATTTTTCTTCTGATTATCTGTACAAACGACTCAAAATATTTAATTTAGTGCATTTTACACTGGAAGAAAGGTAGTGAATATATTGGTAGAAGATAGTGAATATATTGGTAGATGGATGCTAAGTTTTGAACTGCCAGGCAGGAGGCCTAGAGGAAGACCAAAGAGGAGGTTAATGGATGTAATGAGAGAGGTCATGAAGGTAGTTTGTGTGAGAGAAGAGGATGCAGAAGACAGGGTTAGATGGAGGCAACTGATTCACTGTGGCGACCCCGAAGGGAAAAGCCGAAAGAAAAAGAAGAAAAAGAAGAAAAAGAAGAAGAAAAATATTTTACAATGGAAGAAAGTTGGGCAAAATTAAGTTCAAGATTTGTTGGTGTGGCCCTCTGACACAATTCAGGTTTCTCATGTGGCCCCTTGTAAAATTTAATAGCCCACCCCTGTTCTAGTTGATGCAAGTGTCACAATTTCATCAGAAGGATGGCAAACAGTATGTTAGCTGTTCTAGGCACACTGTGAGCAGTTGAAGATGTGTATTGTTTTTGTCATCTTTCCTCTCTGGAGATGTGGCAGTGGCTCAGCGGTAGAGCAGATGTCTTGAAGACGGATCACCCAGCCATCGGTGGATCGATTCCCGCTCCCGCCATGACATCCCTTGGAGTGTGAGCTGACAGTGGGAGATGTCAGCACACCTCCCAGCCACTGCCAAGGCGCCGTCCCCACTACAAGCCACTCATTTGGGGCGCGACCTCTGTGCGCGTCCCGTCACTCTTCCTCTCCTGGTCTAATTGCATGATTACAGGCCCCTAGTGTGCTGTGTTTCAGGGGCCTTGTTCACAATACTGTGTGATGCAATAAGACTAACACTTATACAGTATATGCATGTACTGAGAGTGAGAAGAGAATTTCCCCTCCGGGGATCAATAAAGTGTGAATTATTATTATTCACCATGTCAAATGTCCTGCCTGATGTTGACAGAACCTTGTCACAGACATGCAAAAAGCTAGACAAATTCCCTTTGTTTTCATTTACATGGATGAGAGTTTGGGATGTGTTCAATGTTAGAACACATATTCTAAGGACTCAATCTGATTAGAATGAAATCTTTTTTGCATATATTTGTGAAAGGAAAAAAAACAGGTCATAGAAAATTCATAGAATCCCTCCAGTAAGGGACTTGCTGGTATGTGAATGTGTGAAATTGTGGTGGTCAGAGAGGTCGTTGGTGTGGCTTGGCTTCCAAGTTTCCGTTGGTCTGCCCAGGACAGCTGTGTGTATGTAGTTTACCATTACCAAGAATGAATGAGGAATGAATGAATAATGGAACCACTGTAAAAGCGTCTTTGAGTGTCTAGAAAAGTGCTATATAAATCTAATCCATTATTATTATTATTATTATTATTATTATTATTATTATTATTATTATTATTATTATCATCATCATCATTATTATTATTATTATTATTATTATTATTATTATTATTATTATTATTATTATTATTATTATTATTATTAATAATAATAATAATAATAATAATAATAATAATAATATTGTTGTTGTTATTTTATTTTTATTTTTTTCCAACCTGATAACATGACCCAAGCCTGTAACAGATGGTTCTACATCAGATGTGCATCTCATTACTGCTGAAGTTACAGTAGTGTGAAAAGTCAAGTACAGTATAAGCTGTTACGACATCAATGTCAGTCAAATATAAAGAATCACAGCAAACAACAGTTGGAAGACACCAAGTGGCAAATTGAATAACCTTAAATAAATAATGCACAACATGAATGCCTGGACGCCTGCATCATCAAACAATCTTTTAGCAGCGCTGGAAGATCAGTGGATGACTTTGTCAACTTCCATCCTACTGAACGACAGCATACTTAAAGCATCAAGAACAAACACTAGGTAAATATTTAGGGCACATTATTGGAAGGCGATGGTAGACTTTCAAGAGAGGTTCTGTTTCCCAGCTGATATTTCATCAACCAATCTCAGACCAGACATTGTGTCATGGTCCACTTCACTCACATCCTTCATGGCATCCAGCCTTGCAGTGCCCTGGGAGGAAGAAGAGGCCACAAGAAACTCTGGCACACCAAGCCTGTGGCCAATGCTCCGTGATGTGGCTGGACAATAAAACAGAGCAGTAGACGAAGACGGCAGAGAGCAGACGGCAGTCTCCATGTTCATCAGGATGCTCACTGTAAATGTGAGATCATGGTGGAAATTGGTTCACAATGATGTCAGATAAGGGTCACATGAATATGAATGATCATGGCAGAAAGATCACATGTGTGTCACTGTGAACCACAGTGTGAATTAATCTTAGTGTCAGTTGGTGAAATATAAAATGGTTTTTTTAAACAGTAAAAGTGATTACATGTTTTAAACAGATTTATTAATTTTCTTTTTGGTTGTGTGAATAGGTATTCATATAAGGCTGCTTGACTTGAGACTTTGCCTTGCCATAGAAACTGGAGGGGCACTCAGTAGAGAAATGAAAATAAACCATGATTCCAAATTTCAACAACACTGTTGGGTCCTGCTCTAAAAGTATTAAAGAAATGCTGGAAAAACTGAGTTTACTTTTCTGCCAATTTTGATAACAACTGTTAAAAATCTCAATTTCTGACTTGTACGTTGAAAATATCAGTGCAAGTTCCATTTATCTGGTTCCACTCCAACAATTGAGGATTTCTTCATTACAAGCCCTCTAAAAACTTCAGTTTTTGATAACTTGGTTCAGAACTTCAGCGACAAAATGTAATGAAGTCATTCGTTTCCTGTCAGGTATTGTTTGTGTAAGCCTGCTAACAGACAACACAGCAGGTAAAAATAGCATTGTTAAAAAGGCATCTCACTGAAAAGAAACAGCAGTTGCTCACTCTTTTTATTCGGCACATATTGCATTTACAAAAAAACAAGAATGTTTCAACACATGAAGAGGGAACAAGATGTCGATTCAATGAAACAAGATCAGTGAGGACGAAAGCAGCTAAAATGACTCCCTGCTGGAGGAAACACTGGTGTGTAATACCGTTTACTGTGACTTCTCTTTATCTAACAACTTCCTTATTCTATGGTCTATTCAGTCTGGTCTTATAACAAATAAATATATCACCCCCCACGTCATTAAGCATGCAAATACAGTGCAAGATGAAAACAGCAACATGCGGAGGTGGTACAATGGTCGGAAAACCCTGTGAGGATCATCTAAAAACTCTCCAACAGTCCTGTGGTTGGACGGGCTTCAGTCTAACTGAGGGGCTCTCAGGATTGTTGAGCAGCTAGTCTTGTGATCAGGCTGGTGCACAGGGGTTAGGGGTCAGCCCACATGCAGTCGGACCACACAAAAGCCTATTTTTTCTCAGGATTACTCTCAGGGAAGGAATTGTCTGTTTCTGTGTTTGCACTAAGCTATGCACCCTTTTATTATACAGTCCATTGAGCAGCTGTAACTGCAGGCTTGGTGAAAATGTGGTGCAGCCCATCCCTCTCAGGCCACGCTACCATCAGGGGTGTTTGTAGACTCCTCTCTCCTTATTGTTTGGACAGCGGTCGAGTTGTCTTCCATGCAGCCTTGACTTCCCACCACTTCAACTCCACTATTACTGTTTTTGCCAGGAAGTTTTGTTAGGAGCTTTCCCGAAGAAACTGACCACACCACATTGGTTAAATGAAGGGGGATTAGGGAGGATAGTTGTTGCCTCTTCCTCACTTTCTGCATGAAGACACTCCCCTAAGTGACCATCACAGAAGCCTGACATGTTCCACCTGCCATGACACCAATGACGTCTAGATTGTGAGTGGAGTCTCTCGCTGGACCCTAGACCATTATCACATGTTCTACTTCAACATTTCATGCTTCCACAAATGTCCAGGGCATTTTCAAATATATGACTGATGCAAAAGGACAACGGTCTGAAGGTCTTTAGAGTTTGATTAAAATCTTTTGCAGTGTAGTTCAGAGTGGAGAACTAAACACTTGAGCCGTACTCATCTCGTTCTCTAATGCCGTGTCCACCACCTTTGCTCTTGTCCTGTTGAACATCAGCTCTAAGAAATAAAAGTGCACAATATATTCATAAGGTCACACGCAATTTTTAATACTCTTTTTTATCTTCAGCTGAAAATTTTGTGGCCATAAAGTATCTATTATTGAGGCTTATTCCCTGAATAAGTAAGTTTGAGTGTAAGAAAACATGTTAGGAAGAAGAGACAGCAAATAGCAGGGACATTTTTCTGTGTCAGGGAAATCTGTGACACGGCTGTCACTTATCTTACACCTCCAAAAGTAGACTGTGCATCATTAGCATAAAGAAATGAAGGTGCAGACAAGACATCTGATGATGAGGAGACAGCTGCCAAACACCTTCCCTCTGGAGTATCTTTTCTTTGCATAGTTTATCTTTTCCTTGGTTATATTTTTGAAGCAGATGATAAAATCAGACACTTATAATAATGTCATAGCCTTTATTCTTTCAATTTGACTTTCACACTCATGTTTAAAGAAACTGACACCAGAGGTTCCTCTATGGATCCTAGTCATAATAAACCCTAGCAGGTGTTTTATTTACAATACACACTTAAAATTCTACAATAAAATTGTAGAAGGTGTATTATCTTTGTCATTCAGCTTTTAAACAGTGTTGTAAAAACAAGCGTCATTCATCTCATCTCTTTTGAGGACCTCTTGAAAATTCTATAGCTTAAGCATATATCAACTATGTTACAAAAATAAGAGTCAGCCACACAGTAATACCTATACTCTCTAATGTAAATTGTAATGAATGCAAAATAATTCTGTATTATTGTAGGAGGTGAAGCTTTGAACCCTTTGATGGAGGTGAAGGTTGCCATACTACAATGAACACCCTCAATTGATATACATTATTATGTCATGACCATGATTTTCACAAGTGTAATTGTAGTCTTTTAAAAATGTTTTGAACCTTTGCTTACCTTTTCTCCTTTAATAGACAGAAAATGAAAGAAACAATGAGAACCAGTCCCAAAGCTGAGCCCACCAGGAGAGGAACCAACAAACCTGCAGAGCATGGAGCAGCAGAGGTAGAAGGAACTGTGATAATTCAGGTCTTTAGCTTCATGCTTTCATGTACAATGTGTGTGAATATGTGTTTGCAATGTTAAAACAGTAGTGAATTATAGATTACTCTATATCTTCATTTCAATAATATAGTCATCTTAGCTTATTTGTTATTACTTGTTAAAATATCAAGCAAGATCCCTTTGATGCTGTGAAAGAAATTTAAGATGAAACGCAACATTGAAAAAGTGTTTATAAAAGCAACGTACCAGCATTTATCCAAGATTGGTCTGCTGAGCGACAGAGAGAAAGACAAAAGAGAAGGTGAAAATCATAGTGGAGAAGACATCACAGACCATCAAGATAATGGTTAAAGAGATTCAGTAGGTTTCATGGGACATAAGATAAAGAAGAAGAAACAGGATTTAATGTCTTGTACATGAGAAGCTGAATGACTTTGATACAAATGTGATGCTTTTGGTGTTTCAGACAGGGTTTGATTTATAAGACTCAGCACACACACATGCACGCACACACACATGCACGCACGCACGCACGCGCGCGCACACACACACACACACAAACACAGTTGATGTCAAATGTGTCCTAGACTGATCTATCTTTAATTGAATAAAGTATGTGACATATCTCACTAATGAATGAATATGATAATAATGGTTTTAAATGAATTAGACCTCAGCACACCCAGCCTTCCTTTACTTGCCAGAGCTTTTTTCCAAGAAGCAATAGAGTACAAATCTCTTAGAGTATAACCCCTTCTCTCTCACTAGATATACATAAATACAATATATACAAGTATATTCTGCCCAGTGTACGATAGTACAGCATCACAGGTAGCTAAAAAAGAATACCTTCTAAAATCTTATGTTTGGTGTATATTGTATGTTCAAACACTGTATGGATTAAATTTAGCATATGTGCTTTATGTAAAATGATTTTATTTAAAATACAGTATCTCATTATTTATATACAATAGCTGCTTATTGTAAATAGCATTTCTACAGAACATAGAAGTTAGGGATGACATGTAAAGAGCTTTACTCTTGCAAATTACTTTGGATAAGCTGCATCTCTATACTGTTCAAAAGAGAATGTTAATTACGATATTAGAACAGAACTTGTACATTATAATAGCCATGAGAGTAGCGTAAAACATGCATTTCAAAGAATCACAAATGTGCTAAAATTATACAGGAAGTAAATGTTTTTCATTTGTGCAGCTTTTCAAGACAAAATATACATACTGAGATCAGTCCTTAGGTCCATTCACTGTAAAGAGACAATCACTGGTGAAGCTTATGCACAGGTACAGGTGCATGTTGGCAGCACATTAATTGATTTCGTTTTCTTTATAATGAAGTTATACTTGCAGGCACTGGAAATAAAAATTTCAGATGAAATACATCTGAGAGAAGGAGCAGAATGCAGGGTTGCGTTTTGGACTGAGGGACTTTCAGCTAATATCAGCAGCAAAAACTGACTGTAGGACACTCAGCTATGCCAGGAGGATCCCTAGTCTTCCCACTCCATAGGCAAAAGCCAGGGATGTGGATGACCCTGGCCGTGGGGCTTCTTGGAAACACTACTGAAAGGGAATCCTCCATAAGTTTTCACCGGCACACTTTGTTCAAGTGCTGTGGAAGTCTTCTTCTGATTCGTCACAAATGTTTTCAGAGAGCGATCTAATTCAAATGCCTCATCTGTTGGTGGCCGTCCACGCAGAATGTATCTGATAGTGGGGAGGGCTAAGTCTGACTTACAGTCCAGGTAGCTCCTCAGGTTCAGCTCAGGGAAAACTCTATCTCTGAGAGCATGAGCCAGCTGCGTCTCCGTGTGGGACTGTCTGAGCTGATGTGAAAGTCTCTGCTCCATGGAGATGTAACACAGCTCATCTTCAGCTAGAGATGGATTTAAGGTTTGCTGTCTTGATTTCATCAGTGTCTCCTTCTGCTGGTTCTTGAAATCTTTCCTCTTGCCAGCATGGAGCTTCTCTGAGACACTTGGCAGGAGCTGATGGAGTCCTTCATCAGCGAGGTCTGCTAGGTCACCAACCAGCAGCTGTTGAATGACTCGCTTTCTTGTGAGTGGAGATGTGACCGTGCGAATACCGTGCGGTCCTCTGCCTGCATCAGACACACAGCCAATCACAGCTTGTTAAACATCCCTGCCTGCAGGTTATTCCTTGGAATGACTATGGCCATGACAACCAGCACGCAACAGCTCTGCCAGTAGTGGTAAACCATGAGCACAAGCCATCTCCTCCAAAATGCGACAAAAGCTAACGCAAAGGAAGACAATTCCAGTGCCACGTCAAAACACATGCCGTTAGGTCTGAGAGGAAAGCTTTGAAAAAAGAAGAAAACATGCACCAAACCACACTCAACAACCCTAAATACCATTCAGTGTGGTAAACAAGTCATCCCCCTTAAAATAAGAGTTCAAAGACAAAGTTGTTCTGTTCATTTGTTCTATCTTGAATTGTAGTCATGACCAAGTTCAACAGAGTCATTCAAACTTGCAAGAAGACGTCAGCAAAAAAGGTCAGCTGCATGCAGACGATGCAGAAGTGTGACGGCCCGCTGCTTTGCACAAGAAGAAATGCCCGTAGACCATTCAACCCTTGCCTTTTTAAAGCAGTGTGATGCCATTTTACATGACGTTTCCACTATCTTTCAAGACCATACTCACCCTCCTTAAAAGATACCAGTACGAGTCGGCTCTCAGCGGGTTGTGGTTTCCTGAAGTTTCTGCTCAGAGGTGCAGAGGTCGAGTCCTGGGCATGGGAGGAGAAGAGGCCCGTCGCCAGGGACAGAAACTAACAAGACAAAAGAGATTTTACCACAGCAATAAAAGTTAAAAGTAAGGGGTGTCCCGTAATTTAACGTCTGAGAAATAAATTTAATGTCACTTGAAAAACAATAAGTTCCTCATTTATTTCAATACTTTATAGGCTTATTACCACTAACCTGTTTTCGTGATATTGTTACTGGATTGTTGAAAACTGTCCAGAGGACACTGGGATAGCATGGTGGAGTTGTCAGTGACCCATCGTAGCGATAATACTCATCCAATTGTGCAGGCAGCAGGGCTCTGATATTGAAACCTGGGATCTGCACTCTCTGATCTGTCATGTGAAAATAAAATAGAAGTAAATCAGGAGTGTTTTAATAACGGCCTGTGATTCCAGCACATGAAAGGAAAAAAAAGGTAATAAAAGATCTTATTTACGGACTTGGGTTTAAAAGACAGCATCACGAAGATCACTGATAAAGTGGCAAAATTCCGTTAAAAGAATTCAGTGCTTTAGACTCACCCCTGTACTTGATACCGTTGATGTACTTCAGAAACTGTTCATAGGCTGGATTGAACTCTCCAATCTATTTGACAAATATGGTCAGATGGTTTGAGTGCATCACCAAAACAACACTACACAAATCCACCTCACCTCTATCAGGACACCCAGCACAGCCAGACCATCAGATTTGTCTACAGCGGCAGATAAAGTGGGATACTTGTCTGCATTGAAGTGTACTACGTGCAGCTGTGAGCAAAAAAAGACAATACGTAAAGAACCTGAGGAGCAAGCAAGATAAAAGTTATGTGGAGTTACACAGTAGTAAAAGTTTCACCAAATTATACACTTACTACTTTTTTATGGAATTTCTTCATAGTCTTCACAACATACATTAAATATATTTAACATATTAACTGTAGTTTCTGACTGTAGTTTCCTTGTGTTAACAGTTTCTATATTTTCTTCATCTCACCTCTTATTATTCCTTGCAGAACTTACATCTAACTGTTGTCTCTAATTGGAGAGAATGTTTCAAGCATGAAGGTGATAATTATGTCAGATGGTGGTGTTCAGTGGATATAATATTATAAAATCCAGAGAGACAGTGAATATGCATTACAGAATGCGTTCTATTCCACCACATAAATAAGTAGCAGACCGACAGTTGTTTGATTATGTTCCTGTAAACCATTCTATTAAAGAATGACAAAGCTATGTTTACAGAATTTAATCTGACTTGGGAATCTAGGCAGATATTTCGTTTTTTCTGGGAAATGTTCAATTTCCTGTCATTCCATCCCTCTGTGAACATGTTATTAAGGAACTGTGGTTCTTAAGATTGAAGGGATGGACTTTCCACTGTGTCCACTCTGAAATCCAGGACAAAACCGCAGCACCTTCCTTCCCTGTGGCTGTGTCGCAGCTGGGACATAGTCCCATGGAAGCACATAGGTTGTAACCACGTCAAGTTTTATTTGAGTAATTCAAATGAGAGCAAAGAGTTCAAAAATGTTTCTTGTTTTATCTTAGATGATAAAAGAGATTCTGACTTTTCAACTTGACAGAGGGTGGTAATGACTTCTACACCTGTCTGCATTACAAAGCACAGGAAGCCTCTCCTTTCCAGAGGTGGTTGAGAACCAAAGCAGATAATAGTCTGGTGCCCTAATCCACAAAACGTCCACTCTGTCACACTACTGTACCTGAGGCTGACAGAAAGTGTGTGATTTGATTGATAAAATACAGTATCTATCAATATCTTTCTATATCTATCTAGTATATAAACTCGACTCAACTATCCTTTCTTTAAAATGTAGACATAACTTTATGTTTGAAAATGTTTCTGAAAGCAGCTGACTGGAGAGTGGATGTCAACTAATTGCATGACGCAGTCTGAAGTGGCAACATGCAGATGCAGTTTCATCAGACTCAGCAATGTCAGTGGCTCTGATTTCTCTGCCGGTCAAACGTCACGTTTAAGTCAGAGAGCATTAAATCACTCATCAGTTGTTATCTGATGATGCAAACAAGCAAAAGTCTCCTCTAAAAGAATGAACTGGACTGACCTGAAAGTAAAATAATTTACCTTTTAGCAAAACTTACCTCCAGCAAAACTAGTAATGTCTTAAAAAATACTGTTAAATGCAAAGCAATGCTGAATTTCATCATCAGTAGTTTTTATACACTACAAAATACACTTATCTAAAACAAAAGAACACGTGAAAAAAATATCTCCTTCCAAACTGTATCGAGCCTTACTTATTTACAGATATATTATTACTAAAAACATCAACACAGTGTTGTCAGGGTGGAGCTGACTTTACACTTTGTACACTGCTGGTGTTTCTATTGCAATTAATCATTTGTTTAATCTGTTTTATATGTAGGATATTCATTTGTGAGGTAACTATTAACCTTGAGATAAATTTGGTGATGTACATTTCCATGAAATGTCCAGAGAAAAAAATGGACAGTGCAAAGTGTAGTAAAATTAAATTTACATTCAGTAGCAGAGTACTCACTCTGTGTCATGCGCCATTTCCTTTGCTTACCTCTGCTGCATATTGCTTGTTATTTATGATGTGTTCGGAGCCTACTGGTCTGCCGGAGGAGCCCCAGTGCAGATGAAGTTGCGCTGCAGTGTAGCGATGAGGTAGGCTGGAGATATGCATCTTAGAGGGCAGGGATAGTTGTACTGTAGAACCCAGCACAGATGATAACAGAACAGGAGTGAGGTTAATTCAGTTCTCCAGGGGAACTCAAAATGACAGCTAAAATAAGGAGGTCACCATGCCACACACTGAAAGGTCCATTTTTTTCAAAAGCTGTAGTTACCTTTACTGTACTTCATGACAGGACACTTTCCACATCTGTCAGTGAATGATGATTGTGTACAACAGAAAAAACCTCTGTAAGCTTATTTCAGACACATATCACACTGATGATGTCACTCCTGTGGCACTGAAGCCCATCAGGCATGCACACATAAGCATTTATCCACTATTTGCACTCGTTGGTGGCAAACATTGTACGTCCGTGTATTACAGCAAATCATCACCTACACGTTCAGGCATTAAAAGGAACGAGTTTGCAGAGGTTGTCACTCAATTCTCCAGTTAACGTTGCATTTTTCTGCAAATGCAACCAGAAACTATCTTCAAACCAACAGAATGTTTGAAAGAATTGAACGTAATTTTGCTAAGTGTTATTTACCTGCCTGAGTCATCAAAATATTTTATTCTGTGACAGATGGGCAGGGTTGTTTATGCTCTAAATACCACATTAAGAAATGAACTTTATATCTGCCTTATTTTGCAATTACATACATGGCTGTGTTGTGGTTTGACATCAGACATTAAACTGAAGCTGCTCTCTTTTGTTAAGACACGTTGGAGACAGCAGTGATGCCTGATCTCTGCCCAAACGTTTCCAGACTAAACTTGGAGCCCTTTCTTTCGGCAAAAGGACAGTTAAGATAATAAGAGAGTCATTACAGAAAATTGCCATGGCAGATGATCGACATATTATTTTCTTTAGCCTGACCCAGAAATCCCATCTCAAGAGCAAGAACGCACTGCTCTGTGATCTGACTACAAGAGTTTAAACATGTCAAGACAAATAAGATCAGGTGTTGACTTGGTAAAAAGTTCATTGCCTGTGATTGTGTGAGTTAAAAATACACATTTAATTGTACACGCTGCACGTTGGAATTCATTCTGTTGACTTTCATGAATCACACTTACCACTGTGTCCGTTATTTCCCAAAGTGAGCTGCTCATTGGGTGACAGGTTGTAGTTCTGAACCTCAATAGGAGGTAAAGTTGGGTTGAACCTCAGCAGCTCTGACTTGATGTTAACTGGAGACTGGAAAGCTCCACTGCAATATGGATAGTGTTTGTACCAGTGGTCCTGTCCTTCCGGCCCTATAACAGCATCAGTTTGAATTAATACCAGCAGAATCACCTTAATATAACCCAAACTCAGCTTTCATTATTTGTACATGTTTTGCAGTGGTATTATATAATTCTGAAACAATAGCAGAGATATGTTGCATGTATTCTAAAAACTAGAGTTAGAAAGCGGGCCAGAGCTTGTCCTTGTCCTACTGAGCATTTTATCTATATTCAGTGATGTATTATTATCAAGGCGACATGGGAGAGGCCAATGGCTTCTCTCTCGGGCCCTTATAAAACAGGATGAGTGAGAACCAAGCTGTTTTTTGTGGGGAGATGCGAGAACGCTCTCTCTCCAAATGAAAGGTTCCTCTGAAGCAGAAGGGCACCAGACATGTCCACATTTACAGATCAAGTCTAACAGTCCTCAAAGTGACCTCAGCTCTATGAGGGTGTCCCTCAGCAGCGTCTGCTGAGTCAGTGAAGCACAAGGGCCATGGAAATAACACAAATAAAAAAAATAAGAACTGAAGAGGCAAAGGAGAAAGAAGGAAACACTTGACTTCTCGATTTCAGTGTTTTGACTGTTATCCAGGGACCCACAGCAAAATGTTAAAATACAGCCTGATGCCTGACTGACCGTTCCCAAACACATACTGATTATGCAAGGTATACCAAAAGATGTTTGAAGCTAAACTCAACATTCAATGAAGATCATTTCTCCTAATAAGAAAATGGAATTGACCCAACTATCATCACTTTACTTTCTGCTTGAATACATCCCGTCTGTTCTAAATTCAATGGCCTTTGATGACCTTTGGTGGCCCTTGAAGTTCCTTGTTGAGAAACAGATGCAAGTATTTTTTTTTCCTGAATATAACATAAAATTATATTTTTACCGCGGCGTCAGAGGGGTTGAACACTGTGATGGCTACAGTCTCTTATGTTTATTAGATCATCGTTTTGTTCCTAATGCAATCAATAGCTGGCCATCAGGGTCTGGCAGTAATCATAACCTTATCTTCTTGGACACTTACCTCTACTTTTGGAATATTCCTTGTTTACCTTCTGCAACCACTATTCTAGTGCCACAAGATATTTTATATTGGATTAAAGTCGGGTGATTGTGATGGCTCCTAGAGCAAACCAAGACTTTTCTGAAACCAAGCCCTTGTGTACTTTAAAGTCTGTTTGGGATCCCTGTCCCTTAGGAATGTTCAATGAAGGCAAAGCTTTGTTGTCCTCGCAGATGGAGATGTTCTCTTTTGAGATTTCCTGATACTCAATGGAACCCATCTTACCTCCTACACGCTGCCGGTGACCACTGCCCGACGAAGCAAAGAATCACCACAACCATACTTCATTGTAGACAAGGTGTTCTTTTTAGCATATGCTGATCCATAAAACTCCAAAGTTACAGTTTTCTTTTATTATACCACAAAACAGCTTTCAAAGGTCTGCAGCTTGTCTAGATCAATTTGAGCTACTGGACTTAGCTTTTGCTTTTAGGTCAACAGTAGAATTTACACATGGATCCCTTATGTACATTTAGATTTAACAGAAGAAAACTTTAGCACTTTAAATATAATATCATATGAGACATGCTATCGCTGTTGCCTCACAGCAAGACAGTTCTGGGTTTGTGTTCTGTGCAGAATTTGTATGTACTCCCAATGTCTGCGTGGGTTTTCTCTGGGTTTCTTCCCAACTCCAAAAACATGCAGCTTAGGTAAACTGATCGAATCCAAAATGTCTATAAGTGTGACTGTGTGTGTTAGTGTTAGTTCGTAGTTCAGCGATGCGGTGGCAACATGTCCCGAGTGTCTCCTCGCCTCATTCCCATAAGTCTGCTGGAATAGGCTCTAGCAACCCCCCTCACCCCACAAAAATGGAGAAAGTGCTTTGGAAAATGAATGAATGACACATGCTATTCAGGGGGTTGAATGATTCTTAGACTACAGTGGAATTTTGTGTCAAATCTAGTAAAGAACATCTTTTACATTTACTTCCTTTTAAGTCTTAAACACTGTATTTTCTTTCCTCTGCACAAAAAGTATTTAGTAGAACATTTTATATGGGCTTTTCTATAATCACTAACATTTATATCGATGGAAAGAGAAAATCATATCACTGGTTGAGAAAAATATTACAGTCATTAACATCACTTATTCTACTCTCGTGTTAAGGTTCACTGTTTTGTCCTTTGTCAGAGTGTGGAGTGTTTAGGTGGAGATAAATAGTGTGACTCAGGCTCAATGCCCCTACCAGTGGGCCCTACCAGTGCTACAGACTACTGACTCTGACAGAGCCTTATCATGAGTATAACTGATGATCTGAACCTGTTGCATTTTTCATATGTCACCGTGAAAACTGCTCAGCTACAGGATTTTTTAAATTATTGCAATTATTGACTAAACAAAACTTCATGATAGTTTGACCCTCAAAATTTCACTATAAGATTATCAAAACCATATCTCATAGAATTTGCAATCAAATTAGTATTTTTAGTTTCACATGTATCAAAAACACAATATGTCATAGTATCAAAGGTGTTTTTTAGACAATCTACCTGCAAATGACGGTTTTCTTGCATACCAATCCCCCACCCCCAAACCCAGTTTCATGGCAATCCAAAACAGCCCTATAATACCTATCATGCAATGCTTTAAAAAAAAAAGGTGAGAAAATATCTCTAATTCTGTCTCTTTAATCTGATCTATTTGAAGCGATCTTGCCACATATAATGCCTACATCCATCAAACTGGTAATGACAATCTGCCAAGTACTTTTTGTGCAATCCTTTAAACAGACATACAGAAAAACCAAGACCAGTGTAAACATTAAATCCTTGGCAACAGTAATTGTACTGTGTCAAACAAGCATATTAAAATGTTTACATGAACATGCGTGTTTGACTTAGGTCAGCGTCATCATGTATTTAGCCACTGACGTATCTATCAAAAATAACAAGTCTAATTTTCCATTGTTTCTTAAGATGTTATTTTGACATAGGTAGGAGAAGAAGCTGTGTGACCAGAACCCACAATGAGCAATTAGCTCCCATTAATGCTAAGCAAATGCAAACTTTGGTGATCTCAGATTTTAGAGGACCGAGTTGACCAAGAATAATTCCCTGTTTACATAAACGTTTGAGCTTAAATTACTATTTTTCGGTGAACGCATCACGCTCTTGAGACATGGTGACACAACGGTAAGAGATCATGTCTGAGCACAGTAAGTGCTCCTTGTGGTTCAAGAAGTCTCTGCTCATAATCCCTAATGTATGAGAAAACACAGTCAGTCACCTATGAAACGATGTACGTGTAGAGTCTGTGAGATTACATTAGGTGATGTCAGGTCAGCAGAGCAAAGGAAAGCAGGTCACAGAGAGGTTTTCTCCACTTGGTCAGTCATAGTTTCTTATAAGGACAGATAGGTAGAAAAACATTTGGATTGAAACTGGGACTGCCTTAAAGAAAAAGTTGGAAACTGGATGTCAAATTAGGTAATTAACCAGTTTACTCCATTTTTATAATGTGCTATCAACAAATTGTGAGGAAACTCACCAATGTATGTCCATCTGGCACCTGGAACACAAACAAAATGCGTCCAATTTAGTATAATGTGACATGAATTTTCAATATATTTTAAAATTTAAAAAACTATAGAAAACTGATTTTTAGAATATTAAGCATTCATTTTGAAATCAGGCGACCGTGTTTTGTGAGCAACAGAATTCTTCAAGTGCAGGTGGAAAGAGACGCGTCATTTTTGCAGGTGAACACCAATACCTAGTGTTGCGCAGAGATTTTCTTTCTTCCACTGAATATAAAAGTACACCAAAACTATTCACTACCATCCTAAGGTGCTCCTATAACAGACCTTACCGTGGAGAGTAGGGAGGAGAGTCAGTTGTATAAGAGCGACGGGCATGAATCTGAGAAAGTACATCTTGAATCCCTCGCGTTGCGCGCCTGATCCCGGATCACCGGAGCCCCAGCTTCCAAACCGGCTTTTATATCCATCTTGTCAGCTTCATTGTTGCTTGCAGTGACGTCAGAGCAACAACAAAACCAGCCTTCACAGTCATTTGGCCACCAGAGAGTGACGGCTTGACCGCATCCAAGTGAAGTCACGCATTTAGGTTCAACCTGCTGGTGGATGAAGAACGCGTGACGCACGCACGCATCCACCGTCTATCTATCCAACCCACTTCAATGAACAATTATGAGGCAGCTCCTGACATTAAACACACTTTGCAATTAAATAAAACAACCCTTGTGATATATGATATCTATATTTCAATTGGTTGTTGAATATTCAACCTCAGTCTGATATGAAATCTTCTTTTTTATCCCTTCCTCTATTACCTGGTTCACATTAGATACAAGTTTTTTGCTGCAAGAAAGGAGAAACTGACACGACTAAAACAGACGAAATGACAAAATAAGGAGACACCACAACTCCTTGAGGTTGATCCTGTGACTAAAACTCCCCTTTAATGAAGGCCTCTAGAAAAGCTAAGGTTACATTTGCAGCCATTCAAATGCTTCACTTAATCACAGTTTTGATGCAGAAACTCTCTGCTGCTAAAATGAGTTAGTGCGTGTCAATATGTGACTATGTATTGTACATAGCTAAGGCCTTGCCCTAGCATGTGAAGAAATGATACCTCAGGGAGATACCATGGGATGAAATGAATGAATGAATGAATGAATATTATTAATTGATTGAATTCTGTATAAAAACTGGCTAACAAACAGAGAGCCTAACAATAATGGCATTATTCTCAAGCTATTGCATATTGTTTGGAGATGGTTACATCTGGTTGTGATAAAAATAATGGCATAACCAAATATAACTGCCATTACTTTTGTTTCAGTTGCAGGTGTCTCCATCAGGGAAGTGTTGGTCCAAAGGTCAGCCATGACATCCATCTCTGACTGTAGTTTACAACCCTCACTCAGTCCAGGAAGGACGACACAGAGACGAGCAGCAAGATGAAGTACCTGTTATTTCTGGGGGTTGCTTTTGCTTCTTTCCACATCAGCCATTCAAATATTCCAGGTACGTGGGTCGCACTTATTGTAAAATGAGTTTACGGACCAGAGGTTTACTTTTCAGAGTAGGTCAGGCGACTGGGCTCATGTTTAGTGAGAATGGATGAGCCTTGAGTATTTTTGGCAAAGTAAAATGTTTAGGACTGTGTGGGGGATGCTTTCTCAAGGTAAAAAGAAAAAGAAAAAAGTTCAATGAGAAATCCAAGCACTTTGTGGTGAACATAAGTCTTGACTTAATCATAGAAGTTCAAACTGCGTCCCTCAGCAGTGTATAATTGTATTGTACCTTTTACCTGACATTATGCTCACGTTGTAACTTGATGCTGAAGTCCACAATGATTGCCTTTAACAGCAAACAATGAAGAGAGAAGATGGTGTTTAGTGTAAGTGTGCACCTGAAAATGTTATGTTAACGGCTGTGTTAAGCTGACTGGACATTTCCTTCCTCCATAATTCTAAACTTCTGAACACTGAGCTCACTTCTGTCTGAGTCTGAGCAAAACAAACTAAACTTATGTCACCCTGCCACTTCATTTCACATCACCTCTGTGTGAATTATTGCAGGGGTGCACATTTTGAGCCTTCAGAGGTTAACCAGTTAGTTTCCCGCCAAACTCAATGGCATTTCTAGTGAAGAGTTTTTATTTAAAAAAAAAAAAAAAAAACCCCGTTGGAAACCACTTCCTTTTGTGAAATCTATTAAAGGTGGGAGGACTGAAACTCCACCATAAATTACACCTTTTATGACTGTCATAAAAAGAGGGAGTGGGAATCTGATGAGGTCAGTTAAACATTAGCTCTGAGATCACAGGTTGATGATTTCTACCGAAACATAAGGTAACTGTGCAATGGACATCTTACCACTATACCCCACAGCAAAATGAGTCTGATTAAACTACTAATTACTTAAAAACCAAAGAAACATTTTTTGCAAAGAAACTAATTTTTTATTTTTATTGTCCAACAGCTTTATGCCATCTGCCCCACGATCAAGGTGAAGGTGAAAACTATAACTTCGCCCTTTATTACGATGGTGCCAAAGACGAATGCTATCCATTCATATACAAAGGCCAAGGAGGAAATGCAAACCGCTTTGACAATGAAAGACACTGCATGAGAAACTGTTCTACAAAAGTAGGAAGTGTCTACCCCATAAATGGTAAGATCATTTTCTGAGTTTACAGTAATGAAAAGCTAATTAAATCATTCATTTTGTTTAAGCACAAACAAGGAAAATGACTAATGTAACATCACCTTCTTAAAAAGTAGGTGAAAACACTTTAAAAGCCAATTTCTCTTCCTGAATGTTTTCTGGACTTTGGAACTCAAACAGGATAATGACAGAATTTTATGGCCTAAGGAAAAATGAAACCAATCCCCACACATCACCACGAAGCCTCCACAAAAATTGTGAATAAGAAAGGTCTTCTTTAGACTGACAGCATTTGATTCTATGCAGGAATTCTTGCTTTGTGTCTATCAACCAACATGTCTGATGTATAACACGAAAATCTACATCACTAAAGTCCATGCAAGTTTATGTGTCGCTTTAATAAACAAAAACAATGTTGATTTTTTTTGTTCATCAATTGTTTTTTTTCAAAATGCAATTAGTTTTCCTTCAGTGCCCGCAAGAAAACGTCATCGTTAAGCGACAGCTGTAATCTGCCGCCACGTGGGGAAATAGAGAACTGCACGTTACAAATGAGAGCATCAACAAAACTGTGACAATTACTTGCATACATTTAAATAAATTGCATTCTTCTATGCCAATAGTAGAAACTTTTAAATAACAGTTTTTGATTATTATTATTATCAACATTATTTAAAAAAACAAAAATCACTGCTGTGGTGACGCGTATTGATGATGATGATGATGATGATGATGATGATGATGATGATGATGATGATGATGATGATGATGATGATGATGATGATGGTGGTCACAATGAGAATGATGTTGTGTCTTCACAGAATATGAGGCATGTCACTTTAGAAAGGCTGAAGGTCAGTGCAATGGTAAATATCTGAGATACTACTATGATTCTTTTCACGATAAATGCAAAAAGTTCCACTGGAGCGGATGTGTTGGAAATGGGAACAGATTTTTGTCCTATGAAAGCTGCAACCAAACCTGCCTTGGAATCCACGGTGAGCACAGTCTCTCTTAAATAATGACACATTTCAGGATGATCAGTATCTAAATCCATGCATTCAAAGTAACGGGTCAGTAATTGTATGTTTTTGAAAGCAGTAAGTGTTACATGTTTTGTTTCTTAGACGATGGTGATGAAGAGGAGGAGGCAGAACCAGACACTCCTATTGGTCAGTAGACATTCACTGAAGCCTTGACAAACGTCATGCAGTCTAAATGTACGATATACGTTGAACATTTTCTTTGAGTCCAAATTGGATTTCAGATCTCAACAGATTGCAAATGTCTGCATAAAATTTTAGCTACCCTCCATTATAAAAGCTGCAATGAATTTTCAAGAATCCTGCTCATCTATAACTCTGTTGTCTTCATCAGCAATCATCTGTGGAGTGTTGCTTGCTGCCATTGTTGCTTCTATCTTCATAACTGTGATTGTCTTGACCGTTAAGTCAAAGTAAGACATTTTTCTTTGTCTCACTTTTTATGTAAAGAATGATAACTGACCTAACATTATAGAATTAACTTTACTTGTAGTTGAACGTTATATTTAATATTCATTGTATTTCATCAGGAAAAAGACCCCCAAGAAGAAGACTTCAGGTAAAAGTGGAGACCCCAAGTCCACCTCACCGCTTCAGGAGCAGGCAATTGAAATGTCATAGAGAATGATGTCACCTCGTCGGACAAATATGGAGCGTTTACTAGCTTGTTGAGCTGTTATAACTCTACTGGTCCTGATACCGAACACTTGAACTGTTTGTCCGCTCTAATAACCTTTACAGTACTGCTCAATATTCTACATTGTTTCACCTCATGTCAAAGGTGATGTTCCTTAGGTCGTATTTTATTCCAACAGCTTTTCTCTTTTTTCAACAATCCAAAATAAAACCTTGTTAATTAAAAAAAAAGAAAAAGAAAACAAAGCTAAAGTTATTGGTCAATTGGTTAATAAACTCAGTATAATTAATTAGTAGCCATTAGGAGAGTTGATTCATCATTTATGGACAAAATGTTTTTTTCCCCATTTTTTTGTCTTATATGTAATCTGAGTTTGTTTTTGTTTTTTAGTTTTTGTTTGGGGTTTTTTTGCCATGTTTATTGTAGACTAATTTAATTTGGTGCATTTGGAATGTGATTTTACAGATCGAATGATTAATTAAGAAAACTGTGGGCACATGAGTGATTAATAATGTAGACTCAGTTCTAAAAACGGGACAGGTGAATGTTTGAGACAAACATAAACAGTTTGATATGCATACATTTAATTGATATGATCTTAACATTGTGGTCATTTTAGAATTTAAAATCATAATTGTATAATCAGTTGCCTAAAAAATCTGCTGAAAAATGTCTGAAGTTTTTCTCAGGCATGTGCCAGTGCAAACCCAGACACACTGTATTTGAAGCTTTCCTGTCCTGTAAATCATGAAATGTCAGTGTTCCCTAGCTGGGATATAAAACAGTTAATGTTGAAGTTGTTTGCAGAATAATATGACCTTATTTTATGGGGAAATAAGGAGTTCATTTTTTTTCACAGAAAGTTGTGTAAATTTATTAAAACAAACATTTTAACAGTCTAGTCTAATATGTTTTAAATGTCCTTAAACAATGTTGTTTAACACTGCCAAAATCACCTGGAAAGCAATTCTGTAATGGATGCAACATGGTATCAACAGGATTTTCCAAGCTGAGTTGTTTTATTAGTTAAGTAGAATTTGCTGTTGCTTATTTGATGCAAAGTTGCCTGATGTTATTGATGAAATACGACTATTTTACACCCCAACCAGCCATGTGTCAACTTTAAAAAACTGAAAAGGTAATTTAAATATTTTATCGCATAACCCCATTTTCATTTGGCAAATGGCACCATTTTGGTTAATTTACTAACTAACCAAATTCATAAGCACTAAAAAACTTTTCTCAAATAATGAAATTTTAGGATGGGCTCATGTGTTTACAGTACGTTTGAACATATATGTTCAATACAAGCTTCATGTTTTGGCACAATAATGATAATAATTATATGCAGATATACATGTATATAATATATATAATTATTATATATATTATATATAATTATTATATATACAATAATTATATATACATATATATAATATAATGAATGCAATAAATCATGAACAAGCATTCTACTTCTCCTTAAATGTGAACAAAATAAAGGTCAAACCTAATAAAAAAAGGGGGGCAAATTGTTTTTTTAATGTCTTGCTATTTGATATTCCTTTATTTTGGAACATGCTCGGTGTGTAAAGCAATGAGCATGTTCTATTATAACCTGCGCATGCAAGAGGAAATAGACATAGAAGTGAGTTGTACCTGTGTGTGTATGTTTGTGTGTGTGTGTGTGTGTGTGCGTGCGTGCGTGCGTGCGTGTGTGTGTGTGTTTGTGTGCGTGTGCGTGTGTGTGCGTGTGTGTGTGTGCATATGTAGAAAAAAAGTATGAAGTAAAAAAAGAAAGATTACATCTATGGTCACAAAACTAATTCATTCATTTTCTTGAAGATGAAACGATCAGTAATCATCTTGTCTTCAACAACTTTACCCGAATCCGCGTCGCTGGTGGGTTACACCCTGGGCAAGTTCCCAGTTCATTTCAGGGTTATGCAGAGACACCCATTCACACACACATACGTATGTTGAGCTTAGAGCGGCCAATTCACCAAAGTTGGTAGGACAACCTGGAGGAGCACACAAAGTCTGCACAGAAAGGCCCCAGGTGGAATTGAACCAGGGATGTTCTTGCTGTGAGGCAACTGTTATGTTAAAATCTGTGCTGATGAGCACTTGTCCCTGAGAATGATAATCCATCTCCCTGGCAGATACAGCATATCAAGCTGCTGAATTAACATTATTGCATGTTTGCCTTGAGCTGCTCACGATAAAATGCACAGTTTGCAAAGACAGTTATTAGCTACTACTTTAAAGACATTTCAGCAGGTGGTGTGACAACCATTTGCCTGTTGTAGTGCGACACGTCTTCACATGGAGTTGACCAGGTCATAGACTGAGGTTTGTGAAATCTAACTCCACTCCTCTTTAATGACTGCACAAAGTTGTGGGCAATTGGTAAGTACTGGAACATGTCGTACTCGCTCGGTGACATATCTGGTGGTGAGAATGCTGGCCAAGCAAGAACTAGGGTGTTTTCAGTTTCTAGCAGATGTGTGCATTGCAACATGACGCCTCTTGGGTGGAGAACCCAGATGTAGCTGTCCTGAGTTTGTGTGATTACACGTGGCTTGTGGTTGTGAAGCTGTCTGGATGTACAGACAGATTCTCAGAAACTATGCAGAAGGGTTAGGGTGAGAAATGAGCGTTCAGGTCATGACACTGCTCCAGGCAGCGTGTCAATTCCACGTTCACTTGAAACTTGTGCTACCTTTGATATGATAATAAAACTGCCAATTTGGACTGTCCTTTTATAATACACATCTGTACAATAATGCTGTCAGTCAGTGTTTTCAACTACACCTGTACTCACTCCAATCAGAAGGGAACAAGTCTTTGTTTTTTGGGTTTTTTGGGTTTTTTTTTTTTTTAGAAAAACTCATATTTTTTGTAAAGAAAAATCACAAAGTTTTGCATTCACGCTTTTTATTTTTCTGTTTGCGAATATAATTTTTAAAAAATTCACAAATTTAAAACTCATTTTGTCACAAAAAATATCTCCCGATTGCGCATGCGTGTCTCCGCAACAGACAAGACGGAGGGAGGAGAGCGTTTCCAGGACCGACTTCCGCTTTGAGCGGACTGACAGCCGGTAGACACAACTACGTCACTTCCTCAAGTTGTTTCCATTTGTTTGTGGCAAGCGCCAGCAGTTTTCTTGTATTCTGTGCACCCCAAAAACAACGTTCCCCTCTAATTTCAGTATTTTTCGGGGTGGAAACAGCAGCATATTTATTTTTGTGCGGACTTCAGCAGACTGAATATATTGGCGCAAGCTGCTAACAAATGTGTTAGCCAGGTCAGGAAAAGGCAGCAGCGTTTGAGCAGCTATCACTAGCTAGCTAGTTTAGGTTAATTGGCTAACTATTGTTAGCTGCCCGGCTCCTGTCTACCGGCTCCTGGGGCTTCACTGCAGCGGAGTTACTCGCTATCGTCCGCTGATGGAGTGCCCGCATCTCAACTCAAACGTGAGCTGTCCTGTCGATCTTTCGAGGTTCCCTAACGGGACTCCGTCGTCCTGGTGCTGCAGCGGTAAGAGAAGTGTTTGTTACCCCGTTTGAGTCCACCTGAACTAAATGTACAGGATTGTCTAAGTGTTACTGCTAGTTATTGGTCTATTTATTTCATGTAAGCAGGTAATGTAGCTCCACTGCGGCTGCTGCCACAGAGGCAGATCACAGTATAGGAGATGCTCTGCAGGTTTCATTCATGAAAGAATGGGCCATTCAGAACAATTCGACTGATAACATTGTCATTAACTATTTAGATGTCCGTAAGACTTCTTCTTGTTTTTACTCTAGTTTGCCGCTCCAATAAAAGTCCATGGATTTGTCTCGCCTGCCTGATGGTCCACTGTGGAAGGTAAGTTGGTGACTTAGGTGACCTTTCTGACTGTTGGACTGAGAAGTACATGTTTAATGTACATAACTTTTTCTTTGGTCACAAGGGTCACAGAGTTCTAACATTTTCCTCATAGGCTACTAAAATTCATAGTAACGTAAATTTTCTCCCATAGATGTGATCAGGGATGGTTCCTACCCGTTTGCTCTTCCATGTAATATTTATAGCAGTGCCTTTTCTTTGATATTTTGTGAAAATCATCGGTCATTTGGCTCAGTTTTTAGGATATTTCCCAAATCCTACAAGGCTGCTCTAATTACACTTATAAAATATTTGCTGGACTTAGATTTTTATTTTTTGCAATTTTGAACTGTATTGTTTAAGGCAGTAGGTCTAATTACACATTACCTTGTTTATTATCTGCATAAAAGTGAAACAATGTATGCAAATGTAAATGCTGACATATTTTCCTTTTTCCTTATGCAATTTCAGTAACAATATTTTTACTTATTTTATTTATCTTTATTTTATCCGAAGGTTTAATTGATATTAAAAATCTATTTTGCAAGAGAATCCTGACCAAGAGAACCTACAGCTCACAGAGTTGCAGTCATGCACAATACATGCAGATATACATTTAAAATCAAACATCCCATTTTGACTACAAAAAAGAAATGTTAATTTTAATTTTTTATATTTGAAAAGAAATCATGTGGGAATTTTTTCTGTATTTTTAGTGTATCCTACTGAAAAGAAAATGAAACAACTATATATACCTCTTCACCATTTTCCTTTATTAATAGGTACGTCAATGGACATGCCAAGAAACACTTTGAAGACAGCCAAGCTGTCAGTGTTAATCAAAAAAAAGGTGATAAACAGGAGAGAGAGAAAACCCATCATTCTGTCTGTATGGACTGCAGCAACTACAGTTTATTCTGGTGAGTCCTCTTCATGGACAGGTTTTCTTTAGGTCAGTTCTGTGACTCCCTGTTGGCCCTGCAGTAGTACATAATGTCCATCAAAATAGTTTTGCTATGGTAACAAGAAATGGATGCGTCTTTATATTTTATTATTGAAGCTAAAATGGTTTTCTGCAAACCTTGCAGCATTACTCTGGTCACAGGGTGTACATTAAGGTTTTAATGATAGCATTAATAATTACAGACACAGAATTATCTACATTGTTGCATGCCATTGTGTACCTGACTACATATTCATGTGTTCCAGTTTTCTTATGTAGTCTTGCTGCTTATAGATCATAAATCAGACCTTATTGTGTGACCTGATGAATGACTTGACTTTTATAGTTACAGATGTGATGACTTCATTGTCAATGACACCAAACTCGGGCAGGTGCGGAAGGTGAGGGAACATCTTCAAACTTTAGAAAAGTAAGTAACAAAGATGGGTGAATATTTTTAAGTGTGTTGGTTTGGCCATATTGTTTTAGTATAATAAAAAGGAAAATATAAATTAGTTTTAAAAATAGGTCATAAAAAGGCAAGGTATGTTGTATTCTAAAATCCAGATAATCACATGTAAAATATGTTTAACAATATAGCAAAAATGGATGAATGTGTAGATAAAGTGTTTTTCTATCTTACAGCTCAGCATTGATGGGTGACAGACAGCGGAAAAGAAAACTTGCAGACAGCCCAGTTTCAGAGAACAAGATCTGTAAAGACCTAGTAAGCAACTTAAGTTATTCCACTATATTATTTGAACTAAAATTGCATCCAATCGTTAATTTTCTCAGCACCAACCCACTCAAACATTGCTCACACTTTCGTTTTCCAAGTCCATTTTAATCTTGTAAAACTCCAATTAAATGAGTCACAGCAGGTTTTACAACAGTTCTACAACAAGTAACTGATCTTTCAGTGAAACTCGTTTTTTAGTCATGACTTTCAAAAGACCTTTTTAAAAAAATGAGATACATAGACATGTTTTTCCATCTCATTTATCACTGTAGGATGGAGCAGTATTAGGTCCCACTGGTCTGAGGAATTTAGGCAACACATGCTTCATGAATGCCATCCTGCAGTCTCTGAGGTAAGACTGTTTTCTCAAGACATGTGGATTTGCAGTCTGGTCCTATAGTGCTTCCCTCGTGTTCCCAGGGCCTAAAGACTAGAGAGATTACATTCTGGGACAAATTCAGAGGCCCTCTGCTGGCTCCTTGGGATAAAGACATGCCAGATTTCCCAGTGGAGTATTTCTGGCAACCTGGTGTGCATTGTACAAATAAAAGACAAGTAATGGGTCAATAAACCGATGTCTATGGATAGTATAGGAACAAGAAGTACATCAATGAACTGCTGGAAGAGATTTGATTTCGCATGTTCTTTGATTTTAAAAACCCTTTTGCTGCTGAGAGGCTAATATTTGAGTGTATCATTGAATGTGGTTTTATCGTGACCAAAGGAGGTAGTGATGAGCTTGTTTATTACTTTGAAGTTATTGTTCTTTGTTGATTTAATCTGCACCAAATAAATGTTCAGCAAACTAATAGTACCTAATGTTTTCTTGGAAGTTTGGAAAACAATCACAGTGTTAGAAGATTTATCCAAAATTTTGAAAAGCTGTCAGAAAATGGACTTTACCTGCAATGAAAGTGGAAAATAATGATATGAGAATAGAGAAGAATTTTCTCTCAGTTTACAACATCATTTTAATCTGTTGTACCACTCTAACACAAGGCATTGAGCCTGTTAATAATCTCTAGGAAATGTAATCACCTTTTTTTTTTTTACAGCAACATTGAACAGTTCAGCTGTTATTTCAAGGATCTGCCTGCAGTGTCTCTACGCAGTGGGAAGACTGCAGGAAGAAGGATGTACCACACTCGCAGCCATGGGGACAACAGTGTGTAAGGTCCACTTCTGGAGATTTGGAGATTTTCTGGCTCAATGCATTTTCTGAAGTCAATTACAGAATACAATGGATCTATTTTTAATGATCATACAAGACAATCGACCATCTGGGATGCCTTTTCTGGTAACCTTCCTAACACGAGCAAAATTCTGCTTCAGTGCAGGAATAGAATTTCACACTGTAATGCGTGGTTGTAACAATGGACATGTTTCACAGTTCCTCTAATTTGAAAATTAACACCTGTCATTCCCTGGACACAGCTGTAGGATGTGTGCAGAACCCTTAGTGACATTTTTTCCCCCCCCAAAAACCCCTAGTTTTCATTGCTCTGTCACTCATTGCAAATACTACCTGTAATACTGTGAGGCACTACTCTAATCTCACAACGCTGCAGCCCTTCCTGCCTTGATTGTGCTGCATCTTAAACATTCTGTCAGGGAGGAGTTTTTGCTCTTAACTTCACACAGCTTCGTACCCCGCTGTTAGTGTTTGTGGAGAGGAGTTTTTTGCCTTCGGTTAAATGTAGCTAAATGGTTTCTGTAAGATCTGAAATCTACACAGAGTGTTTTGTTTTGCGAGCTAACCGAGCACTCAAAGCCATTCCTGCTTATGTCTTCCTGGTGGCTTGACCTTGGTCTGCAGGTTGTGTGGCTTCCATTAAAAATACACGAGCCATGTATTTTCAGTGGATGGAGCAGAATGGGGAGCTGCTGCTAGTGCACTTTTTAAAAATGTTGTGCATTATCTGCCCAGAGTTGGTGTTATACGAGTTAAAAACCAACACTGTTGAATGTAATCTGACACAAGGTTTATTGTGTTTGAATGGTTAAGTCGTAGCGTCTCATATTTTGTTCGGACCCAGAGGTGTAGTAACCAAAATTTCAGTATTGATTGTCTCAGATTTTGCTGTGTGATAATAATATTTATTCATATGGAACAGGTCTTTGGTGGAGGAATTCAGAAAAACACTTTGTTCCCTGTGGCAAGGAAACCAGACTGCGTTCAGTCCAGACTCCTTATTTTATGCTATATGGAAAATCATGCCAAGCTTCAGGTGGGCTCAAGTTGTGTTAAGTATTTGGTCATAATGTAGAGAAGTGAATTGTTGTGTGTTTTCATGATGAAGAGGCAGCATGTATCACAACACAATATGTGAGTTGTTATTTAAGTGATGTCATTTAAAGCTGTGTGTTTGTCCAGAGGCTATCAGCAGCAGGATGCCCACGAGTTCATGCGTTACTTGCTGGACCACCTCCACAGGGAGCTCCAGTGCAGTCGCAACGGGGCGTCTCACCCGGTCTCACCTCAGGATGGGGTCAGGCTCTCAGCCACAGAGGGAAGGTGCTGCATGTAAGCCCATCTATAATTTTGTTCTTTCTCTTCTGGGTTAATTTTACATTGACAACGTAGACCAACATGAACAGTTTAGACAAACCACCAGACATGGCTTCTGAAAATGAAATTCCAGTATTTTGTACTGTGTTTTGTTTCCTTATTTAATCATTTAAAATAATATGATCAATTTATTCTCCAGTTGTTTGTTAGTTGGGATAATGTAATCCAGCTCTGAGTTGACTAGGAATGCTAAATTATGTTATTGGTAGCAGAATATAAAGTGTTTACATATTTTGATGCTTGTTAAGATCAATGTTTATATTTATTTCCCTCTGTTTGTCTTTGGACTCCTTACAGAAATGGAACAGCCAGCGTTGTTACATCCAACTTTGGGGGTTTGCTTCAGAATGAAGTCAACTGCTTGATATGTGGGACAGAATCTCGGAAATTTGATCCATTTCTTGGTAAACAAGTTGAAGATGGACTTTCTTTCTTCCCGGCATGCTTTCTGAAGAATGTAGACATTTACTTAATGGTATATAATTAAAGGGTTATAACTTTTTTCTGTCCTGTACATCAGATCTGTCTTTGGACATTCCTAGCAAGTTCAGACAAAAGAGAAGTAAGGACCAGGAGCCCGGGCCAACATGTACCTTACGTGGTATGTTTTCTAATGTTGGATTAGTTTGATGTTCTCTTTGCACTAGTGAAAAATTATGTACCGTATTTTCCACACTATAAGGCGTACCTAAAAGCCTAACATTTTCTCATAAACCCATAGTGCCCCTTATAATCCGGCGCATCTTATATATGGATTAATATTCATATTAATATTGGTTAAAAACATGATCGCTGGAAAAAAAGCTGGCAGTCTGGCCGCCAGTCATGCAGCACTCCGCCACCAGAGGAGCACCCTTTACAAGGCACTCGGGCCTACGCCCCCTAAGAACGGTAGTCAAGGGGCGTCACTGAAGTCCCGGCTCTGACTGAGCTTCTCTCAGACGGTAGAGCAGACTGTAGGAGCACCGGTGATTACGTAGCAAAACATGAGGAACTTTCAACAATTCTATGAATAAAGTTTGACTGACTGACTGATCTCAGTATTTCCTAACTATTTGGCATCGGAAATAACCCACTTTACACTTAATTGGTCTTAGAAATGCCATTGTGCTGTCATCTGGAATCTAGTGACGGTCCATTCTATTAGTTTGTGGAAACACGGAGAAATTGGCATAAAGGTGAATGAAAGACCCTCAAAGCTGAACTTCCAGTCTTTTTTGAAATTTCAAGAGCAGAGTCACTGCTAGACAAAGGTGCCAACGGTTGTGCTGCAATTGATTTACAATTGTAGTTGATAGCTCTGGGTGGGCGGCGGAGGGGTGCACTCAGGCTCGTGTATTCTGTCTGCAGCGACGTGCGGTGAGATTCACGGCGGTGAGACACCGACGTTAAAGTCAGTTCTAGGAGTAAAACAGTGTCGCATTTACCAGTAAATTAGCAGCCTGACATTAAAAACTAGTTAAAAAATTGTTTAGGACACACAGCAGCAAATAGCTGCACCTCACCTCCGACTGGACTACCGATCGATCGAAACAATATTTAATTAATAAACGAAGAAGAACGTCGAAGCTTAAATATCTGCTTCGAACTTCAGATCAGGAAATAATCCGCTCTGTTCGCACTGACTGCACTCGTAATGAATTTAACCAGTTTTTAATGTCAGGTTTTTTAATATGCGTGTTGACTTCTTTCTAAGATGGCAAAGTGATCAAGTGATCAGGTTTCCCTGATGAGGCTCAGAATGGCTTATTGACATAACAATAGGGGCCTTTCAAAGGTAGTCAGGAAGTCATGAATGCAATCATGACTGCCTGAGCATTGAGGCTTTATCTAGTGGACGGATTGCGCAACTACAGCTGCTGCAGTTTATCAAATAAATTTTATTTTTATTGTGTGTGCCTTATAATCCGGTGCGCCTTATCTATGAAATAAATTATAAAACTAATTATTGAGGGTGCACCTTATAGTCCAGTGCGCCTTATAGTGCGGAAAATACTGTACTTCTGATATTAACAATGTTTTTTTTGTTTGGCTCTATGGTAGACTGCTTACGCAGCTTCACAGACCTGGAAGAACTTGATGAAACAGAACTGTACTTTTGCCATAAGTGTAAAAAGCGACAGAAATCCACTAAGAAGTTCTGGATCCAAAAGCTGCCAAAGGTATGAAACCAGAAAGTCACAAATCTTTCTTCCCTTTTGACTAATTTGACCAACAATATGTAAATATGTATGTTTTCATGTAATTAAAGTTTTTATTTCCAAATGAAGGTTTTATGTCTGCACCTAAAAAGGTTCCACTGGACAGCCTTTTTGAGAAATAAGGTGGATACCTATGTGGAGTTTCCACTCACAGGCCTGGACATGAGGGGATACTTACTTGAGGTGAGCACAAAGTAGCAAAGTTTGGTCATGGAATTACACAATATAAATTTAAGATGTTGATTTCCAAGGAGAGATTTCAAGAAACAGTACAAAGCTGTTACAAAGTGTTTAATTTAGAGAAACAAAGATAGTCTGTAAAGAGAAGAGTGGATTTCTTGTTAACAAGGTAATTTTAGGATTAATCCTGAATTATCGGGGTACTTCAATGTGAATGTGCTCCTGAGTGCTTCAGGAATACCTTGGTTGCCTAGTCAAGTTGATGGCCGCTGGCATTGGTAGATTTAGCGTCGCCCCTCTGATGTGGTGTTGAAATTCTTTCATCACTTACTTGCAGACACATATTTTGAATTGCAGTCATGTTGTCTTCAATTCAAACAGAAAAGGACATCAACTCTCTAGTGTGCCTGGTTCCTTCCAGGGGTAGCAGTTTCTCAGTTACAATTTCACTGTTGACCAGAAACTGATGATATATATTTCTATAACAAGGCAAACAATTATGTTTTGAGATATGTCAAGGATTTCTACTTTTGTTTTAGAGCCTAGTTGAGATCAGCATCGTGTAATGATATATTCATATACTCAGTTTGATGGAAGCTTGAGTGACCAGTGTTGGCCTCTGCTGGCCCACCAGAGAAACACTGCACCTGGGAAATGATGGAAGCGTCATAAAACTACATCATGCACAAACAAGACTGAAACAATTAGCTGACTACTGTTGTTCAGAGTCTAAATGTCATTTTCTGATAAAAATACTTCCTAATTTGAAGAATCATTCCCATCCCATCCATTTTTGTTAGTAATACAACTCTTTTGGTTGGGATCTTGTGAATATACAGGCTTTGGCCTCGTTGCCAATTAATGGTGGTGATTTTTCAGTTTTGCAACATTGTGACCAAGTGATCATTAAAATGACATGCATAATCATTGGGCTTGTTTTTACGATTTTTATCTCTGGAAAATTAAAGTGAATGTTGAATTCCATTTAACATTGAAATGTAGTTCCATTTCTTGGGCGTTCATTTATAGGGCAGGAGTGTAAACCATTTCCCTTCCAAAGGAGTGTCATACAGGTGTTTTTAAAATCCTATCTTAACAACACCTGTATCTTGCTAACTCAAACCACTCCCAGTGTTTTTAGGAAGAATTTGACAAACCATAATTTGGATGCAAAACTTGATTTTTTTAATTTTATTTTTCTTAGAGTGAGACTTTTATCATGTAGACATCTCCCAGTGCTAAACGTCCTGTAGATTATTGATCTAAGGTGCGATGTGTGGGGTAACTTTGGCCATAATGGACTTTGCTTTTCTTTATTTGCAGCCAGAGATTTCACTGCCTGGAAGCTGCTTGTATGACCTTGTTGCTGTTGTGGTGCATCATGGATCTGGGTGAGGAGAATTTCAGCTTGACCACATGAACAAAGAGTTGAAATTAATGCCATCCGATCTGTTTCATTGTAGCTCAGTGTTTTATTAAGAAGCACAGCAGTGCTGCAGCACTGTGTGCATATCAGACGTGTGTGTGTGTTTCCTTTGTCACCTGAATGTGTCAGGTATTCAGAAGCATGCAGGAAGTGCTTTGGTAGCCATGGTAGCAAAATTACCGTCTGGATCTCTCCATTAAAAAAAACAACCTCGCAACCATAATTCTGTACATTGACTAAATGTCATTCAACCTGTGACTGTACAAACAAGTCAAATTCAATTTCGCTAAAAAGCTTTGCCACACAGCCAAGGTTAAAAAATACACATTGATAGGCATTACACTGGAAGTCCTTCAACGTGTTTTTAGATATGCTCAGAGGAACCGCTTGTCAGATGCTATTCCACTGCTGTCCTCTTGGCGGCGATGTTGCATTACTATGCTGCTGTGGAGTTGAACATGCTTTCATCTCAGCAGCAGTGAACCATGTCCAGTAACGTACGTGGAGCAGAACATGATATCTGTGTGTGTTTGCAGGGTTGGATCGGGGCATTACACAGCATATGGCAGCCATGAGGGCCGCTGGTACCACTTCAATGACAGCACAGTCACTCTGACCAATGAGGACGCAGTGAGGAAGGCCAAGGCCTACATCCTTTTCTACGTGGAGAAGACTGAACAGGTGGTGTCAGAGAAGACACCCACCAGCAGCAGAGCCACTGACAGGGTTTCATCAGACGCGATTGGTCAGGAGGACGTTGCAACAGGGACTCTTGCCCCAGACGTGGTTTTGATGGACTTGGCAGCCCCACACGTGAATGCTCTGGACGTGGCAGTCACAGATAATGCTGTGCTGGCAAATGAGGGTGGAGACATAGCGGGTGGAGACATAGCTGGACTGCGTAATGCTGACACAGCTTCACTGGACGCTGCAACCGATAGGGATACCTCAGACAAGACTGCAACAGAGGAAGCCAGCCAAACTTCACGAGCCGTTGCACAATGAATCACTCTCAGTCCAGTTCGTCGCTCCATTTTGGTGTCACCTCAGTCCTTGCTTGATTTAAACATTTGATTGTCACACTTTAATGTATATCCAGCTATCGTTTCTTTTTTAACGACTACACGATGGCATCATGTGTCATTGCTTTTATCGTGTTTAGTTTGACTTTATGCATTTATTCCTTTTAATGTGTATTCCTCTGAGGCAGACCTCTATGTATGTAATGGATTCCAGAGGTAGTTATTGTCTCAAAGCCTCGGAACACATCATTTGGGCCAAGGCTCTGTCATTGTCACAATGTTGTAAAATTTTTACAATCTGTATCATTTCCACGTCTTGTAAACCTCTGTGTTCTGTTTTACATTTATTAGGGAAGTTTTTAGGACACATAATACGATGTATTCATTGACTGACAAGTGCTCCTTAGATTTTATTTCTTGACCAGCATCAATGTGAAAGAACCCCCCAGCAACCCAGTAAATCCATGACCATGTCCAGACAACATGGAGCTGTTATTCTTTACAAGACTAGACATTACATTTCTAAACACTTCAGAGTTTCATCTGCTGGCTGCAGTCTTTGCTCTTTTAAATCACAGACTGGTAAAGGCCCAGTGTCTGCTGCCACACATTCTAACAAGAAATTACTAAATCAACCTGCTTTTGATGCGTGATTCATACTCTCTGAATTCTTTCATGTGATAAGTTTTGTAAACTGTAGTTGAATAGTGTTCCCAAATGCTGGTAAGGTGAGTTAAATTGTTGAAAAAGGAATGATTCATTTAAAGATTAATCATTCAAATGAGTACAGGAATTATATTTGAATTAATGACTGAATTTGAGAGTTTTGGATATTTAACTTTTCTCAACTTGATTTACAGAGTTTAGACTGGAAAACTGAAAATCATTTTTCAAGTCTTGATTGTAAAAAAATTCTTGAAACCATAATTTAATGAAGATCATTTCTTTCTATGCCTACTTGTAATCCCCTCCGCCTGTAGCTGACAGTCTGGTTTGTTCAGGATCTTTATTAAATATCCATGTTTTACTCCAGCTGTACTTGAATAATTTGTCAGTCGGTCTCATGCGCATTACAAACTACCTTATTTTATGTACAAATGAATTGCCTCAACGCTATGTCTTGTGATAATAAACAGGCATTGATGAGTCCACCTACGACTTCGGATAGGAGCTGTTTTTATTTTTCTGTTCCATACAGAGAACATTTTGCTCACATACATAAGGACTTCCTCCGTGACACGTGCCAGCCAGTCAGCCTTTTAGCTCTGGCAGGAACAAGCACTCCTATATGATGAGGAACAGCTGCTCTAGCTCGCCTGCTCACAGGTGGCTGAGAGCTCGCCGCTCTCCATTAAGTTACCTTTTCCTCCCCCCCTCTTCATTCTCTTCCTCCTAAAGGCTGGATTGCAGCTGCTAATAATAAGCTCACATTGCGTTGTGTTCGGCAGATCAGAGGCTCTAGTTAAGGACATCATGACACAGTCACAGTACAGCCTGTTATCAGACTTCCAACAGTGGCATTTCCCAATGTCCTGCATTGTGCTAACAAGTGGAACAGGACAAAACTAGAAATGCTGTGCAGAGGTGTTGACATAGATCGAATGGGATTTTGCCATTGACATGTTGGTATGTCCTGTATTCTCACTCTGCAATTTCAGACCCAATGAGTCATAACTAACTGTGTTCTAGTCCTAGGATGTGACTCTGCACTTTGATTCATTTGAAGGGTTTGCCACATTGAGATTATCATTCAAGCAACACCATAATAAGATCACTCCAAATAATCTTCATTTACTCCAGTGTCATATGTAAATGTGATCTATATAATATCATTCTGACAGCAGGACAAGTGTTTTTAATGATACTCTAGTCAATGTTTGCTCTTCCCTATAAAGAGGGGACCAAATATTATTGTGTTTGTTGCCCTACGTCCGTCATCTGTGTAGCTGGTGGTAGAAAAAGAACACATACAACCAGTAGGTCCCTATAAAACTTCATTTTTTATGGGTCTCCTGCAGAAAATTATCTCATATATGATTCTTAAAGTTACAGTCTCTGCTTTTCTGGCATTGGAAAAAAAAAAGGGAAAATCTCCTCCTGCACTGTGATGTTTAAACCTCTGAGAGGACTAATAAAACAAAGAACATTCTTCAGTGAACGGTGGCTTGAGTCTCAAAAAGAATCGAACATCTTAACTGTTTATTTGTTAACAGTGTTGTATTGCAGTAAATTCTAGAAGTGTTTATCTTTTTTTTCTTGCCACTTAGTGTGCATCTGAGATCTAGGCCAGGGCAGTGTAAACATCTGGTCAGTCCTGTTTTTGCTGCCTGTTGAGAGCCATGACAGATGGAAAGGGAGTGTATGGCTCAAGCACTTCCATCTTTGACCGTACCGGCAGTTGTCTTCCTAAAATAGCCATCATTCCCTAGCCTTATATGTGCAGGCCTCCACTGTGTGCCTGAGGAGGCATCACGTATCTAGGCCACACAATACGGACTTCAGGCTCATTGTTGCTGCTTACCAGCAGGCCTATTGCCGCCTCGGGGACGAGGCCTCTCTTTCTGCCTTAGTGCGACTCGGCATGCATCTAACACAGCTCAACCGTGAATGTCTCCTCCACCTTTTCTCTTTTCTGGACAAGGACAGCCGGAAAAGTCTGTCCCTGGCCTGTCATCAGTTGCACGAGGTTTTCTTGGACCCCCACCTCTGGAATCTACTCCACTTCAGCTCCCTGTGTGAGCTGAGGAGGGATAACTTTGTGCTGGGACCGTCGTTACGCTACTTGACTGTTTGCTGGTACTCCAGCAGGGTGCAAGTGTGCAACATTGAGGACTGGTTGAAGACCTCGTTCCAGAAGAACCTCTGCAGCAAACATGAAACCCTGGTCAGCTCTTTCCTGGCCCGTGTCTGCCACATGTAAGTGTCTATGTGTGTTTCTCCACTGCTTTCTGTACACTCTGGAAAAGATAATGGACAAAAAAATTTTTTTGATGGTCTTTGAACAAAAAGAGTGTCAACAAACAACACATGCGCTTCTGAGTATTCTTAAATATAATTTGGAGGTTTAACCATTCGGCTTGTGGCCCCTTACAGACATACTATGCAGGATTTTTTTGTAAACAAAGCAGATGATTTACTGCTATTGGACATGGATGCACAGATAAACATCAATTTTAAATGTAGTAACTCTTCTTCCAAAGTCATTGACATTCTTCCAGCAAAAATTTAGAACTGACGGAGGGCAGGGTTTACACACACTGTATACCTTTGAACAGTATTGACCTGTGAGGTGCAGTCACCTGTGTGACCAGTAAACCAGAGCTGAAAAAACAAAAATGAAAGGTCCTAGAGAAAAAAAAACCCTGTCCATAATCTGAATCAAGCCTAAGAGGTACCTTAAACATTGTAGGAGAATGACCAACGATATACAGTACATATACAGTATATTGATGTTGTGGTGATCCAGATTGTCATCTAGATCCAGGACTGTTTATCATTGCACAGTTTGGGAAATGATGTGTGAGGCAACTACGTTGTTGCCTCACACATCATGGATAATGCCTACAATACTTGGGTAAACATCTCAAAATAATATACGCATAAGATCTACCAAAGATCAGAACCATGTGTCAATCCAGTTCTGCTGATCCAGAATGTTTAAATTGGTAGGGCGCATGGAAAATTCATGTGAATGAGATCACATATGTTAATGCTGCAGCCTTTAAGTAGAAATCATACTGAAACTGTGTTGATTCACTTGAGATCAGAATTGACATTTTTGACGTTGGACACTGACCTCGATCCTGAAGAAAACCAGGATCAGTAAATGGCTCTTGTCTGTCGAAAAGCTAGGAAACTAATTTTGATAGTTTACATAAACCTTACATTTTACCATTTTATGTCACACACAATCACATTCAACAAACTTGACTGACTACACTGTTCAAATATGTCTTGTCTTGAGAGAGTTGTCTGTCAGGGTCGTCCACAGGATTGAAATTGTTTTCCCTCAGAGGCACATGGCTCACTGAAATTACCTTGTTTAGCTGGTAGCAGAGAGCAAAATCATTAGAAACAGATGTTGTTTCCTGAACTGACTGCTGAGACAGAAAAATCACACATCTGTGGGATCCTATTGAGTAAAGCATCTGTGGTCAGGCATCAAATTATCTTTACTAAATGATGTGACAGTTCATTTAGATAGGTCCCTGAAATGTAGTTCTATTGGTTTTTGGCGCTGCGTGTCTCACTGGCAGCAGGCACGACTTAACTCAGAGAGGCATGAAGAGACCTTTTGGAAATCTCTCCGAGGCAGCCAGTGACCACCACCGATGTGAGGGAGCCTGGCCGCTGCAGCTGGATGGGCCAGGGGGAGCGAAGCGGGGCAGGCCCGCTGACTCAGCCTATGACCCTGTGAGGCTTTTCCTGGATTGTGAAACTAGAGTTGCAGGACATGAGCGCTGCGAGATCCAGTCAAAACTAGAACCCCTTGCTTTGAAAGGCACACTCATTGCATACTGATAACCCCTCCCAAAATGTCTCAGGGAGAAGGAAGCAAGCGCACGTGACTCAGTGGGAGGGGATGCAGAGAAGCTGTGGGGGTGATAGACTGATTTGGATGCAGACCCTCCCAGTCAGCTGCAGACGGGAGGTTAACACAGCAGGTGGAGCCTACAATTGGCTCTTTGTTGCTGTCAGAGGAATGAACATGTGCGTCTGTCTCTGCCTGCCTCTTCCTGGATAAGACTCCACACAAACTGTGACGCCACGCTCGTGACTTTTTTTTTCTTATCTTCATGGAAAAAAACGATACAACTTGTCTTTGGGCGTCTTTGTGGTTTAGTTTGCAATGCAGCGCTCCCCCAGTGCCACACTACATTTATCACAAAGAATGTGGTTACTGGATTTTAATTGGTTTGATGTTAAAAAATGTTCAACATGCCATGTGTGGGTTGCACAGTGGGTGTCACAAAAAGGTTTGTGTGAGTTTTTCCTGGTTACTTGGCAACTTCCTTGTAATATCTGTTATTCATTATGTGAATAAACACCACAATTATGTCATCAGGCACTATTTCATTTATAAAACATATGTCCAAAGAACACAGCTGCAGCTGAGAGTTACTCTCAAAAATAAAAAAAATATACAAAACACATGTAAGGAACTCAAACCAAAGCACCTGATCGTCTGAGGTCCATCTAGATAGATAGGAAGACAGGTAGACAGACAGACAGACAAACAGACAGACAATAGATGCGTTATTTTTGTCGATGGAAATGTATTTATTGTAATTTTAAAACTGTAAATGAAACATTACCAACAAATAACTATAAATACGATGAGTTTCCCATGATGTGCCATGATGAGTCAGTTAGGTAGTGTGCCGATGAGAAGAGAAGAGAAGAGATGAGAAGAGAAGAGAAGAGAAGAGAAGAGAAGAGAAGAGGCTTTTAAGGGGCAGATCAAGACAAAGTAGCATGCAGATAACTTTTTGTTGAACAACACACAAGCATGCACACAGGCACGCACACACACACACACACACACACACACACACACACACACACACACACAGACACACACACACACACACAGACACACACACACACACACACACACACACACACACACACACACACACACACACACACACACACACACACACACACACACACACACACACACACACACACAGTTGATGTCAAACGTGTCCTAGACTGATCTATCTTTAATTGAATAAAGCATGTGACATGTCTCACTAATGAATGAATATGATAATAATAGTTTTAAATGAATTAGACTTCAGCATACCCAGCCTTCCTTTGCCTACGTTTATATTGTTGATATAAATTATATATATAGATATTGACATATAGATCTTTTTTTACTGCCGTCATGTTTACCTCCATTCATGTCCGTCTCTGCTGAGACACACTGACTGTAGTCATTAGAGCCTGAATCTCTAAACACCAGCTGCTTTCTTGTCATCCCCCCCTCCATTCCTTGCAATTCCATCCTCTGATAA
The DNA here is from genome assembly GCF_040054535.1 of Antennarius striatus. Taxonomy (NCBI): domain Eukaryota; kingdom Metazoa; phylum Chordata; class Actinopteri; order Lophiiformes; family Antennariidae; genus Antennarius; species Antennarius striatus. The sequence continues at coordinate 9,302,206 of NC_090779.1, forward strand.
AGCCTCACATTAACTCTGTGTAGCAAAGCAATGGGGCACGTGGACAGGCTTGGTTGTCCCATGCTCAGAGTTGACTGGGACAGTATCCTCAACACTTGCAGGCAGCAGGAATACGTTTTGCTCACATGTGGTGAAGTGGTAAGATTATGTAAGTCTTTATGTAATCTGCATCAGCGGACATGAACGACATCCCTGATCTGTTGCCATCGGTGTCTGTCTTCTGTCTCCAAACTGCTGACTTGCCCGGGCAATGCATTCCTGATACAGAGTGGAAACATCCAGGAATAAAACAGACATTTCCGAGCAACAATGGCTATTCATTATATTTTGATATAATATCGGCAGAATTAGGCTTGTGAGGTAGTAGTTTTACCATGATATGATTCATCAAACATCCTGTAATTGTTCAGTACAATAGATCCATCCTTCAGTTATTCACAAAAGGGTTTTTTCGAGACTGGAAGCACTTGATCCCAGTGCAGCAGTTTGCACTGAAACAGCATCTTGGTCTCATATGTTTGACAGATCACACTGCTGCATTCAGTGGTGTTTGCTTGCCCACATATAGTTCAGATGGGCTCTTCAACTATTTGCTTTCAACTCTTATTTGAAACAATTCATGGGATCTGAGGAGAATTTGTCTGAAAATACACACACACACACACACACACACACACACACACACACACACACACACACACACACACGCCCATGCCAATCAGCGTTGTTTACTTAACTCTTGCTCTTTCTTAACAAAACTAATCCATAGGTAGTTCTGCAGTTATACATGCCGGGTTGTGAAGAGTGCTGAAGTAAATTTGCACAGGATGTCTGTATGTACTGTTGTACTAAGACACATGCAAAGAAAACTCATTTTAATGCTGTACTCTCTGTGCCACAGGTCTACCAACCTGCTCTCACTGACCCTGTCCGGCTGTGGACACGTCACAGATGAGGATGTGATCTCCGTGCTGCAGAACTGCAGGAAGCTTCGCTCCCTGCACCTGGAGAACTGCGTTCGCATCACCGACTGCAGCCTGGATGGCATGGTTATTCATGGAGACAGTCTGAAGGAGGTGAAAATAGACTTCTGCAGGAACATCACTCAGACAGGATTGCAGGCTGTCAGAGAGAAGAGGCCGGACATCCAGCTGAGTGCTTATAAGAGTGTGGATATGATTCCAGACAGCAAGCCGGAGGAGCGAATGTCACACAGGAGGATGGTGCAAAATGATGTGATGAAAAACCTTCCTGTTGCAGGCATCAGGAGGAACTTTGGGAATTATCCGTAACTTTTTTTTTTCTTCTGACAAATAAAATGACCATACTTGATTTGTACCAGCATTTGGTAAAAGTGCTCTTTGCAATAATTTTCATAGATCTTTCCACAAAATATAAATAGTTTTTCTTTGCCAGGGAAAATTCTGGACCTGCGACAGAGTTTGATAGAGTGGCCACACACACACACACACACACACACACACACACACACACACACACACACACACACACACAATTATCCCTAATCAAGAAATAGTTCAACTAAATTTAGGGAAACATGGTTATTTTCATGCTGAGAGTTAGCTTAGCTTAGCACAAATTAAAACGTGGTAAGCAGTTACATTGACTCTGTCAGATGGTAACCAAATGCACCAAAGCCAAACACCGGTGAAAGTCACCGGTCAACAGGTAGCACCTCTTTTGGTTTGACCGGTGACGCATATTGTAAACCAACGTTTTATATATATATATATATATATATATATATATATATATATATATTGGAGTGAATCTATTAACACCCATCAGAAAGGAAAATTCAAAATGCTTCTTTAATGTACTTTGATAAAATGAAAAATCACACATTGGAGGAGCGAGGCACACCTGGCCAGTACAAAAAAAATGAAAGGTGCGTGATTATATTGTCTACTCTCTCAGACTTGATCTCAGAGGCAGAGATCTAGGAGGACAAAGTATGCCTGAGCTCTGATTGGAATCACCTTATATAAGACTGTGAGATGTATTCAAGTAGGTTGATTGGGGGTGTATGTAAAAGCCATGGGACAACTTTATTGCATGCTATGGCTGCAGGGTGCTCAGCTCTCAATTAAGACCAGTTATTTTCACACAAGTTAAAAGGAGTGACTTTTTTCTATATTAATGTTTGAAAGATCATAATACTGTGCAGTTTTTCTATTGTCTTATTTCCCCTTTCCTACTTATTTATATCAGGTTATTTAGGGTTTTTTTTTACTCAGCGTGAATTTTTGTATCTTAATTAAATACTGTACATACTATTTTCCACTGTGTTAAAAGGGATAATAAAGTTTTCTTTGACTAACAGTCTGAATCGTAATGTTAGTTTGTTTTAATCTAATTAATTTAATCAAATCAATTTTGATTGTTTTTATTTGCCAAAGACCGTTATGTATTATTCCATTTATACAGAGTTGGTGGAGTTGTTAATGTAAAATATGTATTTATGACCTGTTCGTGCTCATTAAATATCACCAAAATGATTCATAGCAAGAAGGTCCTGGGTTCAAATCCTCCTGGGTTCAAGTCCCAGGAGGAACCCGTTTTACAGCTGCTTGTCTGCTGATATGCTTTGCATAAGGCTAAGACAATGGGCTTAAATTGAATACAAACTCTAGACTGTGGAGTTTGTATGTCATCCCCAACTCTGCATGGGTTCTGGCTTCCTTCCACCACCAAAGCATGTAACAGAGGTGAATTGCTGACTTTAAATTGCCCATAGGCACAAAGGTGAGAGTGATTGATTGTCGTGCCCCCTTTGACAAACTCTTGACTTGTCCAGGGTTCCCTTGACTCCAGTGGTAGATGGGACACACTCTAACTTTTTATTGATATATTATTTGGATCTCAGATGGGTTTCTCAGAATCAGCCGAGACATCCGGGATGAGTGTTGTGGACTACGGGAAATTTTTATACATTCACCAAAAGTATATTTGAGAATAATTTTGTTTTTTGTTTTATAAGTAAAAAAAATGAATGTGAAGACTTTTCAGTGATTGTGCTTCTAATTAATTTTTCTCTATTGCAGCCCTGCAGGAACTATTTGTAACAATGTGTAAGGCCTACCGAAAACCACAGCATATATTACACTAACCTTTTAGGCTCATCTACAAATGCTACACCTTTGCTGTAAAGGCTTATGTATACTGGGTGGGGAGACTTCAGTCACATCCGGCTGCCTGCAGCACTTCAGAACAATAACAGGGCTAAGAAGGAGACTAGTTACAACGTGACTGGATCAAAGTGTTATTCTGTTCTCCTCTATGCTTCAGTGACTTCATAAGAAGACAGTCTTGAAATACCAGATGTGTAGATGTGTCCTTGAATGCACTACTTTTTGCTGTGTGAGCTATGCAGTCACAATAGATTCTTAGGTCTGTCTAAATGGTGAAGGTATGAAGCCCAGGAAATTCTCAATAGCTGCCATTCAAATGTTTAGTATTAAAATAGTCAAATTCAATTAAATTTCTCTTTATCATCATCAATGTTTGTATGATAACATGGAAATCCTATGAAATATAAATCATCCATGTGTGTCAAATACCACAGTGGGGTTCTGAGGGGTCAGAATCGGTCCCCCTTGTTATGAAACAGGCCAGGTTTGGGGGTTGATGCTAACTTTGAGCAGAGCAGCATTTTCAGTTGACAGCCTGCTTTACGAGAACAGTGTCAGATGGTTCATGGTTGAAGGTGCTTTAGTAGCACGTTGTGCCAACGGAGTTGTTGAAACAGCAGTCAGGAAGAAGCTTTTTATCTTTATGACCTGCGCTCTGAAAAAATGTAGGACTTGTTTGGCCCGTTTGAGGAGGAATTCTGCCAAAACAATGCAAGATGTCACAGTCCTTTTTATTTTCTGTTATGTAACTGGTGACATGACAGTGTCTCCATTTTACAGCTGCTTGTCTGCTGATATGCTTTGCATAAGGCTAACACAATGGGCTTAAATTGAAGTGGTGATCAATGTGACTCAGGGATTGTACTTCAGTAAAATGTACAAAATCGCAATGTAATAATACTCGGCCACAAGCACATGTCATTCATTCATATGGTTATGTAATTAAAAAATAAGGAATGATGTACAGCACTTACAGAACAAAAATAAACTAAAAACTTGCTTTATGGTTAAAAGCATGTGTTACAAAACTGAGCCACTGCAGAAAGAGAATTGTTTCAATAAATGTTTTAAATGTAAGATGAATCCTCTGCACATCCATTAACCAAATATGAGCTCTCTTAGTAAAGGTTAGGGTTAAGGGGAGGATTAGGTAACATTGGGGATATGGTTAGGTGGGGGATATTACTAGCATTAGGGATATTGTTCGCGGACAGTCAATGGACAGACTCCAAGGTCTTCATGTAGAATTTTTTCCTCCAACATGTCATACTGTATGAGCATTATTTCATTGTAATTCATGAATATACTCTGTCACCACTATCCTAGTGTTGAAAAATGTCCCTTTCATAACACTCCAAAAATATCACTGCTTTATTGTTGTTCACTGTGAGTGTATCTGTGACACTTTTAGCAACACTTCATAACTTCTTGACAGTGAGTTCTTCCCGTCCAGGAGTTTATTAGTGTCTGTGTCAGCCTTGCAAACTTGACACAATCATATATTAAACTTTTAATAATAATAATTATTATTATTATTATTGTATTGAACTTCTAAGTGTTTGTTATCTTTAGCTGAAACATTTCTAACAGCATTGCTGTATTGTTGCTACATTTTGTGTTAATGTTAATGGTTAACAAAGTTAATTTATCTAGAGATCTTCTCCACTCAAAAGCATCACTTCATGATTATCTCTCCTAGTCAGTGCTACTTTTCAAAATGCAATTGATATAATATAAAGTACTGCGATTACATCCCGCTTCAAAGCGGTGATGTATTGTAATTGTCAGTGTTGGTTCGTTCGTCCGTTCGTTCATTTGTCCACCAAATATCTTTGCAACCGTTGCAGATAGAAAGATGAAACAAAAAGCACACTGTCTAGACTCAAAACATATCTGTTCTACCTAACATATAAGTAATATCTGGGGTGGCAGTCTCAATGTTTAGGTTTAGCCTAGTCCTGCCGACGAGCCATAGGATTTCTTAGTTAGGCCCCTGCCTCCCATTAATCCTCTGTTATTCTGGTCCCTCTAGCACCACTCTCGCCCCTGCTATCTCTGTCTCTCTCCCTCCTTCTCCTGTTCTCTCTCTCAGGCCTTTGTGTGGTGGATCATCGGCAATAGGCTACCTCTGTCTGCTTCCGTGGTTGGCGATATCACAAGCTGCACAATGGTCCTGGAGTGCTGGTTCTGCCTCATTTGGTTCTGCTGTGGTTTTGGGGTTTTGGCAGAGTAATCTTAAACTATAACTTTTTTTAGATCAATGACTTAGGCACTGTTTGGTTTGTCCTCAGAGTGGTGGATCCTCGGCAATCGGTGACCTCTGTGTGCTTCATCGGCTGGTGGTGACTCGCTCTACTGGATGGATCAGCGTGCCTTTGTCATACATTTATTATTGTCATTGTTATTATTATTGTGTTGTTAATCTGTACATGCGATATCTATTGCTTCGTCTGTCCACTCCTGCAAGAGGGGTCCCTCCTCTGCAGTCTTCCTGAGGTTTCTCACCATCCATTTTTTCCCCTGTTAAAAGGGTTTTGGGGGAGTTATACCTTATCCGATGTGAGGGTTGTGCTGCTCGCAGTGCACAAAGGTCAGAGGGATATCGTCCATGTGCAGATTGTAAAGCCCTTTGAGACATTGTTTGTGAATCTGGGCTATATAAAAATAAATAAACTTGAAACTTGAAACATTACTCAGGCAGCATAGGGGAAGAAAATGAGATGATCTTGACCTTGAGACAACTAGGTCAAGGTCAAATTTCAACTTTTGTATACTCAGGTACCAGGTAAGATAGAAAGACGAGGGAGAAGGCCAGTGTAAGACCATAGATCAAAGCTACATAACTTTAACCTACCCTGAAGCTTTGACCCTGACCTACCCTTATAGTAGGTAAGGGTACGTAGCAGGATGTTGCAGTTTCTGACTGCCTTGTTGTATTTGTAGAAAAGTGAAATTGTTCAGTCAATCTGTCAGGATGGATTGATGAGTAATAGATTGTCAGCTTTGATAATAAATGTTTAGTCTGCATTTGACTAGAGGAAATTGTTTTAAACCTAGTTTGGGTCACAATGTGCATTCATGAATGTTCAGTACTGGTTTGATCATGCTCTAACTGAAAGCACACACAATCATTTTTAGATGAGGCACCAAAATAGGAAATGTCTACATAAGAAAATAGGAACATACAAGCAAACAAATAACTAAATGGCATTTATATTTATGAATATAAATGCTAAATTTATATTTAATTAATTAATTAAATAATACCCCTAAGGCTTAGTAGCCACATACGTGGACATTTGTAGGGTTATGGTTAGGGTTAGGAATTTCACTTTCAAGCAATTTGTCCTTAACCTAACTCTTAACCCCTAACCCCTAGCCTTAAACCTTAACCCTAAGCCTAACCCTAACCCTACCCACAAGCCTAACCCTTAACCCTTAACCCTAAGCCCAAATAGCAAAAAGAAATAAAAAATGAATGTGAAAAAACAGCTTGGGCCGTAGGTTAACATTATGTTTTTTGTAAGTAACATTTGTTAGCGATGCATCAATTCTTTTTAATATTTTAACTATGAATAGAATCTTTGTAGATTGAGAATTACTTTAATGAGAATTACACATTAATAAATATTTACTAGACATAAATTTGCAGTAGTAATGCTAGTTACAGTATTCATTATTGTGAATTTGTTAACCCTTATGGATATAAATCTTCAACTATAGTGGTGAAAAATATGGAGGAGTAACAAGAACTAGATTTGTCTTGGAAGAGTAATGAAGTACTGAAGTAATGAAGTAGAATTAAAGTAAAGAAGTACCGTACAGAAGTCTGTGTTTGAGTAAAAGTACTAAAACTTCCAATTCTGCCGGTTGAACATATTGAGCAGATGAACAAACTCCAGGAACAAGATTACCATTCTGTCCTCCTGAGAGGCTGAATAAATCTGCCCCTATTTTCCATTAGAATTACAAATTTAATTTTAAAAAATCAGCTAAGGAACTCAGTTCCCCCTCTAATCATTTCTATTAGCTGCTCTGCTCTTCATTATCACAAGGAGAGAGGAGAGACTATGATGTTAATGATTTGATAGGTCTTTTTGGAAGACAAATGATTCCTACATTTTAATGTGAATCAGGAACACACAAAAAAGTCTGTTTTAAAGTTTGTTTTAGTAAATAATTTGTTTATAGAGTTTTGTATGACACTAAACCAGAATCCTGAGAGATATCAGTGGTTATCAGAGATTCAGATTTATATTGAGTTTAGAGTTTAGATTTATATAGAGCTTCACAGCGGTTCCATTATTCACTCCTCATTCCTACTTACTGATGCTACTCTACATGTGGGGCCACAGCTGCTCTGGGGCAGACTGACAGAAACAGGGCAGCCAACCCTCGCCAAACAGCCTCTCCGACTACCATCGGAACAAGGAGGGTAAGCTCTCTCGCCCAAAGACACAACAACAGATGACCGGGGAGCGGGATTTGAGCCGCCAATCCTACGATCATTGGACCACCTGAACAGTTTTTAAAAAAAAATTAAATTCTAATCCTAAACAACATTTGCTTGTTGTTTTACTAGCGTCTCAATGTATTGTACCTATAGCCTTAAATGATGTGGCAATGAGCATTAATTAGAGTGATCACAAATAAATTATGCTTGCTATACACTCTGTGTACCATTTTTGGATGAAGAAAATAGAATATTATCAGAGCAGGTTCTCCATATAACACATACAGTGGCTGCTCTCAGGATGACAGCAGGCAGAGGAGCATAATCATGATTCATGCTGGGAGAAGCCTTTGAGGAATGAGTAGCACCGGCCTTTCTCCTGTGTGAAATACAAGCTGGTAAAGATGCAGGTGGTACGGCAGTGGGGGTGGGGGTGTTTGTGTGTGTGTGGGGTGGGGTGGGGTGGGGGGATATGGGGGAAGGAGCACTGAGGGAAAGATGGCAAACAAGAATGGAACAACCATTTGAGCCCTGAAACCTAAAATCAGCAGTTTCCTGACGGCCATACAGGTATAAGGGCAGCCCTTGGAGACATTTTCAGCTTTCGACAGTGATTGCTCAGCCATGGGGGGTAGATAGGGTGGGGGAGGCTTCAGCAAAAGGGGAGGAGGGAAATTATTTGTTTTTTGGGGGGATAATTCAGTATCTGTAGGTCTGTGTCTGATCCTAATTCAGATTAAGACTTGGGGAGGGGGCTTGCTCCATCTCCTTGACCAAAGAAGATATCTGAGCCACGCTGCAACATCAGATTCAGTGTCATTTGTCTTCAGTGACTAATCAGTTACTGTGACCCAAGACTTTATTCATTAGAGTCAGGCTCTGACATCAAACCCAAGACTTTAAATTGGGGATGAGTAACACAGTCTAGACAGTGGGAGCAAAATTTGTCTATCGCGGTCTAAAGTAAATAGACACGCTGCTTAATGACTACCTTCATTTTTGATCGTTTAAGTAGATGTTGACAGTGTTCTCCTTTCATGTTTTGAATGGCGTGCTTTTTGAATGTAGAGTTTGCTGTTATGTATTCTTACATTGCTTCTTTTAAATGATTTTTTTTTTTTAGATACTTGCTCAGTGAGAGCAGACAGAAGCTTTAATGGCTTCATCTTGTGGTGCTCAAAAACAAAACATAAAGTTCTTAACTGTGCTCCTTTATCTGGATCCGAGACCAAACTTAACTGGGTTCCTCTTTGTTTTCACAAAGTTCCATTTTTAGTCTGTCTGGTAGTTAATACATGAATGATGTAATTGTTATCACAATTTTAAAGAATGCAAAGCTAAAATTGAGTTGAGGTCCTTCCTAGTATGAGCCAAACAATTTCATCAGTGCTTTATTACTCCTGAAAAGTGACAAACAAACGTCACCTCTTTGGCGAATGTCACAACTCATCTTATGGACCCTCACCATTAATGCAGAACCAGTTCGGATAAAGAATATGTCTGAAAGTGCCCACCAGAACATGGGGTACGGATGAGTGTCATCAGTGAAACAGTGGAACACAGTGACTAATGTGCTGTACTTGTGTCTGTGTTTTTACACCTGTCGGTGCTAACTTGCACCCGCTCTGGTGGGTGACAGTTTGTCCTCGGGGCCGGCTGCAGATGGAGCATTTTTCATAATGTAGCAGAGCTTTGAAGCTTCTCTCTTGTTTGAGGATTCTCTTTTCTTCATATTTCACGCTGGAGTAACTCAGATTCATCCCCTAAGTCTGTATATGATTCTATGGAATCTGCCTCCAAGCTGTCTGAGGTTACAGTTCAGAGTTATGGTGGAAGTTTTTGTTACATCCCGTGAAGCGGGGATGTCTTGTAATTGTCAGTGTTTGTGTGTTCATCCGTCCGTCCATAAGTCCACCAAATATTTTACAACCGTTGCAGATTGAAAGATGGAAACAAAAAGCACATTACTCGGGCAGCAAAGGGGATGAAAATGAGATGATGACCTTGACCTTGAGAAAACTAAGTCAAGGTCAAATTTCATCTTTTTTACATTTTTTTGCACATATCTCAGGAACCGGATAAGATGGAAAGACAAAACAAAAGGCGTTATATTCAGGGAGGCCAGGGGGTGAAAATCACAACCTTGACCTTGAAAAACTCAGTCAAGGTCAAATTTTCACTTTGATACCTTTTTTAGGTACACATCTCTGAAACCTGATGAGATATAATCACAAAACAAAAAGCAACATTTTCAGGAAGCCAGAAAAAGCCACAAAAATGTGATGATGTCACAGGATGTTGCAGTCTCTGACTGCCTTGTTGGTAATGTATGTGTAGATTCAGGCTACCAACAAAGGGAATTAAAACTGATTATGAGAATTCACTTCAATCTTCTTCTTTAATGGTACAACAGCACATTAGTGGTGGTTTCATTATTAAAACCTGAGAATAAGCATTTATGCCCTTCTCTGCACAGTCACTACATACTGACATTGTTCAAGGGTTTGAAATATGATGGGTCGGGAGCTGAAAAGGACAAAAAGATGGGGTTATTAGATGCAGAATTCTTACAGGAGGAGACAGAAGGTTATCCTGAAGATGGATGAAGTCCCAGGAAGAGACGAGGCTTGTGTCTGTCACAACACAACACCACTTAAAGAAAAAGAATTGGCTCAAGAGCCACAATACAGAAGGAGGTTTGATTCCTACATTTACAGTCTCTCACTGTCACAAGCTACCAAACCGCATTAGGAATGTGTTTTAAAGAAATATCTGCTGCTGAAGGAATGACATGAAGCCACTACACTGAAGCACATTAAATATCCATCCACATCTTGCTGTCATTGTGCGGACTAGGTTTCATAGTCTTTCAATGCTGCCTGCTTCCTGCCACCATATAGTATCATGTAACATGTCTGACTAAAACATGAGCCATAAGTAATCTAATCTCCACGCTAACAGCACCCTGAGATGAATGACTTTCATTTTCTCGTTGTGTAATCAGAAGTAGTCCATTTTAATTCATGACACTTTAGATTAAAGCAAACCGATGGATTATTGGCAGTTTGTTCAATTGTTCAAAGTTGTATTATTGACAGGCAGCATAGAGCTCCACACATCAACCTATTTTCACAACAATATGTATTTATATATGCATATCCTCCGTCTCTCCCTCGATACTTTTGGTGCGATCTAATAATTCCAAATTTGATTTCCCTGTGGTTCTTGGCTAACTTGTTTTGGCCTGAGGCACACATGGAATGGGAGGCAAGAGCACACAGAAGTGGGGCTACTGCTCCCCTGTGAGGCAGACGAAGGGTCTATTTGTGGAGCTATTTCTGTTTCCGTCTGTCAGAGAATTCACAAAAGGCTGCTGAGCTCCAGCCAGTGCATGTGAGGGAGTAACTGGAGCACTAAAGGGGGAAACGGTGAAGATACTGATGATGCTCTTCATCTCAGCTTCAGGCAAGGACAGCCAAACGCAGTGTAGAGATGTGAAGGAGCCCGCTGAGCTGATATTGTACATTGTGTGCTGTTTGGTTGTCCACCATGTGGCCTAGTAATTAGACAGACAGTGTGAGAGCCCTCTGTGTCACCTATTGATCACAGCATCTACTGAGAGGATGCATACTCGGACCTGGCTGCCAATCCAACTGGTCACACTCTGCAGGGAATGTAAGAGTGTAGCCAGCCTCCTGTGACGTTAGCATGGATGGAGGACAGAGCAGCAGATGACATGTGCAAACAGGAGTGGGAGGCTGAATAAAGCAGGCTCATGAATCACAGCACGGGCACATAAGCATGGTTCTTATAATGAGAAGCTTTTAGTATGAATTCATCATGTATTCACTCTTTTGTTGTTGGGACTCAAAAAGACAGATGGAAGAAAAGGATGACAATCTCAAAAAGCAGTAATGGGGTTAGAACTCTGGAGAAGGCAGCGGCATTAGGATGCTGGTCTTCTTTCTTAAGATGAAGTAGCTCTGAAAAGTGTCCTTCAGATGAAAAGGTGGTGAGAGAAAACAAATATGAATGGAGCCTCCATGAGACATCAACAAGCTCGTCTCACTGATTAATGATCAGACCCCAGCCAAAAGTATGTTTTGGTGCTTGCTTAGCAAGAAAGTGTCCTATCCTCTAGCCTTGAAAATTTCAGCTCCTTTACTTGGTAAAAATACTAATACAGCACTGCAATGGATATCCTGCCTTTAAAATATATTAAAAGTACCACGTATCAAAATATAGGGCAAATAGGTTTTTTGTGATGTTCAGGTTTTTATTGTGACATGTTTAACGGGGATATTGTGAGGGAACTTGACAAACTTTATTAAGTTTTGGCTTGATGGGTTTTACTGCAAAGACTTGAATTTTTTAAAAGTCCATTCTCTCTGCATGGGCAGCATGATGACACAGTGGGTCATGCTGTTGCCTTAGAGCTAGAAAGTTCTGGGTTCGATTCCTTTCTGTGTTGAGTTTGCTGGTTATTTCCGTGTCTGTCTGGTTTCCCTCCAGGTTCTCTGGTTTCCTCTCACCTCCAAAAACATGCAGCTTAGGTGAAGTAGTTGCTGTAAATTGACCATAGGTGTGAGTGTGTGTCTGTCTATGTGTGGTCGCACAGTTGTGCTGGCAACGCATCTGGGTTGTAGCCCACTTCTGGGATAGGCCCCAGCAGAACCACAAACCTCAAGGCAGACACAATTACAGTCATCCTATCTTCAAAAAGATGAATGAATGAATTTTTGTCCGCAATTTTGTGTTAAAACCTAAATTTGCAGATGCTTTAAGATCATTTCAATATGCTAAATCAACTTGCTGACAAAGAAATGACATTAAAAAAAACATTTTGGTTTTGGTCTTACATCTTCAAGAATAGGTTTTGTGTGATAATAACGTGTATTAAAAATGATAGACTAGTTAAATACCAACAGGTGTTAGGTAAACTGAGTACACTGTAACACATTACCCTCTGACCCATTCGCACAGTGAACCTTGGCCTTTTGACCTGGTTCACATAATTTTCGGGATAAGATATAGCTCAGCTGTGACATTTTAGCTGGCTTTCCCAGAGTGTGTTGGAAAATTAATTGTCTGGCTGGTTATCCTAGACCTCACATTTCCCATTGTGTCTTATTACACTCTACATAAGAGGGCAAAGGTCAAGTCATGTGCAGTAAGAGTATATGTTGCAGAGGGTCTCTGTTGTCAATACCTTCCTATGGGAACTCAATGGGATGAATGGAGATTTACGTTTCCCCTAAATTCTGTAACACCCTCTCACGTTTCCATTATTGTTTGGCAGTGACGTAAAAGTCAGGCGTCAAAAACTGGCAGAGCATATAGTATTTGAAAATCCCTTGTTGGCTCCTTAAATAGTTCTGACGTCAGTCAGGAGTTTTTCTTTTTCTAGCTCAGTGGTGTTAAAGCCAGTTGCTCCCAGGCCCCTGGGTTGTGAAGTGATGTTAATATCATCCTTCTGTCACTTATCTAATGACATGCTACTGTTTAATCATTATTTCCATTTGTAGATTTTGACTAAAACCAATCATGATTGAAAAACATCCAAAATAAAGCTTTGCTTTCCAATTCAACTCTGGAAATTATCTGAAGAGTTTTAACGGCAACTTAAAGACACTTAAAAAAATCAACAAAAAAAGTCTGAAAATCAAGTTCATTCATTTTTTAAAACAGGTTTGGCATTTTTTAGGCACATTTGTTCACCTTCTGTTCAAAATTCATTGAAAAATTTTATCCACTTTTAGACCAGAGTCAATCTTCTCATCAATTATACAGCAAATAAGGGAATAAATTTAATTTCCAAAACAAGACAACAGTTTTCTGTGCTACGATACCATTTGATTAATGCCCAGGGGTGGACAGTAACAGAGTAAATTTACTTAAGTACTGTACTTAAGTACAGATTCTGAGGATTTTTACTTTACTCAAATACTAGAATTCTTTCATACTTATTACTCTTACTCAAATACATTTCACATGGTAAAGATAATGGTAAATGGTAATGGTAAGGGCTCATGAATACTCGTTACTTTTAGTTTGCCTGTTGTTGTTTTTTTGTCCCCCCCCCCCTAAAATTCAATTGGCCACACGCAGTCAAAGAAGGAAACCTATCACAGTACACGTTCTCAACTGGGATTTACGTAAAAGCGGAAATACATCATCCCCTACCCAATCAGCTCAAAACAAGACCGTGGTGGCAATGGCGACTGCCGAAGAAACCTCCATGGAATCTGATGAACATGATGAGCTGGAGTTTTATGGCAGAGTAGCATCAACCACGCTGGGTGTCCGTACGCATCCACAAGCAACCCGCAATTGACTCTAACATGGCGCCGGAAACCCTCTACTTTTATACGCCGGAATAAACAACGCACCACACCGTCTGAGAAAGACGGGGTTTCTCAGGCAGCGTGGGGAAGCCCTCGCTACACCTGGGAAGGCAGTGTAGGAGGCATTCACATACCCCTAAAAAAACATCTTTATCAGGTGACCTTGCACACTGGAATGGACCAAAACAACTTAACTGAACAGAGTTGCCTGAGAACAGGCCTCTCTATTCTCTTCAAATCTACACAGGTGAAATTCCCATTACATGTGAAAAGGACATAATTGTCCTCTTTGATGATTCCATTAATTTTATTTCCATTTTTTATAGATGTTGGGGAAGGCTTGGTACAGTATAACATAATGGTTCTTCAGGCAAGCACATCAGTGCAGGTGGTTTCAAAGACTTTTCTCTGAAACAACAGATACAAGGTACTATATATAAAATTGTAAAATGACAGTAATTCAGTCAGGTCCATTCTCATCAAAGATAAAAAAAAAAGCAGGAATTTACTCTCTTACTTTCACTTTAAGTACATTTAAAAGCATTTACTCTTGGATACTTAAGTACATTTAAAAGCAAGTACTTTTTTACTCTTACTCAAGTAATGTATTGACTGGGCTACTCTTACTTGTAGCGGAGTAAATTTTGACCAGAAGTATTTGTACTCTTACTCAAGTACTGGGGTCAAGTACTCTGTCCATCTCTGATAATGCCCATTATACTCTCATGTCCTCTCCTTCTCCTTCTCTACACACTCATGCACCGTTTCTGTATGTTACTAACTCAAGTCTCTGTGGTAGTATTTTCATCATCATTAGAGCTGATGTTAATGTTGCTAATATGCACCTCTTTTCTCTTCTTGATCCATCCTTGTATCTTGTAGAGGGTCTGCTCTTAGGTTTCTACTGTTTAAAGGCACTTTTTCTTAGCCAATGTTGCTTAGTGCTTCTTCATACTTGAGCCACAGTGAGATTTAGTGTAAAATCTGAGAAAACTGTAAAGTCTCAAGAGATAATTTGTTTTGCACAATAAAATGAACATATTTTGACTAGTACAGTTATGAATAATCACTCTTGAAGATTCTTTTTAGAAACTTCACCATGTCTCACAACCTTACATCACACTATGTAAAATTACTCTAAGCTGAATACTACATTGAAACTCACAGGCAGCAACATACAATGAATCTGCCTGCTGATGCAGTTATTGGTAATTACTTGAATCTTTACATGTGTTGGAGGGAAATAGCAGACGAGGAAACAACAACAGTCACTGGCAGCTTGAAGTAAAGGTCATGTTTTCATAAAAGAAGAGCCGAAGACCTTGAGTGAAGTCAAGGACATTAAGATGTCACTGTGTGTTAAGCACCAGTAACTGCACACTGACTTTACCGATCAAGTGTTTCCACACCAGGTGTAAGAGAATCACACACATCTGCAAAATAAACAGAACTTTCATCATGACACATACATTTCTGTATGGCAATTACAAAATTCCCATTTAGAAAATAAATATAATTGGTTGCTCCACAGGAAGTGCTTTGGATGCTAAAACAAGCATGTTCAGCACGTGGCTGTGAACAAAGGTGCAGAAAACCCACTGACCTGCTGAAAGACCATCCCCCACTCGCTGTTTCGCTTCGCAAAGAAATACCAGATCCCGGGCTCAGCCATCTGTGACACCCTGAACCTCCTGACCTTGTGGAAAAGTAGACCTGTAAATTAGCCTAAAACATTTGGCTCGATCCTCCAGAGGATTGAATATCAGACTCAATGTGCTGAACCACGTTTTCGGTCCATTTCCTTGTTGTTCACAATCACTGGACATCGTTCATTGAAAGGATCATTGAATTACGTAAAGTAAAATAATCTAAATTTGTGCTACTATCCATTTATTTTGTACCATACTTACATGATGGCAGTTTCCTCTGTTTTATATAAATAAGAACATAATCAAAATATACAACACAGTGAGATTGTTTATGTCTAGAATTTCCCTTAGCACGTATGCTAAAATAGATGTTACTACTCTGTGGTCATGTTATTTGGAATGAATAAATATAATTATGATTGTAGACACAGGTCTTGTTCTCAGAGGAAGTTCAGACGCACGTTTTGCTGACTGAAATTAAAATACCACAGTGAGGATAGGCCAAATAAATATGAAATCATGAGCAGATTCACGTGCACAAAAGACAGAGAGAGTAAAATGCACCACGTAAATGTCTTGCAAGAGGCTTATGGAATCAGAGATTTAGGTCTTATGTATCCTCAACCGGCTTAGCTCCTCGCTGTACATAATTAGTTGTGCGACCATTAAACTGTTTAACCAGGACCCCACTGAGATCAGCTCCGACCGACGCTTGTAAATTCAGACCTCCTTGGAAAGTTAATGGGCCACTGGGGAGGTGAGAGCTAAAATTAGGCAACTGGGTTTCATCCTGACTATGGGATTTGTCAAAGTCCACAGAATAACCCCCACTCTCCCTCCCTTCCACCAGTACCTCCCTCCTGGTCCTGTCACCACCACTCTTTAGACTGTTGGCAGATTCATTTTCGCTTGACCTAGTTAATGTCTCAGGAGAGATGGAGGAGTAAACACAACCGCTTTACTTAAAAAAAAAAAACCTGGAATTTTCCACCCTTTACACACCCAGTTTACTGTTTGGGCTCGTTGGGGGTGGGGACATTTGTGGTTTGTAATTTAATACTGCACAAAGTCAACAGAACAGTGTGCACTTTGGATTTAAGGTCACCACTTTTATGTAATTAAATGCCTCCTCAGCAATGACTTGTCCTGTTATGATGTTATTTTATGGATCTATGTGTTCCTGTGTTTCTGTGATTTAATGTGCGCTAACATTATTTTGTGTTTAAGGTATAATCTGCAGTAAATGTATTTTGTGATTACAAAGATATATCTTCATTTGGTCTTGCTTCCAATGCAAATTATTGGTAATATGAAAATGATCTGTCACAACAGAATAACAAATAGGGTACTTGATCAAATTGATCTAATCTGCATTCCATGAAGGTGTCGTTGATCCAGGATCTGGTGCTGTTTGTGCTGAAGTAGTTCTTATGTTTTAGCAAGAAAAATACAATTTTACTTGTATAAGACAAAACCTGGTTGTGCTCTGCTCAAGTGTCCCAGTAAGCATTGAACTGGCAGTCATCGTCAGCTGTATTGTTAATCCTATCAATCCGAGCTGGACAAGGTCATGTGATCAACTCTGTTTCAAATTTTGTTTGAATTTTGTTTATGTGTTTGTATGCGAAATAACATTTTGAATAGATTTGCTGAAGTTTGCTGAAAGGTGACCCCCAGTGGGAGGGAGGACAGCTGATTGCATTTTCAGGTTTCAAGGTTTTTGATTTTACAAATCCTTCTATTGGCTTCTATTAATGTTGAAGGTCCTGGGCTGTGAGCCCCCCTAAATAATTGCTCCATAATGGGTTCCATTAATGTTTTGTTTTTTTTCTTGCAGAAGGATGAAATGTCACCATTAAATCAAAGGAACTGTGATTCCAGTGCACTTGTGTTTTATTGATCTTCTTCTACCCACTGCTGAGCTCACTGAGATTCTGCAGTTGTGCACAGGATCAGTGTCTAGTCTGTTAAACAGTGACTCTAACGTTTGAGCATCAAGGACCCCTAATCTGGTTTAAATGACACCACAGAACACCATTTGGCAGGATTTTTCCCTATCTTCCCTTATATGATTTTTAAAAAAGTAACTTGAAGGTGAAAGCAGTCAGATTACTTTTGTGGATGAAGCATAGTAATTATTTCCTTATTTTCCTGTTAGTCCTTAAATCATCAAACTTTCTCTGGCCACTTCTACAGCCAATACATGGAATCTTCTTCTTTTCCTTTTGGCTTTTCCCTTCAGGGATCACCACAGCGAATCAATTGCCTCCATCTAGCCCTGTCCTTTGCATCCTCTTCTCTCACAACAACTACCTTCATGTCTGCCCTCATTACCTTCCAATACATGGAATATAGTACTCTAAATAAATATGCAAATGAATGCCTTCTTATTATCACATTCTCAGTGATGCCAGTGGCTGGAGACAATGCTGTCTGAATCATCCATCCCTTTCTTTTCTGTGACTGTAACATTTTCCTGAAGCTCACACTGACAGAAATAAATCCTGTTGCACGTTGAAGCTCTCATTATATGCAGACCCATCATCATCATCATCATCAGCCTTGTGCCTTTGTTCACACACTTTTAAACAATTTACAAGTCTTCGGCATGTACATGTGAGTGTAAAAAAAAAAAGGCAGAAAGGCTTTGACTTGTGCTTTCCCCGGCATGTTGAGTGTTAAAATATGTATGAAGTCACCATGCCACAGTGATCACATGGATGATGCTGTATGTATGGGATGACATGAGATAGAGGCAGGGAAGCTGCAGACAGGCTGAGGCGACTGACTGGAAGATCACTGATGGAATTAGAAAAGGAAGCATAAAATGTGAGAAATTGCGATGCGGGGGCAGGAACAGGATTAGTGTACTGTATAGCCTGATAGATCGCAGTTAGTGTGTGTGTGTGTGTGTGTGTGTGTGTGTGTGTGTGTGTGTGTGTGTGTGTGTGTATGTGTGTGTGCGTGCGTGCGTGTGTGTGTGTGTGTGTGTATATATGTGTGTGTATGTGAGAGAGAGAGTGAGTGAGGGAGGCAGTGGGGGGCAGGGGAGTGGGAGAGCGTGTCACGTGTAAACCAGAATAAGTACAGAGCTCTAGCGGGGCGATTTCTGGACATGGCAGCAACTCACTCAGACCTTCAGTCCCTCAGGTCTTTCATGGCGCTGCTTCCAACTTTCTGTTGCAACCACACGTTGACACCTGTCCTCCCCCCCCGCTTCGCTTTACCTAACCTCACCCCCCTCCCCCCAACCCCAGGCTATTGTCTTGTTCCCCACCTCCCAGCACAAATCTCAACTAGTTTACTGCAGTAAGTCCGCCTTATTCCCACTTCACCAGCAAACCCATTCTGGTAGAACGATCTCAATTCTGTAGCTCTACATAAAGTGAGTGTTGGCATTTGAAAAGCAATTAAGTATAGCAGTACTTTATGCTGTCATGTGTGTCTCACATGACAGCATAAAGGACTGCTGTCATGTGAGGCACACACACATACTGTGTATGTATATATATATATGTGTGTGTGTGTGTGTGTGTGTGTGTGTGTGTGTGTGTGTGTGTGTGTGTGTGTGTGTGTGTGTGTGTGTGTGTGTGTGTGTGTTTGTGTGTGTGTGTGCGCGCATGTATCTATGATTGAGGAGAAGACAACACTGCTCTGCAGCCCTTCTGAATCCCAGCACTGCTGCTCAGAAGAAGGCTGGAGAGATGCCAGGTACTTTTTTCACTTTAAAAGGTTGGGATGACATCCAAAGAACAGAGACGTAGTCCTCATGGGGGCCTCACAATGTTATGCAACTGTATGACTGGAGCAACACCAGCATTATAATAAAAAAAAAAAAAATGAAGCCTCGTTCCTATTGGTAAGGAAAGCAGAAACCTCACACCTGGGGCAGGGCCAGGGACACGTGTTAGTCACAAACAAGCCTTGCTATTAAAGATCTGCTCTGGATGGAAATTTCTGAGTACTGACTTTAACTGTAGAGGAACTCTGAATGGGTGACTAATGCATGTTCCGCTGCAGCAATAATTTGTGATGATGAGGCTTCTCAGTATGAAGCAGCATTCTGTTACTACTGGATAAGGTCACCATGACCCCAGTCAGCTCACATAGCAACCTTGAAAAACAACATTAATGGCACAAATCATAAATACGAGTGTCAGTGGCTCCATTGGTGATGGTGAATGCAGTGCGCATACATGTTAAAGTTTAGTAACTTTATCTGATGCACAAAGACATTTGATTCTGCAGAATTACCTGTTGTAACTAAATGCATGTACTTCTGAGGCTACATATTCTGAATGCACGTATGACATATCCCGTTGAATGATGTAGTGCTTTGCTTTGCCACATGAGAAGAGTTTTCGCTGACTAGCTGAGTTTAGCATTATGACTTATTTTTATTTTGCTCTAGAGTCTTAGTATGATGTGTTCATTTGTCAGACTAATCACCTTCCAGTCTCGGTACGGGAGTCAGACATTCTCTATGCAAAAAACTCAAAACTTTCGCTTTAGATAAAGTTTGTGGTTTTCAGCCCTCAGCTATGCTGCTACAGGTTTAGACTACTGGGAACTTCTTATTCTTATTCTTATTCTACCAATTATTGAGCTTTTAGTATTCACCGATCTCTTTCTTCTTGCCCTTTCTGTTTTGTCTCTGGTTTTTCTTTAATAAATTAAATTAAATTAAATGTCTTAAAAGTTTAAATTGTTAGCTGGGGGAAGGGTTTTTCTACAGATTAATCAATTAATCAAACAAGGAAATAATGTGTATATTTATTTACTGCACTATTGAACGGCTGTTATAAGGTATGAGTGGTCTTACATTATACTGCTGTGCGATCTTTGAAAGAGGTCTGTCATGTTTATGCTCTAAACTATTAAAAATCTTCTAAGTAGAGGACCAGGATACAGAAAGAGGCTGTCCACTTACAGTATTTCTTCCTTTTTTTCATGAAACTGATCAACAGCAGTGATAACTAAACCCTCTAGGATATATTTGGTTATCCTTCACTTTGGGGCTTTACAGTCATCCAAACAGTCCTCAGTGGTGGTGCTATGAAGTCACCATCATCAGCTCCTCTCCAAGTGAGATTGGATGGTTGCCTCCCAAGAAATTATCAGCCCATACTGCATCACTTTTAGATAGGATCTCACACTAAAACCCCCACATAATCATCCCATAAAAGTGATAGCAGAGGGAGCGTGGGCAGTTCTACATTGGCTGTAGATCTGGCGGCTAGCCTGTTGCCAGCTATCTTTACAGCTTTCCACGGAGAGCCTTAAATACTTCAACCTCTCAAGCAGCATCTGCATCATGTCTAATGTAGTGATTAACAAATTATCTTTTTATTTCACATCACATGGTAACAGCCCTCAGATGGGTCTGTGCTGTCTGAGACATGCGAGTAGAGCAGGCGGTGCTTGTATAAAACTCTCTTTTTTGACTCCTGTAAAATCCCCTTATGTAACCCTAACTTTTACGTTAAGATTATATTATTCTGCTACAACCTATAAGTATTACATAATCTGTAATCGATATTAAAACACTGACTGCTATAACGATGAGTCAAAACAGAGTTCAATCTGTCCTAAAAAGTCCAAAATACTCAGTGGCCCAAGTTCAAGCCAAGTGGAGGAATTATTTAATGTGCTGTAAAGGCAGTGGTTGTAAGCTCACGGCTCTCTGCATCATGTGTAACCCTTCTCGTGTGTGTGTGTGTGTGTGTGTGTGTGTGTGTGTGTGTGTGTGTGTGTGTGTGTGTGTGTGTGTGCGTGCGCGTAGAGCACAGGCTGGAGCACTTACATAACCCAGTTAAAATATACCCCAGTCACATGTAGCGTTCAGCCCTGTAGATAGATATCCTACTGTCGCTTGAGCTGTCCTGGCAGCCATTCAGACATTAGAAAGAGTAAAAGCACACACACACACACACACACACACACACACACACATACACACACACACACACACACACTCACACACACAGCCATGAGAGATTTGACAATGATTCGCTGCCAGACATTCTCAACTGCCTGCATGTGAACTTTGTGTGGAAAATAGTGAGGGAGCTCTCTCTGAGTAAAGTGCATGTGACTGAACGGAGTTGGACCAGGAAGAATCCACAGAGGGAGAGGGAGGGTGTATGACAACGTTCCGGAAGTCCAACCCTTTAAAGTCATGAATGTGCATCGTGTATCGCTTCTCCTCTGACTACATAACCCTTAATGAAAATCCCCAACTGCTATTGGCTGAGCCTCGCCACACACAATTGGCATCTTTCCCACCACACTCTTGCAGCATGCCCACATTATGTGCAGTCACATTTCTGGTGTGTGGGTGGAGTTAAGTTGGCGAAACTAGCATTTCCTGTAACAAGATGTCATATGGGGTGAGCTGCACCAGTGAGAAGAACACTAACAATAGCTGCAAGGTTCAAAATCGGTGAAGCTCTGCCCCAACTACGTAAGAGACCCACTGGAGTAGATTATTTCAGACAAAGATGATCATTGATATTTTATTACTCACGTGGAACAAATGTGGATGACTGTGAAACATATGAAGTAATTTCTGTACATTTCATAACATACATGTTAAAAAATTCTGTTAAACTGGGTGCAATACGGTTTTAATCCCTCTTTGAAGCCGGCATGCTTGCTTTATTTCCAAAGACGCGCAGACAGCTGAAGGCTTTAATTTTTAACTTAAAACGTCAATGGTGTCCAGGCAGGCTATTTATCGTTATGGGCTGATCCACACTGTAATGGCTCAAGTGCTTGTGTTAACACAAGGTGTGTGTGTGTGTGTATGTGTGTGTGTTGTATGTGTGTGTGTGTGTGTGTGTGTGTCTGTGTGTGTGTGTTTAATCCTTAGCAGAATTGTGAGTATTCCAGTGGATCTCCTTCTCCCTCAAAACCCAACCAATGCTTGTGTAACAGAATATTCTGGAGAGACTGTTAATCGGTATTTGGAGACGTGAGTGTATAGTCTACATTTCATTATACGTCCATGATCTGCATACACACCAGACCAGCACAGCCCAGTCAGGGGACAGTTACCAGAATGACGCACACATGTTGTTCCCCTGCCAACAGCAACCAAACACTCTCACATATTACCCGTATCCGCTTGCAGCATTCTTGCAGGTAAGGGCACGTACTCTCACTGTGTTGTGAGCATGTGAAACAAAGGTCACTTGAGGTTATCACTTCCACACTCCACTGAATGCAGTCAATCCTTTCCATTGTCTTGACGGAAAATGAGGACATTTCAAAATCTGTAGATAGTACACAAATGCGTCAAACCACAGGACGCTTTGCTTCAAAATGTTTTGTCCCATAGAGTGAGACGCAGCCCTGATGCTCCCTCACGCATGTATGCAACATTTTTTCTGAAGAGGATGGGAAGATGAATTGTTAAAATAAAGCAGGCTAGAGTCTCTGTTGGACTTCTTTATGAATGAGAGCAAGAGACATCCCGTCTCTGTGGGATACAGAATGAGCCAGCCTCTCTGACAAATTGAAAATCACAGTGCCAGTTTGTGTTGTGTGACTCATCTCTGATACTGACAGGAGAATGCACAGATAAAGGAGATGGGAGGAAATTACCAATCGTTGCTTTTTTTAAAAAAAATGTTGATGAAATATATGAATGACGCTTGACTATTGTTAATCAAAGATGGAAAGTATCCTTTGTTAATGTATTTGATCAATATATTCAGGTATCTGTACTTGAGTATTTATTTTTCTACTTTTACTACTTGGATGTGAACACACATATCTGTAATTTGTTTTTGGTAAATTCAATGTGAATGAAAGGAAAATCTAAAGAGGTAAAAGTTGCTGTATCAGGAACAACTTCATTATTATTATTCATGGTCTATTGATCTATTTATAAGGTTGTTCCTGGTGCTACAAGGTGTGTTAGAGCTTTCACACTTTGAGACCATTTTTCACCTCACTGTGTGCCATGGATGTACGGAAGTCGTGTCAGAAACCTCTTGACTGCTTCTAGAATGTAAATAGAAAGGTCAGTAACACACAGAAATGCCCAACCCCTGTTGAACTCATCTGTGACCTTAGAAAAAGATGACGGACATAAAACAAACAGACGAGAAACGTATAACATAGGCAGGAAACTTGACCACAAAGAGCAGGTGTGACGACGGGGTTTTTTCCATCCACCGTGTTATTCTCTACACGTGTTCTTTGCTGTGCATGGTAATAAAAGAGGTTGAAATGAAGTTCATAATCCCTTAATCCTATATTAATATGATTTGAGGACCGGTTTTCTCTAAACCATCCACTAGACATGTTCTTCTAGGTAAAAATAACACCGTGGAGTTTTTCACTTTAACTTGAATGAAGAATTTAATATAACACTTTTTAAACCAAATTCACTATACTGTACTCCTACTTATGAAAGGGAATGTATACATTTTTTTCTAGCATTTGTTAACATATAAACACACAAAAGATTATCTGAAACCTTCAAAATAATGTGCTTCTTAACATCATTTTTTTAAACGACAAACTGCTAATTTAGTAGTGATATAAATAAAGACAGTTTCCTCTACATCTCATATACTGTACAGCTTAAAGTGATGCATATGATGCTTTCATCCCCCCAAACACCCCCCAAAAATGTAGATATTTTTCCTGTGCTTTGAAGGAGATGTGATGTACTCCACCGTGACTTGGAGCCCTTAAGACAAAAAAGGGAAATGAGAGTTTGCTGGGAATCTGTAGGAAGCTCTTTGTCGTCACAAAGTCTGGGGTCACTGGAGGATCCTGGCCTGGGGTGCAGAATGATAGGAGACAATTTATGGGATATTAAAAAGATTGCAGCTGTCTTACAGCACAATTAAAATTCAAAAAGAGTTGCTCACTATGCCAGCAGGCATGTCACCTCGATTGACTTTATGGGTGCTCTGGCGTCTGCGGTGTACGTTCTTCACAGAAGAACGTGATTAAAGGGGGAGCTGCAAAGAGCAAACCCTCTGTTAGAGGACGCCGGGCCACCAGGGCCCTTTTCCTGCCACTTTCTGCTTTGACAGTAGAACATGAAATAAGAAAAATAGCCATGCACAACACAAACCACTATAATCACTTGACCACAAAATCAGATCACCCCATCTTATTATAGAAAGCACAATAGAAGAAACCCTTATCCGTTTAATGTCGCATGGATTTACACCCAGTAGTTAAAACAGTCTGGACGGCAGACAAAAGACAGACAAACAGGTTTTGTACATTTTGTGTGTCTGGATGGAGAAAGACAGAGAACGACGGCTGCTCACGCTTTCTGAACGGCTTTCTGTCAGTCGCACATGATGAAATTTGCTGTGAGAGGGTTCATGACTCACTGGCTCTGGCTCAGGATCCCCGTATGGCCTCTGATAGTGTACTCCCCCCTCTCAGGCAAACACAAGTCCTGTGAGTCACGCCTTTACCGTCAGTGTGGCAAGATAAAACAGATGCAATAATACACAGATCAAACATACTCTGCATGTCGTTATAGCCCGTTTTGCCTGTTACTAAAACACAGCAGGACTTTAAGCAGGAGAGAAATGACTAATCAATTTAATTTGAATTCATCACATACAGCAAACCTCCTATAGTTTCTGCATCATGAAGTCATACTAAGTGAGTTTTGTTTTCTTCTTAAGAGGGAAATATTACAGGCTACCTTTAATCAAGAATAAATCCCTCTATACATTGAGATTTAGATTAAATTAACAATAAAGTATATAGAGTAACTATAAGGTTATTTCTCGAATTAATGTTAAATCAACTGCCATTTGAGGTCCTAAATATGTTTAGAAATGTATATAAACCTATCAGAGATGGTTAAAAGCATGAATTGTATAGAATTAAGAGTTGAGTTGAGTTTACAGCACCTCTTGAAAATCTATTTATTTATTCATTGTTTATTTTTAAAGAAGCCACATTATACATTGACAACCTGCTTATTAATATTCTGGCCTCGTTTTATCCTAGGCTTACACTTATCTCTGACAATGCCTTCGTTAATGAAACCTAACCAAAAGGAAAATAGTTTCCATGCTGTGTCTAAGATCCTGTAACAGTTGCTTGTCAGAGGTGAATCACCAGTGAATAAACACCTGAGTGAGCAGCTGGGTGGAGAGATAGTTCATCCATCTGTACATCACATTCCATTTTCCTGAACACAACACAAAAACCACCTATTATTTCACAAAATTTTCAACATAAAAAGTACAAATACTGATGTGGTACCTTTTGTTATTTAGAGGTTTTTGTCCTTTCTATTTTCCCATTTCCATGGCAACAAAGGGGACTCAGGGGATAACTTGAAAAACATTAAACATTTCTGTCACAAAAATGAAAACACACGTCTCTGAAGTCCCAGAGAAAAATATTTTTGGATTTCAGATTTTCCGTCATTCATATTTAAATTCTGTAATTTCCAATTAACAGCTCCAGATCAACTTGAAAAACTTTCTGACTGTCTTTCTTTGATGAAATGTGTTTGCGGAGGAGGATCCTCAATATTTCATGTGAGTTTTTCATGATGTCAGCAAATTGTTAAAAGGAATGGAACATTTAAAATTCCCAATGTTGAAGGAACTGGAAATGTTCATAAGAATCTGCATTCATCCCCATGCATAGTATTGCTTACAATTTACTGAGCTCTTCTTTGGTAAATGTTCCAACACAACAAAATTTCATCAAATGAAGTTGACCTTTATTGTCATGTTGACAATAAACATGACTGGGTACATTGATAATGCTATGAATACTTGCCACATCATTTGGTACTTTTGGAACCACCATATCCACCAGGGCCTACAAGAACATTGATTTATTTTTCATTAGTTTCTATTATTAAAAAGTCTTTGCCTTTGCAGAAAATCCAGGAAAAACTCTAAGATTCTAAGAGTGGAGAAAGAGGAATACTGTGATGGTTTGTACAACAAAGAATTGTGAAGAATAAATGCCTAAATTAAAATAGTATATTTGGGAATCATTCCATCTTTTTGACCATTTTGCACATACAGTCAAAAAAATAATAAATATCAGCTTTATGTTTTACTGTTGCAGATTATTTTCTTACAGGTTCCTTTGATCTATTTAATTTATCTATTTAATTGCCTCAGTTTAATTCATTGTTCTTTTCATTCTTATTTTTAACAGTTGTATTTGTTCTATATATTAGGAGATACTATTTATATCTGTGGTGAATGCTAGCTACAGTACGCCACATAGATCAGTATAACTTTGAATATTAAAGTGAATTTTAATATTAGAGCACCGAACACACAAAAGTAATAACATTCTAGGTTGAAAGGAAGGAAGTAACACAAATTCAAGGAGTTAAATTGATTTAATGTGCACAAATAGTCACTGCATTATGCTGGAGGTGGGGGTCCCCAAGTCAGATTGTGTTCAGGGGCTCCATAAAGACTTGGGCTGCCTCTGCTGTGAGTTGACAGATTCTACAGACCCTCAGCTGGTTGACATGCCTGTAGTCCGCGTCATGCCGGTGATATAAGGAGACAGAACGCCTCTAGAACCACTAGAACCCACGCTGGACTGATTCTGGACCAGCTGCTGATGAAACCGATCCGCGTGTCCACGTGCTTGTGTCATTTCCATCTCATTTAAATATGTAAACACGTCCCGCCTATCGCTTCCCAACTCCACTTAGAGGCGGAGCTGATTGGTCGGTCGAGGCCGTCTGACAAGCCAATGGGTGGGCCGGTGTCCACTAGTCCCGCCCACCCAGACACGTTGCCTTGGGAGAAGCAACACGGGCCGATAGCTGGCTGTACCGTCTACCCGCCCGCACGTAGCGCACATCAGCCACACAGAGACCCGACACGCTGGTGGATCTACCGAGAAACAAGCAAGACACGTCCAACCGCTCCATCCTGGGAAGGTAAGCTGAAAACAAGCGGATATGTTTGGAATGGATGGTCAGATTTTAAAAAAACAAAAACATCCGGAGGAATGTAAATAACGATAAAAGCGCAAACAGTATCTAATTGATACGTAAAACTAGAATTTGATACTTGTGTCGCGTCAGGGTTTCCTTTTTTTCCCTGTTTTTGAGGGAACTATCACTAAAATCCAGCATGCTGACAAATTTACTATGACTGATGAGGAAGTCCATTGTGTCTGCTGAGATGAGAACCGCATTTAGGCGCTCATATGACCGGATAACCTCTTCTATTTTAATTTGATTCTTCTCCGTCTTAAAATGTAGAGATATTCGATATCTGGGGGAGACAATAAGTCTCCTAAAAATCCATGTTCATCACTTGTTTGAAGTGCAGGGCATCTCTTTTCATGTGCCCCACCTACACAGGTAGATGGAGACATAAAGGCTATCTGGTTCGAGTCTACATATAATGAGTCCATATAAAAGCATCCGCTGCTATCAGTATTGCAGCAGATATTTAAATGTTGAGATCCAAAGACAGTGTGTGTTGTGTTCACACACCTGGATTGAATACGGTTTGTTTTTTTGTTTTTTAATAATAAAATGAACATAATCAATCACTAAAAAGGAGTCACACATTTATCTGTTCAGATGTGCTGAATGTCATCAGGACTGCAGTGGTAAGAAGTAATAACATGTGGCCAATAGGGATTATTGTATGATGGGATGTGTGCTTGGGTATATGTCCTCCTCTGTATGTTATTTTGTTTGTGTGGTGTTTAAAAGACCACCTGAGATTGGATATTAATATAGCTGTAGACATGTGTGGATTCCATTCTCATCTCCGGATCCACGATTCCCTCGGCCAATGTACAAATATGTAAGCATATGTTTTCATTCGCCGGTAAAATCAGTAAATATCTGCCCACCCCCCACCCCCCACCTCCACAATAAGATCAAAAGGTGGTCATCCGGAGACAAAGAAGTAGAGGGTAATTAACCCCCAGAGCCTTGTGTTTCACAGGATACCACCGACAGGCCAGCTAGGCATAAACCACAGAAACACCAAAAATAATCCCTTTGCAGAAAGCCTTGTTCTCACTTCCTTATCTACTAATCACTAAGGAAACATGTTGGAGCGACGCAAAGAGAGCTGCAAGCAACATTTAGTCAGTGGGTTGGGTTTTTTTTTTTATTTGTGAGGCATTCTGCATGTGGAGAACAAACAGAGACCGGCTCTCATTTTGTCAAATCCCTTTGCTTGTGTCGATTGGGCGATACACGGTCGTCATGGTGGCACATCCCTGCACTCTTTCAATAAACAAGCTAACTTGAACGATCGTGGCGGTAGCAGCTGGAAAGCCGTTTGATTGGGCCTGAATGGGAGAAAAGATTCAAGCTGGTGATTGTAAAATGTTCAAAAACGTGTTGTTGTGTGACGTCAGAGACACGGATCTCAGTTGTTGGCGGGATGGCCTTGGACTGTTTGGTGTTTACTCTTGATAGCAGGTAGCCCTTGTTTACCGACTCAGGTGTTACATCTGAAAAACAAACAGGTCATTGTGGTCTGAATGACTGAGGTCTCGGTGCCACCATCTGCTCTGCCATGTCTGCATTTATTCACGCCTGTTTGTTTAGAGGTGCCGGATCCTCCTGACGTGTGTTTTCATCCAGACTAACCAGTAGCATTTGCCCAAGTACACTTTTGTTTTATCTGCTCCTGCATGTATTTATGCTGTTACATGGATCCTGTTTGTTCATGCTTGTGTTTTTCATCATCGTCATCATCATCATCATCATCATCATCATCATCATCCCAGCGCTGCCTTCCTCTCTTTATGGCTTGTCTGACTTGTAGTAATCATGACTTTCTGTTTGTCAGATCCGTGATGGTCAGTGCTCATTAGAGTCTCCAGTCGAGGATGTCTGCTACGGATTCGGACAACTCCATTGACTGGCTGGCTAGTGACTATGAGGACAATGAGAGCGAACAGGAGTTTGACTCCAGCAGGAAGCACAGCCAGACGGAGGCTCCTCCATCCCCCAGCGACACAACACGCCTGGGCCCGCCTGATGGCAGCTGCCGCCGGGGCGGCGAGGTGAAAGACTGCGACAATAACTGGGAGGTCAGGGAGGCCTCCGGTCGGGGATCCCCCCCAAATTGCAAGGAGATGTGGAACGGCAGCATTGGACTGTGTAAAAGACAACAAGGAGAGAAAGCTAACGGCAAAACCACTCAGCAAGCACTGAAGAGACCTCACAGCTCCACGGAGGGAGAGCCCAACGATTGGCAGCTCCTTCCCAACGGGTCGGAGAAAAACCAAATGTTCAGCCGTAAGGTGAGCACCTCCGTGACGTGTGTGTGTGTGTGTGTGTGTGTGTGTGTGTGTGTGTGTGTGTGTGCTCCCTCAGCAAAACCAGAGCATGTCATATCACCTAGACTGACTAGACTGACTCCCTTATGTCATTTCCAGTAAAGCTGACACCCACCCCCACCCCCTCACCCCACCCTTACTCTGTGAGCAGAATTAGTCATGTTTTTCTGAGGAACCAGAGCAACTATATCATAAATCAAACTGTTTATCAGCAGCTAAATAAGGGGAGTTTATAGGATGTCTAAATCAGGTTGAGCAACCTGTATGTTGATGGTAAAAATACTTTGACAAAGGAGGACCAGCTTTAAATGACTCTGTTGTGATTTTCAGTGCATGGAGCTACAATGCTACATCCATCCCCTGTCGTCTATCCTGAATGGCCTTCGCTCAGGAAGATACAGAGAACGTAAGTTAGTCATTCTAAGTTTTTTTTTTAATGCTTAAATCTGGTGTATCTGTCCAATGCAACCTTTTTCTTTGTCGCGTTTCTCCGTCCGTTTCCCTCTCTGACCCGTCTCTCTTGTGTTTTGCCACTCCTTGTGGAATATGCGTTCCTGAGATTTTAGAGCGAGATTTGTGAAAAGTGTATTGTTACTGGACTATCGAGAAACCACAAGTATTTCCTCTGTGTGTGTGTGTGTGTGTGTGTGTGTGTGTGTGTGTGTGTGTTGGCTTTTATACTGGAGTTCATTGTTCATTTTTGGGTTTGTTTAGCAACTCCACTTTTTTAAATCTACCTGTTCAGAGTCAGGAAACAGGAATGTTGTTTTTACCCATTGAGAACAAACTAAGTCACACTTCCTGGTAAATTAACTGCTTGGCAGAGGCGAGTGAGAAAATGGCGTACCACAGTCCCTCAAAAAGCAGCTGCTGTTTATGAGTCAACAGACGTACGGGTTCCTGGGAGGAAAGGGCCGTTTTCATACCGGTTGTGACAAACGCTTAACCGCATCTCTTTGTCAGATCCGACCCTTGATGCTTCCTGTGCCTCAGAGGCAGGGAGTCTGTCCACACTTCAGATATTCACCAACACATGCTCCACAGAATCAGCCCCACAGAACACACACACACACACACTTCATGTAACATGTGGTTAAAAACCATATTCTTTTCCAGGACTCAGCAGTTTCCAAGAGAGTGTGGCCATGGACAGGATCCAGAGGATCATGGGTGTCCTCCAGAACCCCTGCATGGGGTAAGTGTCCTCAGCATGGCCCACATAATGCTCACTGTGTCTCCTTTGTGAAGCTGCAAACACATTTTGAGCACTTTACATGTTTTGTGTGTTTTCATTTGGTGTGAAACGACATGTGTTTCATTGTTCCTGTCCAGAGAGCCTCTGGTGTTCTCCGCTTCCTTCAGCTGTGATGCATTGAAACCCGGTTTACAGTTACAATAGGCAGAAACGCTGCTCGCTGTCTGTGACACATGGCTCACAGCAAGCTGCCCTGCAAGGAACTGCCACCCTCACACATTTAAGACAAATTTACTGCAGAGATGCTGGCGCTCGCTTGTATCTGGGCATCTTGTTAATAATGTATCAGGCTCCACTGTGGGAGCTGCAGCTCTCCACTGACCAGAAGGTAAAATGGAGTATGATATCGCTCCCTTGAAAGTCTTACTTTTAGGAAGTGCATAAAACAGTCTACACAATATTAATATGAGCATATATATGTTAGTTAAGAGACAGCAGCGACTTGAAGTATGCAGAAACGGTACTGTAACTACAAATATTATGGACAAATACGTTAAAGAATCAAATCATAGCCCATCTAACTGAGAAGGGGGGCGCTTAGCGTTGTGTGTTCTGTTGCGTTTTAACCCCAGTGCAGTGTTGCCTGTGTGTGTGACGGCCCGTTGAGTTTGGCACACACTAATCTGTGTCCTCGCGGCCCCGTCCCACCAGCTGCTGCCTTCGTGTGGGAGACAAAGAGTGGGTGTGGCAGCCTGTCTGCAGACAGCCAGGCCAGAGGCTGGAAGGTGTGCTAACCCCCACCCCCTACGTTACCCCCTTCCCCTGCGCCGTGCCGCCAGCTGGCAGGCTCCGCGGCCACACAATGGCGGATAAGATCAAAGTGACTCTTTTTTTTTTTTTTCTGGATAATCTTTCACATGAATTTAACATGCTCTGAACGGGATGTAGCAGAAAGGTGCTGATCACATGACACAGGCTAATCCCTATCCGCCATCTGGTTTTTGATTGGTGGGAGTTGTCGTGGACGGGGCGCTCTGTCTCTGCTGCCCACCTCCAAGGCAGAACTTGCGTCACGGTCGCTGGTTGCGTTTTCATAATGACGCTGCTGGAGAGAGTGTGTGTGTGGCGGCTCTGGGGTATATTTAGAGGCGAGCGGGGCCATTATACGTCAGGTCTCGTGTGAGCTCACAACGTGATAAATGTAATTATGGCAATTCTCCTCCAGACAAACACACACTGTGTCCCAAATTAATGTTTGCGTTCTGTTGAATATTTTACTTTTCATGTGTGTGAAGTAGATGAGATGAAAGATAACAGAAGTGTGTCGATGGATCGTTGGTGAATGTCAGGTTCTCATTGATGGCGTGGTTAAATATTTTGTTTGTCTGTTTCTCTTCTGCGTTCTGTCTCTCCGCTATTCTTACCATCTTTTCCAGGGAGAAGTACATCAACATCATTATGAAAATGGAGGAAATGCTGAAGAGCTGGTTTCCTAATGTCAAACTACCAGAACAACTTGCTGCCACAAAGACAGAGGAAGTGGTTCTTACCAAGAAACCGAAGGTAAAGTCATTTAAAACAGAAAGGGGAAGTGTGTTGCGTAAGACGTAAGACTGTGAAGTAATGAGAGAGGAACTGAAATACCTATTACCATTTAATTGCAGGTCTGGGGTGGGGGAGGAAGGATTAAAAGCTATTTTTACTCAGGTATTACTGTAGTCTCAGGTTCGCAAGGAACAATAACAGAGGAGAAAAGGTAATTTTGGAGTTGTGTCCCTAAAGGGATAAGAAAGGTCCGTTTTCTCTGGAACATTCTTTTGTGTTTAATCAGAGAGGATTTTTTTCTGGGGGCTAATCCTGACACATCTTGTTGTCAAGAAGAATTTCATGTCATCACAAACTAAACCAGACTAAGACAACGGTTTTCTGCTGACTTCATAAATAGACACGCTGTTAAAGCTACTCAGTAATTTTAAGGCTGTTGAAATTAATATAATTTTGTTAAAAGTCGTCGCTCATTGGTAGCGGCTCCACGGAGAGTTGTCACTGTTTCTTCAGCTCTTACCTTAACAGAGCATTTTAGCTTCTTTCAGCATGTTTTGGTATTACGTGGTGTAAAATACATTTCTAGTAAATGTTGACCCGCATGCTGATGGCAACGTCATGAAATAACTCGAAATTTTTAGAATCATTTTAACAACAGTTAATTTGTTTTTGTCTTTCATCAGGTTAGCCATGAAAATTAATTATTGCAAATTTAAAGAACCACAAAGTGTAGAATCTTAATGTTTCCCCATAATTATCATTTCTCATTAGTGTTTTAACTTTTAGCTAAAAAAAAAAAACCCCATAAAGGACAAAATCTCTAAGTGACTCCAGCTTATGTGTTACTTTCAGTCAATTAATTTACAGTATTTTCCGCACCTAAAAGCCTTTAATTTTCTGAAAAACCGGCGGTGCGCCTTATAATCCAGTGCGCCTTATATATGGTTTTTATTTATTTATTTTAGTATAGGCCAATCATTAGAATAGGCCAATCATTATAGTTCCGTGCACCTTATAGTGCAGAAAATACTGTAAGAAAGTACTGTAATTAGTTAGCACAGAAGTTGCACATTTTCACTCATGTCCATCAGTGGGCAATTAATAAATGAAACTCTCTTGTGCTTGCAGCTGTCTCCAGTGACCCCCGCTGCATTGAGTCCCGTCACCCTCAGCGATCCTCCAGCCAGAGTCAAAGCCCTGAGGGTCACAGACCTGACTCCTCCTGGAGCCTACTCGGCCAGCAACCTGAAGTGGCTCCACACTTCCCCCATCTGTTCCCCCATCGCCGAGCAGGCCCCGGCTGGCCCCAGGCACCTGCTGTCCCACAGAGACAGAGACCTAACGCAGGACAACGTGGTGTCGTCCAGCACAGACAGCCACACTAAAACAGACTCTGTGCCCAGAGGGCCCCCGCCGGGTAAAATTAATGCGCCCTGTCTGGAGAGGCTCCTCAAGTCAACAGATAGCATCATCACCCTCAAGGGGGCTGGTGTTCTGATGGACAGCAGCTGGTCCTAGTCCTCGCAGAGGGCTGGGGGTGTCCAGCTGTAACCACTGCCCAGCTTAGCCTTGCCCACCCTGCCGGGAGCCAGCCTTCGGGGGGAGGGGGGGGGCTTCATGAGGGACGTCACAGACTCCTCTTCAGTGTGGAGGGAACGTCTATGAACGTGTTGTACTGTCTGTAAAGGAATGTGCCCTCTCTGACACCACAAGCATCCGCTTTAGTTCCATTTCGTTACTTTCATTTGTTTATTGTTTGCACTGTTGAATAAATAGCCTGTGTGGGGGTGGGAAGGATGGAGTTCATGTGCAAGAGGTCAGTGGAGCGAAGGAGTTCTTCCCACTGACTCGTAGATGCAATAATACAGTTAGAGTACATGTGAATCTGCCATCATGTCTGATGGAAGGGAGTGTGTCAGCTACCCAGACATGTCACTGGTGTAAGTATTGTGCAGAAAATGTGGGTAAAATGTGATGCTCCCCCCCCCACCCTTCCATCTCCCTCTACTTCTTCTCGACTCCACTCTTAACTCTATTGATGTGACTGTTACTCATCTATAAACTTTATTAATAAGTCTTGGTACAACTGTTCTACCTCAGTGGGCACCACGTCACAGCTAGTGAGCAGGAATGTGAACCTGGTGTTGCGTCGGTGAGCCAAACCGCCTCTGATGGCGAGGCCTTGCAGTACGAGTCCTTTCTGCTCGTGCGTTAAAAGGACGCCCCCCCCCCCCCCCCCCCAGAGGACGCTTTTGAGGTCTGAGGTGCCATTGTAAAGAATGTCAACTGAAGATTTCATTTCTGAGTTTTTTCCAATAGAAGGCAAACAGTGCCTCTAAACGTCAAGCTGTGCCTGTAAGCCGGTTTGATAAAGAGAGTCGTTCAGAATACCTGCTCCTCTGCGCGGATGTACAAATCAGGAATTCTCGCTCTCCTGCCATTTTCCTGTATCAAAGTAAATTATTCAGATTTTGCCAATTACTTTCTGTGGTGGAGTAGAATATTTCTTTTGTTTGCCAGAGAACTGGACAGTATGCTAGACCAGCAGAGAGGGACGAGGCATTTTCTCTGTGTAAATCTTACAGAATGGTTGTCATTTTACCCTGAAAAGTGGCCTTTATAGTGTGAAATTTTATACTTTCAAAATAAATGTGGTTATCTTTGTTTGATGTAAAATGGCTACAGTTTGTTTTATTTGAGTTTTTCATTATGTGAGTGTATTCAAAGGAACCTTTAACACCAGACACATTTCCCATCTGGGATTTGTCGCAATTATATTACATGACACTAATTTGCTCTGGGTTTTTTTCCCCATTCACACCTGCTGAAATATTCAGAACGTCTTTGTATTTCTACAAAAATTGTTATTTTAAAAACAGGGAGGTGAAGCCCAATGGTGTCCATGACTGAAACCAATCAAATTACCTTTTTAAGTGTTTTGTGATCTCAATTAAGCTTCAAAGAACACCCCCCTAAAAAATATTTCTATCAGATTTATATGACACTTAGACCCTTTATAGAGTGAGTGGAACAGGAGCACTCACAGGGAGCTCACTTACTGAGAGAATAGTAAGAATTATTGTCTTGAAAGATGTAATTTTCAGCACTTCAGCTGTGCTTTTCAGAAGTGGAGTAAAATAAACCAGCTCAGTATCGCTTCCCATTTCACAGAAAGCCCTGCATTTCTAGGCAAGAGAGGGTTTTTTAAAATGTAATTTTCAATTCATCTTTATTTATACATACTGATCAGTACTCAAATGCTTGTTCACAAACCACACAGCACATTTAAAAAATCCGTACTTGTTCAACACAGAAAACGACAGTTGATGTCTTTGTCAGACAAAAACAAAAGTGAGAAAAACAGAAGCGCCTTTGTATTTATAAAATAATTAAAATGATCTCTGGCGTAGAAAGAACACTCCTTCAGAACGTGAGAACATTACGCAATGATCTAAATTACCACTCAGACTAGTTCTTAACAGTGAAGACACAACGTTCTCCTGCTGCCCCCTGAGCTGCTGCCTAAAAGGAGCCAAGAGACATCAGCTCTGACTGACTATTTAAAAAGAAAATCTGCAACAGAACACTGCCATCTGTAGGAATTACAAGCTAAAGTCCTGGGTCTGTCCTTTGTTCTGCCAGTGCAGTCTGTATAGATTTACCTCTAATGGGCAAAATGACACTGGAGAAAAGGATTATTGCCATTGCAGTATTTTGTTTCTTATTTGGAAAGCACCCCTTTTGAAACCACTATAAAAATTGCTTTGATTATAAAGCAGACCTTGTATATTGGGCCTGAGATAAAACATGACATATGAAAAGGATTACAGAGAACTTCAGCCTGATAAATAATCTGTCTGGATATGAAGACGATTGGATTGGTCTACTTCTGAGCTACCAAGCGTTGTGACATTCCAGATTTTTCCAGATTGAAAAGGCTGATTGGCAGGAGCCGGAGGCTTTGACTACCCAGACTGCATTGTTTCAGCATTGTCTCTGCTGACCCTGATCCCATCTCCCGGGGTAAGGCAAATGGTTTTGGACTCACGTGGGCTGAACGACCTGAACGTGTCCCTGCACGGCTGGCATTGATCCACGTCACGTTGGTTTTTGAAAAGGGAAGTTGTGATGAATGTAAGGAAGAACTACATCAACAGAAAGTTGGACGGAATCACATTGTTCAGGGGTAAGCCTGCCAATGACAAAAAAATGAGGCATGCTGGGAAACAGAACAGAAAAGTAATGTCACCAAAAAAGGAGACAAACACTTTAATTTGGGTCGATTACAAACCAAAAAAAAAAAAAAAGGCTGAGGACAGATCATAAGAAATAAGTTTAATGAAATATCACATGCGCATGACACAAAGTGTTGTGACCTCTCATATGACATGTTAGATTAAATGTGAATTTATTCACCTGCATCAGTTGCAGTCATCTAATCAGGTAACAACGAGCAGCTAGAGGAGCAAAATCTCCTTTTGTCTCACAGAGGGTATCTTATGTAAAAAATTTTGATGTCCTAAACTATATGTGAGCAAAACTACAAAGAGCAGTAATTACTGAAGGAGAGAAGGGAGCCTTTTGTTGCAAGCATTCAAAGGCGAGTGGGAGAGAGAAAAGGGAGAGGAGGGAGGAGGACAGGTCCATGTTCCCCATTGCAAAAAAAAAAAAAGGGTGGCAGGAATAGTAAATGGAGCTTCTTTCTCTTCAGCCTGCCTTTCATCGAAAATTGGCCTTGATTTGAGCTCCAGCTGAGTGTGAAATGACAAGACGTCCAAGGTTGCTGCGCGTTGCTCTGCGATAGTTATTTATATGTACCGTGTCTATATAATTCATTTCTGAAGGAAAACTGAGGGGGGGAGAATGGGCAGGTGTTAGCTCATCTCAGAATAGCTAACGCCCCCAGCTGGTTAGTATTTGAGAAATAAAATCCGTACAAGTAGCATGAAGATGAGACAACGGAAACCAAACCTGTATAAAACACAGATGGAATTTGTGCATCTGATGAATGAAGGGCAGACAGTTGCAGCATCTCCTCTGCAAATCCTCCTAAAGGTGCGATATTCAAATGAGCAGCTCCACTAAATGCACTAATGTTAACTTTGTGTCTTTAATCCTGCAAATTCCATCATAAATATTTCACAATTAGATTCTGTCACCAAAAATGGATTTGCTATCAATGAAATGTAAGCTGCTGCCATTTTAGGCCCAGTAGAGATTAATTACTGTTATTAAATCCTGAGTCTCAAATGCCAGATTCTTGACTGAGCGCAAAAGGTCTAACCCTGCATGGGTCACTCAAAGTTTTTGGGCATCAAATTCAGGTCGATTAATTAACTTAGAAAACCAGATCGATCATTTCTGCTCTTTTGCTGAAGAGTTCATCAAAACAAAACAAGAAAACACGGATTTCTTGGATAATTTGCTGCAGGACTTACAAGGAGAAGGAACAGCTTGTCTCAGAACATCCTGTAACTTTGCCGGAGTTGCAGTACATTCCTACATTTTCACCTGATCATTGCAAAGCGAGGAACGGAGTCATTACATTATCATGAACCACAGAACACACTCACGGATTGATACCCTGCGGATAGAAATGGTCTCATCTGTCAAAGGACTGAACACCTTTAATTAACAGACCTGTGAGCCCAAAATATCTCCCACTCACTTATTTCACAAATGATGAAATAGCCACTGCAATCCATAAGCCTCTCATGGGGGAGGCTCAGTTTCATAATTTTCATTGGGGAAGTCTAGTCAGCCATGACTCTACTTTGGATTCTCATACCATTATTTATTATTTAGACTTTAATTCCACAGTATATTGACGTGGACAAATCAATGCTGTATGTGGGGGTTGATATTGTAGTGGGTCTATACAGGACTAAATGACCACCGGCAGTGGTCCCTGCAATTCAGTGCAGACCGATTGATTTTGCAGTCTCCAATAGGTTATCCTCAGCCCTTTTGATAGGAGGAACCACGTTCAAAGAGCATTCTGCCATTCCACCTCAGCTTTAACAGCAGCATTGATTTGGGATATTTCTTTAGATGGCAGGTGATATTTTTGACAATAAAACTGTTGACTTTCGTGTGAAAGCTTTGAAGATGGTGAAAACGCCCAGTATGTATAAAACAATATGCTGCTAAGGGGTAAAAATAATCAGAAAGTCAGTGGCTAAGGATGATCTGACAGTGTGATTTTTCTTTCACCTTCAATGATGACTCCAACAATTTACAACCAATAATCATAATGATCTATATGTGAGCAAGCTGGAACAGCCCGTTGGTAATTGAAACACACGCCTGAGGCAGTAACTTTCACATAAATCATAAATTCTTGGTGAAGCTTTGTCACATTCACAGCTGCAAAACACAAGTTTGATGAAAGAGTCAACCTCACAAACGATTTTACCTTAAGGGACTTACTAATCATCTGCCACAGCGTGTCCTCTCGTGGCAGTAATCACACAGGTACAGGGCTAACCGGTTGCTTAGAATGAAGACTAGGGGATTGAGACCACCCTTCATTATGTCTAATTTCCATAGATGGGGGGATGATTTTGCTCTCATACTTATGAATAATGGGCACAGCCTCCTGGAGCTCATTTCCAGGAAGCCATCATCATGCTTAAGTATGGCCTAATGATCACATGGATAAGGTGAAGGGCTGGCATTCATGATTAATGTCCTCACGTCTGTCTCCACAGAAAGACGGCTTCCACTCTCAGGAAGTCTCACAACTTTGATCATTGACCACAGAACATCACACACTCAGAGAAAATAAGAAGCATAATGAGTCACTGGGGTCGGAGGATTTTTATCACTGTGAACTTCACCTGCTGTATTATCACACATGTAGCTCAACACAATGATGACAACAGATGAGGAAAGTCATACAATATTCAAGTTATACATGGTTGATTATTGTAAGCAAATTACATATACAGGTCATAAATACAGTATACTTGAGTGTTGCAATGTTATTTACTTTCTTTCAAGATATTGTCCTTTACTTTGGATTTTTTTATTTTATTTTCAATGTCCTTCACTTTTCTTGTATTCATTTCTATCTTCTTTTATTAAGATTAAACTTTTGTTTTGTCCTATTTTTTTGATTTTATTCCATGAATGATGTTGTCTTTTTAAACATCATTTTATCTTTAGTTATCTATGACTTTGTTATTTTGATTCACTTTTATTTTGTCATTATATTCCATCTCTACTGTATTTGTTGCCCAGTACCGTGACATTCTTCTTCTTTGCTTTTATATCACTTGTTGTGTATTTTGTTTTTCTATCCACAATTTTAATACACTCTTCTTTGTCTTCTGTCTTGTTTCTCTGCACGGTTTTGATGGTTACAGACTTCATGCCGCTTTCCTGCCTTTGTGTTGTCTGTCAAACCACTTTAGAAATGACTGTTTATAAAGGTGCTACATGAATAAAGATGACTATTATAAATTATTCTACAAAACAAAAATTTTTTCAACTTAGAGAGCTTATCTTAACCTTAAGATTCATAATTAAATTTCTTGACCTTTAATTATTCACATGAAACAAGACATGTCCCCTGGTTGAATTGTTGTTACGCATGTTGGAGCCAAACCATTCATCTAGCAGTATACTTGGCAGAGATGAACTCATTAAATTTTGGAGCAGATCCCAACAAGGGAGTGAATATGTGAATTTTTTCATCTGTTGTTTTTTTTTTAAACTATCGTAAGATACCAGACACATTTGGAAGAAACTTGGCAGAAGAATTAGCCTGTATCACAGAAGAATTCATACATTTTGGACTGAATCTCTGTAACGGGTAGGATTCAGATTTAATAATATTTCGTAGATCACAAATAAACTACTTGACAGATTTTCATAAAAGTTGGTGGAAGACTGGGGTATGTGCCAAAAATATATAAAACACATTTTTAAGTGGAGAATTGCTGGGCCTTGGCAGCAGCTAGTGCTCAACTTAGTTTTCCTTTCATAACTTTTGGTTGCAGGATTTTTACTATTTCATTCACATTTTTGTCAGCCTTAATTTACATAAGATTATGAAAAACCTGGGTTCATTTTTGTTGCTCAACAAGCCGAATCATGAGTTGTTGTTTTGTTTTTTTTAAATTTCACATACTGTTTTCAAAGTTTCCATCGTTATTTACTTTAACAAATCATTTCTGTTATCATGCTGCTTCCTGCTTCATTTACTACAGAATCTTTTTTCTGCCCACTAGGTGGCGCCAACACAAACGGATACTGGAAAGCTTCCACAACAACAAGGTCACATGTACCTAGCCTATGCAATGATCTCAGCAGGGTGGGAATATCCACTTTAGAATGGCTTTCACCAAAAGTTGCTGCTCTGCAAAAAAAAAATTATTAAATGTGAAAAATTCAATGCAAGAATTATAAGTCTGTCTTCTACTTGTCAGTTCTCCCTCTTGTGCCTCACATCTCCTATGCAGCAACATTCTTATTGAAGAGAGTCACTGGATTAAGTCTGCTTCATGCACAGCACATTATGTCTCACAGCTCAGTCTTCTGACAAACCACTGTGTCAATAACTGGTTCAATACATTGGAATCTCTCGGTGAAATCTGTGGCTTTGGGTTACGCACACGCACTACAGGATTTCTGTCAGCACTCCATATTTGTCTATGTGATCAGCCCGTCCGTCAGGTCATATTAATATAAGT
Source organism: Antennarius striatus (assembly GCF_040054535.1). Lineage (NCBI taxonomy): Eukaryota > Metazoa > Chordata > Actinopteri > Lophiiformes > Antennariidae > Antennarius > Antennarius striatus. The sequence goes on from NC_090779.1 coordinate 9,343,535, forward strand.
ATGTAGGAATCCCATGATCCCATACCCCTTGTCGCTGGTCGACCACAAAATTGATCCCCACATACCAGCTGTCAATCTGTTACATGAGATGCTTAAGACCTAACTGTAAAGGCTGCCTAGAAGGCATGTCATTTCACCAAATCACAAAGCTACAAAGGACTGAAAGATCGTGTTTCAATGAGGCATAGCTGAAATTCTTATAGTCACCAGCCTGGAGATAAATGACACGAGCATGCTGTAAATGTTTTCTCATCTTCTGCCAGTAACTCACGTGTTGTGTCTGATCAGACTGGAGTATGGCTGCGTTTGTTGCTCTAATAAGGACTTGAGATGTACAGCATGTTGTCTGTGACTCTGGCTATATATGAATCCTTTCTGTTCCAGTAATACAGGCAGAGGCTAACCACACATATAAACTGAACAGGCTTTTAGTTGGTCTCTGCAAGAATAGTTTTCAATGAAACAAGTGCTAGCCAAATGTAATAATATATGGTTGTGTATGTGCATATAAATATGTATGTACATAGGTATTTATCTATGTATGTAGATCTAGATGGATGATCACTACTTATTTTCAGCCCTGCATTTTATAGTTTCTGTATTATTATTTTTTTAGTAGAACCACGAACTCGCTGACACTCAGTGGGTGTACACCTCTGGTGAAGTCATCAATCAGGTGTTGCATCACTGAACACATACAGTAGAATATAGCACCAACAATAAACTGCATTTCTTTACCACACATATCCACGACCCTGGACGTCATTCTTAATATTGAGGATGATGGATCTGTTTATCTTTCACTGATATATGAATTCCATTTAATCTAATAAATATCTGAATGTCTCCTCTCATCACTACTGATAGCTCATTGTTAACCTGCTGTTACGCAACACATAAGGACAGCTTTCCAAACACAGATTTAAATGTACCAGAATTGGACAGTAATACAAAGCCCATGTGCATAGTGATGCATCACTACATGTTGTTTTCACCTGAATAGTTATATTTTGAGTGCTCTATTCTATACTCATGAATTAAAAGAACCTATATTGTAATTTTGAAGAAAGAAAAAGAAATCAAAATATGTCAATTTTTAAAGATTTCTTTCAGAAAACAAGCTGGCAAAGATGGGATTTGTTAGTGGAGGTTATATAGCATTGGTCTCATTTATTTAATGTGAAAGACCGGGCCAAAGATTTTTCAATTTACAGGAATTGATCAAGAAAACAATGTTCATTAATTAATTGAACAAAAAATTCATTCACACAAATTTCTATCACTTTTGTGTTTCTATATAAAGTACTGCTTTGTATGAATATAATTCAATTATAATTCAACTGTGGATTAGTAGTTGTGAGGAAGTATAAGATTTTGTATTAAATGCAGATAACAGATGTGTGATCCGGTGTAAAAACAAAAAAAGAGTTTATGGAAGTGTCACACTAGAGGATGGCTGCTAAATATTGTTTTCTTATTCATTTTTCTTGAGGTTTGTAATGTCTTCGTTTTTTCAACTTTTGTCTTAAAATTAAGATTTTTAGTTTTCTGTTCAGTTAAATTTTTATAATACATGATAGCTGTCAAGTGTAAGAGTTAATAAAGTTCAGATATAAAACAAATGTGACATTACATGAAGACAAGAGATATGTAGTCATGTGGACGTCTCATCACTGCTGCATCGACTGAAGTCATGGTGACCTAAACTAAAGCCACCTCCTATTTTGGCGAGTTTTGGAAGAATAAAATACTGTTTCAGTTAAATCTTCAGTTTTCATTTTCATATCAGTTAATTTTTTCCCCACACCTATCTTTATATTTTAGTGTAAATTAGCTCTGTAAACTTAGTTCTCACAGACAACAGAATGTAAACACGTGATGTCATCCTGGTAATATACGGTCATGAGGCAGAACTAAACGTTTATCTGTAAACCCTAACCCAAAGCTCTGGACAACATTCTTGTGGTAAATCTCCTCATGCAACCAAAACAACAAAAACAAAAAGCTTCTAATTCTATACCGAAATGTCCAACAACACCTGAGGGACTTTAAGACTGTAGTCATCAGACAAAGCTGCCTACATTTTTTTGTACATTAGCCTCTTGCTCCTGCCATCAACCAGAGAATCTAAAAACTGTAGCATTACCTGAGCAGACAATCTGACAGGTTTGTGGTTCACCAAGACAAACAGTGTCACACTGATAAATGAAATGCTGTATTTACAGCCGTCCCTCAGTACTGCAGCGGATCCTTTCTGACCACTGAGAAGTGCCATGTGTGCATCAGAAGGTGCAGAGTCACTGCTTCACAACCGGAACGTTGTGGACTGACATATTCAAAGCCATTCATCATTTTCAGGAGGTGCTGCTCCTCTTCCTGGTCCTCGGCCTCCTCTTCAGAATTTCTTCCTCTTGGTCACTTTCACAATCCCGCTGAAATGATTCAAAGAACAGATTTAGTCATTCCTGCAAGGTTTAGCACAGGTAGTTCTCCAACAGCGAGCTCTTACCCCGTCCTGCTCAGGCTGCTTGTGGCCTTTCTTCATGATCCGAGTTAAGTGGTTGCACAGGGCAACGATTCTGAATGACAGCTGTTGGACAGATAGTGGGTTAAAGCATCAGAAAGGAAATAGACCATGGAAATATAACCATGGTTATAAATACTGGGGTTTACCTTCCACCTGCGTCTAGCATACTGTCTCCTGAAGTTCTCCAGGTTGACCACAGACAGTCTCTTCACCATGGCCTGTCTGGTATTCCGAGGCTGCAGACACACAATGGGGTGTGATAGGAGAGGAAGCTTTCATGTGAAATATTCAAGCATGTTCAAAAACATGGGATTGATCTCATTTTAATTCTGAGGTGAAACAAAAGTTACGACGATACACGAGAGCAACAAAACACAATAAGAGATGAAAATTTATTTCAGTGCCGGCACAACAGTGATAATTGTCATTGTGCACATCAAAAGTGACAGCAAAGATGTGTAAAGACGTGTGCATGTCAAGAAGATTAAAACCACTGATGAGTAGGTGACACATTCACAGGACCTTCTCCAAGAAATAAATAAAAATGTTTCTTTAAATATATTCTTCCTTCAGTAAAAGTGCGGATGTGACTACTTATGTAACACATGTAATAAACAACTATCATTTTAACAAAAACTCTAAAAAAAAAAAAAAAAAGAATGGAATGAGAAAATAAATCAAAATGTGAACTTCTAGTGTATTCAACTGAAAAACTATTGACTTGTTCTGGAAGTAAACACACTGTGACACATAAAGAAAACATTTATAATCAGCAATCGTTATAAATACTGAATCAAAATCCAAAGCTACCTTCATTTGTTCCAATAAATAAGTCCAATTAAACAAGACACGCTCAGGATGTCCCCACTTTTGAACATCACTGAATCGAGACAGTTAAAACCTGTGTAGCTGTTAACCACATTTGTTGTTAACAGTGCATATGACAAAAACATGATTGTAATGTGATGTGCAATAAAATATTTAAAAAAAACACTTCAGTACATCAATGTGTACATAAAGTATCATCAAAGATTTTACGTCCTGGAAATCCTCATAAGACTAACTGCCCCCATTCAGTGAGCCCAAGTCTAAATTTTAAATATAAATGTAAAAAATGAATTGAAAAAAGAAAAAAAGAAAAAAAAAGTAAAATATACCTCGTCAGCATTTGGTTGCTGTGTGTAGAAAGTTTGATTAAAAAGATTATTTGATGGCACAAACACAAGAAGAGATGGACTGAATGTCGCTTTACCCTCAAACTACTTTCCTTATTGTGTTGTATGTACACTATTAAAGTAAGCATGTATAGTATGGACTAGTAAAGTTCAAGATATTTGCTCAGTTGCTTGTTAGATTACTTTAACTGTAATGTACTGATCCACAGAGTTCACACATTAAAAAGAAAATAGAAATTAAGAAAATTTAAAAATGCAACTATACTTTTTAAATCCTGTGCTGCTGGGGGGGGGGGGGGGGGGAATCAACATGTCAAACAGCCAGTGAAGCGTCTGAACGCCATTCATCGTCCTTCTCCGTTAGCTTATGCTAGCCTGACTCTGTGAGTGGCTGCTTGGCGTCGGGACACAGTTCCCTCCTGCAGGACTGATGCAGCAGCTCCATCAGCGCCTGCTTCACGTCCGTATTCAGGCTGCTGCAGAGGATGCTGCCATTGGCTCCTTCTGAGCGCAGAGAGCTCGTCACCTCCTGCAGCCACTGCAGCTCGGAGTTCAGCTCCTGCCTCAGAGCGTCCAGCTGACGCTGCCTCTGGCTATACTTCCCGCTGATGCTCTCCAGACTGGAATCTATAGCCTTCATGTCCTCCTGCAGCTGCCTCCTGGTGGCCTCCACTTTACGGAACTCATAATGGACCTGGGACAACTGCTTCCTCGCTGTCTCGCTCTCCTCCTTGTACCAGGCCTCCTTGTCGTTGTAAATGGTGAGCAGCGCTTCTATATCGCCCTGCAAAGTGTGGTGGGCTCCTGCCACCTCCGACAGCTCGGCCTCCATCAGATTGACGTCCTCCATAACATGGGCAAAACGCTCAAAGTTGGCGTATGTGTTGTTCTGGGGCATGCTGGAGTGGGACTGGATGGTGTACTCCTTCAGACGCTTGGTCTTCAGCTGCTCCACTCCGTTCTCTGCTGCGGGGGCAGCGCTATCCTCTAGCATGGAGCCAAAGGACTTCAGACAGAAGGGTGGAGGGGGGACACCGAGTGAGAGGTCTGTCTCATTGTAAACACATACGACAGTCAATATTCCAGCAGACGTTGCTCTGTAGGGTTAGTGTGTGACCCTACAGCAAAAGCCATGGCAGGTAAGAGTGCCAAAAAAAACCTCCAAAGTTCTTGGATTAATGCTGGTATCCCGACGGGACGAGGACTCCACAGCAAAACACCATTCACATGCAGCAGTCGGACTGGATGTCTTCAACATTACAGGCTGTTAAATATCCATTCCATCAAAAACAACAATTAGTGAGATCTGACTTCAGATTGAATCCCTGAATTTCTGGAAGTTTGAACAGTGAGAATGATTTTCCCTGAGACAGGGTGTGGCACACTGAAGGAAAACCCCACAGGAACTGTGATAAAGTATGTTTCCGATGAGGCTGAACACACATTAACTGTTAGTGGGTGTTTTACTAGTGGGTTCATCCCCCCCCCTCCAAGAAGTAGAATGACCTTTATTCACATGTTACACTTGGAATGAACTGTACTGTATTTAGAAGGTGGGGTTCTGTCATTACTGAGAATACAAAAACATGCAATAAAGCGCATAAATCATACCTTAATCCAATGGTGGTTGAGGGCTTCTTGAATGGTCATCCGTTTTCTGAAATAAGAGGAAAACCGAGCAGCTGTGTAAATACACTGGAACTCTGGAAGTGTGGAGAGGAGTCATGCTCTAATGTCTAACATGTCGGGAGAACTTTCACAGGAATACCAGCTATCCTGGAGGTGCTTTTAAATGGAAACACGTGGAAAGTAACTTGACTCACGTGGCACAAAGAAAGAGCAGCACTGTATTTCATAGGGATTAGCCTCTGGTATAAATAATGTTTACTTTCATTAATTTCATTGAGATATGGGTAAGTCCTCACTCTGTTTCTTTGGCTCCCACTCGCATGAGCGATTTGGGATCTAACTCGCTTGAGCCTTATCGCAGTGATACGTCTGACTTTGGGCTTTGCGTTCAAGCTGCCTGGCTTGACCTTTGGCGCTTCCGCTGCTCAGCAACCCCTTTTTACCTTCTGTCCTTCTCCAGGAGCTGCCTGATGAAGCTCTTCGCCAGCTCGCTCGTGTTGCTGAAGAGCTCCTCGTCAAAGTCGTAGTTCATGGCCGAGATGTTTCCGAGCGTTTCCTGTTTCGAGTCGCCGAGGAAAGGCGAGGCGCCACTCAAACTGAAACCAGGACATATGTTTTCATGTGTCATTAATAATCAATTTAGGTACATGGAGATTGCCCTTAATCACGACTCCTTCCAACTTACAGTATATATGTGATGACTCCGATGCTCCTGTGAAGAATGGCACAAGGTTAATCCAGGGTTATACATTGCACTTTGTTGTATGGAAGCAGCAGAGTCAGAGGTAATTAAAGGCTCTTACCACATGTCTGCCTCCAATCCCAGCGGCTCATAGTTGACTATCTCTGGAGCTGAAAATAGACAACACACACTCGCGCATCACAAACAGCACCAGGACACACACTAAGCCTCCTCTTAAAATGTCCCGTGTAGCAAGCATATCTCATGAAAAACACTTACCGACAAATTCAGGAGTTCCAAAAATGTTTTTGAAATCTGCCCCAGCTTCTATTTTGTGCGCCAGTCCGAAGTCTATGAGTTTGATGCGGGGTAGAGCAACGTTCCTGTCCAGCAGCATTATATTCTCAGGCTTGAAGAGTAAGAAGAAAAACAACGGGAGGCTTTTGTCAGAAGATGTCGACTAACAAGCAAGTCAAACAAGTCACCTGGTGAAAGATGGCCTTTATGTAATCAATGAAGAAAAACAAGTTTTTATTTTATTCAAAAAAAAGTAACATTCTGCTTTTTTGACACACACGAGGTGAGAGGGTTACCATCACACTATTATCTCCTGAATCATCATCTCATTAATCGCAGCATTCACAGGAAAGTTCAGACTTCAATCCGCTGATATGGATTCTTGTAAATCCAGTTAAAAATTCAAAGCTCACACCTAAGTGATATGCAGAGACGCTCACATTATCTTTGACAATAAATTGCCGAGTACATTTGAGTGTGTGTTCTGTCATTTGAACATGTAGAGAAGACCGTTCTCAGTTGAGCCTTGATCTTAAAACTTTTGTCTTGATTGTTCGATGAAAAACATAAAGAGGAAGAGTAGCTGCAGGGCTCTGAGCATCATGGAGCGGCGTGGGATGAGCTGCTCTCTGAAAGTGAAGAGATAACCTAGTGGTGTCTGAATCAGTCTGGCCTTCAGCCACAGAAAACAGGAAGGATGTGTGAGTCCACCAGCACACACATCAGAGACCTTCTTCATCTCTGGCATTGAGTCTGCCTCAGCTAAAGTACATGTTCACATGCTATCATCTTCATCAAAAGACAAAATATATTTGAGTACACGGGGTATTGTGTACCTTCAGATCAAAATGTGTGATCCTCTTTGCATGGAGGTACTGGACTCCATCCAAGATCTGTTTGATAAACTGCGTGGCCTCCTCTTCACTGAGGGACTCCTTCTGCGCCAAGAAATCGAACAACTCTCCACCAGACACCCTGTGAGACACACACAAACACACACACACACGCACGCACGCACGCACGCACACACGCACACACACACACACACACACACACACACACAGACTCATCCTGTGTGCTTAGATAAAACTGGAGCAAGGGCTCTTGAACATTATCTAAAGTGAGCTCTCAGGGTTTCAGGATGCCTCAGATGTGTTTGTGTTAACTATTTCAGTCTGCCCTACTTTGAGTTCTGGTCTTTTCAAATTACAAATCTTGAAAAGCAACTAAAAAGTTGCATAAAGCATCCTTTGACCGATTGGCAGCACATAAACATCATGTTCTCAGTGCTAATTGTGCTCTCCATGTTCCCTGGCACTCAGTGGACCCAGACAAGAGGCCTTTGATGCTCCTTTCTACTGTCCCTGCTACAAATGGAGAGGGTGTGTGTGTCCCGTCCCTCCTGTCTGTCACGATTTGTTTCCACAGCATAACTTCATCATAAATACAGTATTACATATATTTTGATCACATATATTATAATAATTATATGACTTCTAAGAGGGTTTCCCAGGACATGACACATAAAACCAACTTTACACACTTCTTCATCAGTTACTGAAGAAGTGCATTTTGGAATTTCGAGTATTTGTTTTAATTTTGATGTGTTTTGATTTTGTCACTTGAACATTTTTCTTAAAATGTGTAATGAACAAGAATGATAAATCATTGGTTCTATATCACCAGTCTTCGAACATGAAAGCAATTTCCTATAAAACGTCAAACGTTAATACTTTAATAGATCTATAGCTTTTTTTCCCTGAAATGGAACAAAGGTGGGAAAACACAGTCATCCACTGTGTTTTTAGAAGCCTCAGCAGAAACGCAAAAACCCCATCTGGAGAATCCTGGACGTCTTTAAGGTGAAAGATGGATGTAATTTAGCTAAACTAAACAAACTCCATTGTTTAAGATGCACGGATGTGATGTGTTGTAAAATCATTGGGTGACTCACAGTTCCAGGATGAGCACCACATCTGTGCGGTTTTCGTACACATCGTGCAGCGATATGATGTTGGGATGCTGGATCTGCTGCAGGATGTCCACTTCCCTCTCTATCTCCTCTCGTCTCACCCCACGTCTGCTGGCCCGACTCTGGCGTTTCTTGATGAACTTGGCTGCGTATTCGATGCCTGTGCTCTTCTCTTTACAGCGCTTGACAATCGCAAACTGCCCACTACAAACAAAGGAGACGGGAAATCATTACTGAAATCAGTTAAAAATTTGCCATTTTATCATTATGATAGATTTTATCTTTATCTGTCTTCTGACCTCTCTCATTTGTATCATTTTTTAAAATTCTTAACAATTAACAACAGGATATAACAACCGGAGAGAGGAAGTTTCACGTCAAAACGAGTAGAAATATTGAGGTGCAGTCCGCCACTTCCTGTTTCCCATCCAGACAGAGAACAATCAAACGAGACAGCAGATCCTCGCTGCCGGTCCAAACTGCTGTCCTCCTACTCTGCAGACTTTCTGCCAAATTTCTAGCCGCGCTCCCGAGATGGTTACACTGAGAATATCTCAGCATTTCACAATAGAGGACTGATTTAGAGCTCATCTCTCACTGGACTATTGTTTCACACTCCACTGAGTTTTGGCGGATTGCTGGAGTGTAATGAGTTTAAATCCTGATCCACATTAACCCATTATGTGTATTTCTTTTAAAAGATTCCACTAGTAAACTTTCTCGTTAATTGTCCTGAATGGGAGCAATGTTACCCAGGTTAACACGTCAAAAGGTCATGACTTTTTTTTATCAGACCAGCTTTTGTAATCTCGGACCCGTCGTCTGGCGTGCATCCTGCTGCTGAGGGCCGACCTGCCCTCCCACACATTCAGCCTCTCAAATGTCTTGTGGTGGGGGCTTTCTGAGTGATAAGGATGAGTGTTGTCTGTGACAGAAGAGGAACATTCAACCAAGTATGCTAAAGGTATGGTGACCGGGATGGGGGGGTGATGGGGGGGATGCACAAACTTGTCTTCTTATTTCCTCAGCAGGTGTTACAAGGTAGATTCTAGTATCGCTGTGAGGAGTTGTTCAGTGTGTCCACTGAAATCATGATGTCTGGGACGTTAAAAATAGCCCCGTCCACAGGCTAATTCCACACCTGCCATCTCTTCGGTGCTGTTTTGGAGAGGTAAGAGGCCCGCTGAGGATAAAAAGGCTGTCCAGAATTACATGGATACACACCGTGCCACCGCTGCAACACCAACACGCAGCAGTTTACTCTTTGCTCTCAAAAGTGTTTGCACAGAGAGACACCGAGCTCATTGCAAAACAAATACATGGATCAAAAGTCATCATGCTTGCAATTTACAGAAACCCAACTATAAAACCACATCAGTAGGAGACAGCTGAGTTGGTTGTCTTTGTCAGATACACCCCATCCAGTGTACAGACAGGTGGGTGCATCAAACAAGGTTGTCTCAGTCGAAGCAGCGAAACGACTACATGACATTAGAGGGAAGAGGGATCCAAAGTTTAATATCTGACCTGATCAGAACATAAAAAAGTCTTTCTAATAGTTTGTATTGCGGTATTAACGCGTGTTTCTAATAAAATATATGATGAACAAAGATCCAGGGTGTGATTATTAGGCTTTTGCAACTTCATGTCAGGGTAACAGAGACAGCAGGGAGAAGGCATGTCGTAACAATGTCATCAAAGAGTCGGACACACACCGCAAAAAAACAAAAAGCCACAAAGGGAGGGGTGCTGCAGAGGAGCTGCGGTGTGGAATCTCAAATGCTGCCTATCTGTTCCATCTACGGGACAATTTCCATGCCTGAGACATCCCTGAAAGGCTGACCCCGTTAGAGATGACGGTGGTAATGTGTCAACTGAAGAGGAGGGTAAGCAGATTCCTCTTGTAAAAACAGACGTGAAGTGTCCCATGGGAGGAGCCGTCACACGGGCGGGGGGCAGCAGCGGTGTCCTTGATTTGCCTGTTAAGCCAAACCTCTCGTCATGAGTGTCGGAGCCCCAAAAGTGAGAAAGTGTACAACATGAATGTCAGGGCAAGGTCTCACTTCAGTGTTGTCACAAAGTGTGGAGACAGCAGGGATGCTGGAGGTGGTATTCCACCACGGGCCGGGCGTGCCGGCTGTCTTAGCTCTAAGCCGGCCAGCGGGGCTGTGAGTACCATCTCCCTGCTGAGTTTCCACTTCCAACAGCTGAAGGTCATTATCTACAGCCAAGGTTGGAAGGAATGTGGCGCCGTCCCAATATTTAAACACATTTCTCAAGCAAACAACCTCTGGGGTGATGTGACAAAGACGGCCAGATTTGAAACTGGGTAAATCCCATCGTATCTGTAAATTCAGTAAAGAAAGACGGGACTAATCAATGAAGTATGTTCTATATAGACTACAGTGCAAGAAAGCCCAAAGACAATTTGGTTTATCAATTGTTTCTATATAGCACAAAGAGGTCAGCTTTCTCTACATTGATGTTTGCGCTCCAGCATCGCTCCTTGTCAAACAGGAACTCTGGGAGCGTCCAGAGGTCAACACGGAGTTCCCTTCATCATCCTGCATAAAATTAACACATTTTCACCCAGTGAACAGCAGGAATGTCCGTCCCGCAGGAGATGACTGCATTCCTCCCTGCCCCTCATTGACGCATGCCTGTCGGGGTTCTAGATTTTTCATGTACAGTAAATCCCCTTGGAGAAATTCTAGCACTTAACTGCAGTCATCAGCAGCACCTGTCTGCCTCACGACTGTCAGCTCCTTTCACTTCAACACATCTAGTGTTCAGGGTCCAGCTTTAAGTGGGCATCGTTGCCCGATTCGTTTGCTCCTGCAGGAATTTGCTGAGTATTTCTGGATGATTAAAATATAGCAGTGCATAGAGACAGATTTTGGGACACTTTTCACATCCAGTATTTGATGTGACCATTTCAGTTTTCCTGCATCGGGAGGTAGACGTTTGGGTTATTTCTTAACAACATTAACAATTTTGTGCAACTGCACTTAGGGCATAATCATAGGTTATAACTATTAATGTCATTGAATTATTGTAGAACCGAGTGACTTTTGATTACATGAAAATTAATTCAATGACGTACCTCTGTCCTGACATGTGACCTGTATTTTGTGGGGTGGCAAAAAAAGTCTCACAATAGAAACGCTGTGTTAGAATAAGAAGAATTCCCATTTTTATGATGCAACGTAACTGCCCAGAACCTTATAGTTAGCTAACTACTATAGCTAAGGTTGTTTAGGTGCCTGGATCTCAGTCAGTCACAAGCCGTCACATTCCAACTCACCATCTGAAAGACTCTTCTAATTCATTTACCATTGCTCAGAAAATGTAATTCATGCTTGAGAAATTTTAATGGGGGCTATCTGTGGCTTGAATTCAGCATACATTCTATAACAGGGGTGTCAAACTCATTTTCCCCAAGGGCCACATCAGCATAATGGCTGTCCTCAAAGGGCCAGCTGTAACTAATAAATGAAACTAAATGTAACTCAATGTAAAGTAAAATAAAAGTAATACTGTAATCCTGTAATACTGAATATATTACTTATTTGAGTTACAAACATTATAGTTGAACAGAAAAAATATGTTTGCTTGTTGCTCTGTTATTACATAAATCCTTCAAATTTGTCAGGTTATTAAACCCACAGAACTCCGTCAATCAAGGATCCAATTATCAGAGTGAATAAAGAAAAATAACATCAAACACAAGATATTAACTTTATTTTTCGTCCAATTAAAAATAGCCTTAATTACTGCATTGTGGGAAATGTAGTTTTTGGTCAAAGGACGCTTTTGGCCTACTTATTTTTAGACACTGACCTTTTATGCTCTTGCGGGCCACATTAAATGATGTGACGGGCTACATTTGGCCCCCGGGCCTTGAGTTTGACACATCTGTTCTATAATAATGATTACATTCTGAGAACAAAGTCAGAATTCTGATTGTTTTTTTAAAACTTCTGATTCCATCCAGGTAGCACAGCGGGTAGCGCTGTTGCCTTATAGCAAGAAGGTACTGGGTTTGATTACTTTTCAGTTTGTATGTTCCCCTCATGTCTGCGGGGGTTCTGTCTGAGTTCTTCAGCTTACTCCCACCTCCAAAAAAGAAAGAAGAAGAAAGTCCACTTTATTAATCCCATGCGGTGAAATTGTCTCACACATGCAGCTTAGGTGAATTGGTCATGCAAAGTTGCCCGTAAGTGTGAACGTGTGTGTGTTTCTTTGTCTTTCATGTGATGCCACAATGAGCTGGTGTCTCCTCCAGGGTGTACCCCGCCTTCCGGCCGTAGCCAGCTGAGATAAGCACAAGCAAGCCCGTGACCAGCGATGTGTGTAAATGGCTGTAGACAGAGTCACGGAGTCGGGACGGTTTGTACAAACCCACAAGAAGCCTGAGAAGTTTTCATGTCCACTACGGTAGGAGGGAGTTTATAAACCTTCACAGCATCGGTGTCTAGCATTGTGTACAAATGTCCACAGTAGATGGTCCAGGGTGGAATGATCAAAATTAGACAACAACCAATGTGTTGATGACAGGTAGCATGCACTAAGTCCTTCCTTCCTCTGCTTGCGTCACGACTCATCGCCGTCTCACCAATGTGGTGGCAGCTGTGGGCTCACATTGTGACACTCACTGCTGCGTGTCACCATTAGTGTCATCAGTCAGATTGTAAGACAGGGACAGTTGTTTGTAACTAAGACAATCTCACAACAAAAACAAAGGCTTGATTAAACAGGAAAGGAGAAACTCTGAGTACGACAGTGGGGGGTCTCGATACTTCAAGTCTGCCAATAAGGGGGGACAACATGATGAATTGACTTTCCTGCAGTGAATGGCTCAACAATTCAATAGAATGCATCTTGGGTCTTTTTAGGGCCCCCTCATCAAAATTCCCCACCCTCACGCGAGGACAACTGAGTAACAGTTCCATTGTTGCGTATGTTGTAAAGGTCTGAACCCAAAGCTCTCATTTATTGTGGGTGGCGTGGGAGGGGTCCTCCAAGCTCGATGCAGAGCTGTCACAACAAGGCAGAACAAATAGAAGAACAAAATGCAGCTGCAGAACTGATGATAAAATAGTTTTTTTGTTTTGTTTTCATTTGCAGACATTTGTGGCTTAAAGGTTTGTCATGACGTTGGAGAATAAAATCTCCAACGAAGACAAAGCAGACTGTTTAAAATGACAACCCATCACTCTCAAAGAAGACAGAGGACAAAAAGCTCAGACAAGGCAACACAATTTCTCCATTATCAACAGTTCCATGATGAGCTAGCCATAATAATAAGACTCAAGACACATGGAATCCTCCCTCTACAGTTTGAAATGACATTAATGTCATTATTATAAGAGGTGAATGTTCCTGGGTCACTCCAAAACTTGTTCAGTTCCTCTGTCATGAGCTCAAATCCGACATCTAGTTGCTTGAATATACATCAAGGACAACAAACAGAGCGAAGCGTGTCTCCATGGAGATAAGACACTCTCAATAAGCATTTGTGATAAAGGAATGATAAAGAACTAAAAATGATCAAAGACACGGTATAATTCCTGTACTGAGTCGACTGACACTTTTTTGTCTTATTATTTAATACAGAATTAAATTATAATTTTACACATTTATCAAAGTTGTGTCTTTAAGGTACAAGTACACATTAACAATGGTTCTTTATGCCTTAAAAAAAGGAGCCTGATTTGAATATGTAACAGTTATTATTTAGGTGAACTGCCTGACGTCCTCGTCCGCCGGGGAGGGTAATATTTTCATCAGCATCGGTTTGAAACTATCTCAAACTATTTGAAAGCTTTAGTTTCCACTTAACCGAAGCCACTTTTATGAAGAACGTCTCACTGGACTTGGGATTAGAGCTCAGTTTCATTAAAAGCTTTGGGCCTTGTGGGGTGAGTGCTGTCTATAGCGGCAGCCCTAAAGACATTACATTCTTTTTTCATTCAAATATTTCACAAAGGATCTGGAAAGAGGACCCTCCCTACAGGTGTGTAAATGCAGCTGGAACACACATTTTAATAACACATCCTGTCAGGGTGTGTCTCAGAGGCTGCTGGTTGATGACCACTAAAGGCTGGGTCAGGGTGTGTGTGTGTTGTGGTAAGCAGTGACAGTCTGAGGGTAGACACTTTCACACCCTCTGTATCACTCAGCAAGGGATGCACATGCTCAAGCTGCCCTTACATGCAAAATGGATTTATAGCTTCCTCGAATCCAAACTTCCTTTAATGCATTTCCCCCTGAGACGCCGGTATCCTCACCATCTGATCTGTGTGGACATCATCAGTCCATACACAACCCAAACAGAGCTCGTTCCTTTTAGAGTGCATCCACTTTTGAAACTTAATCTCTATAAACTTCAGCCTACATTGACACGACGACACTCCCCAGTTCATGCTTCAACAGGCCAGCTGTTTGCATACCTACGTACACACACGGGGGTAACGGCGTTCAGCGGAGGGCTGAATCACACTCTGACTCACACAAGTTGAGAAAGATCACTTTTCTGAGGGTTACAGTTTAACATCTGCTACTCCACACATTTCATTAAACAGCTTTTAATGTACTCACCTCCCGAGCACTTCACCAATTTCGTAGAATTCATCCACATTTTGTTGCTTGAAATCTGCCATGCCGGGTGTCTTCATTGGTTTTAGTGTATCTCCTCAATATGTGCCACGCACTGCTTTTCTCCACCCTGCTGATTCAAAGAGGTGTTGATATCTGATTGGAGTCATGACAATTTTAACTGCATGTTCCAGCATGCAGTATAGCATTCTTCCATTTCAGAGTTGTGCCTATTTTCACTGTTTTGGAAAGGATAAATACTATAGGTTGACCAGCAGAAGAAAGAAACTCACTTTCACTCGTCTAAGTACTAATTACTGGCTTTAATAAAGGTGCCAGTATGGGCAGTCAACAGTTTAGTTTGAGTGATTATAGCAGGATTACTAAAGAACATGTTGGGTAAGGAGAGCAGGGATATCAGAAAAATCTGCCTCTGTTGAAACATTTTGTCTGGTTAAGTCTGAAAATGGCAGCAACATGTGTCCCAAAACTGTCAGAATTAAGAGCTCAATGCTTGGACTGTAAAAACAGGGAGATAGATTAATTGCACACTATGAGTGGGTTGATGAGTGCATTCAGAAAAAGTGAGAAACTGCCCTACAAGACCACAGACTTTCTATCAGGCTTCATGCAACCTGTTGTGACTGCAGAGCGGATGTCCTACCTTCTGTCCGGCCGATGATTAAGTTCTACTGCTGGTGCTCCGGTGTCCTCATGGCTTCACTTCAGGCACAACTCTCCTCCTTCAGTGTCTGTTGTTTTCTGTCACATATGGCAGCACCATCAGGCTTTTGTGTCTGCAGAAGTCCCTCCCCCCCGACGGCTCTATTATGAAACTGCAGCATGACAGAGGCAGGCTATCAATAGAGATGACTGACATGTCTGCTATTTATTCTGAACAAACATTCTAGGAAATGATCATACTGTGAGCTGCTCGTTCGGCTTCTTATGACCACTGGCAAATAAAAGCCAACAACGTCAGTCAGCCATCGTTTATTGAACTTGTCTTTATAACAGATATTCAGCGGTGTGTACTTTTAATGCTATAACATTAAAGCACTTTTCCATCCTTAAATGACAGCAACTGTGGTTAATTAAGATACAATAGAGATTTGCATACAAAAAAGTGCACTATGATACTCTGAAGTCATCTTGTTGCAGAATTTGTGCAAGCAGAAGAGGGAGAATAAAACTGTGACAGCATTAAATGTAGCTTATTCAACGTGAAACCCAAACAGCAAACTAGATTCAAAATAGAAGTTGTGAAACGGAATAAGAAGCAGCTGCAATGAGCGGAAGAGGAATTATTTGAAAAAAAATCAAGGTTGAACTTTAACTCCACGGAGAGACCTGCTATCACAGATGGAAAATACATTTCTACTTCCACTTCTTTATTCCTCAATCACAATCAAAAACTCCTAGTTTCAGGTGGTCAGCATGGCTGAGTAATACTTTTGCATACATGGAGGAGGCAGGTCTGTAAACATCATTAAATGAAAACTAATAATCAAACAGTAAAATCAGCAGGACATACTGAGGAACAAACCACGTTTTTTTTTTCTGGTGGGGATTCTCATTTAAGTGCTTAATTAAACCCTACACGAGATTTTTTTTTGTTCTTATGAATTTTGGCATTTAACAGAAGGACTCAAACAACAAGTGAAATAGAGGACAGGAAATCATCGTGTGGAAGACGTCGAGATGCTGTCACACGTCCAGCATTCTCCTGAAATGTTTTCCTCTAATCACTTATAAGGTACTGCATTAAAATACCAAGTTAACAGATTGAATTCACACTGATGCGACTTCATATCTGATGCAAACAAAATAAACCTCACTGTGTGAGGGGTCAGCTGTGAACCAGCGTCAGGACCAGGTAAATCCAGGTCATTGCTGCCACCTGGTGGACAACGTCTGAAAATATGTCTGCATTGACCTGGGCTGGCTGGGCTCAGTCAAATAATAACATCAGCAGGGACTGGAATCTCCTGCAAAAATGTTTAACATCTAACAACTAACTAGTGCCTCAGAAATAACAAAAATTGGTTAAGAACCGCTTAAAAGGGCTATTATGGAGGATAATTAGAATCCACAAATTTTAAAATACTGTAGTTACGATAAAAATCAGACAATGAGATCATGTTTAAAGATGAATTTACATTAATTATATCCTCTTGAGAAAATTCACTGGCCTTTACCCTTTTTAAGTACAAATATTTATAGGTGCAAGAGATTGAAATCTAGGGAAAAAGTTTGACAAAAGTGGTCCTAAATATGAAATAACCTGACAATATAACGAATACCACTAATAACAGAATATCTGCTATAATTTAACAGTGATGGTTGACACACCGTTAATGTCTGGGTTCAACTAGTTGGTGTCTTATCATTTTAGTAGGATCATATCCGAGTCCTGAAAAAAAAAAGCTTTTTTTTCTGAAACAGTCTTAAATATTTAACAAGCTGTTTGAGGAAGTGCTGAAACGGGGTGCTTCTAGTTTTTGGTCTGACATGCGATACGTTTTTGTAAACTGGAATGATGTGCACTGTCACAGTCCAGAGGCCCTGGGACAAGTTTCAGCAGAATTAGGGTTTCAGCATTATTGATTTAAGTTCATCAAGAGACAAAAAGCTTGTTGCTAAAAGGCAACGTGAAAAAATACATGTAAAAATATTTCAGTAAACAATTTTAAGACACTTGTGAAATGATTCTAGGTCAGAGAAAGCAAAGGAATAAAAATATGAATTCTAAAGAAATCGACAATATAAAAAAATATAATTAATCCTTCAACGGGCATAAAATTGCTGGCCATTAAAAGATAACAGCCTATAAAATACTGATTTGGACTGCGAGATTGTAGCTTGGCTGCAAAGATGGATCAGCCATGTGTGAAGCGTATGATCGCGTACACTCTGCACATGACAACAATACTAGAGCGGAAAACAAAAATGGTGTAAAAAATGGCAGGAATACTGATAAAAGCACATTTGGAATGGAATGTCTTGGTTTTCACTCGGAAAGGATGGAAAGCTGCTTGATCCAGCTCAGACAAACTCCCACAATTCTTGAGGAAATAAACTCCCTTTACAACACATCTGCGGTGATGATGAGGATGTCTTTGTCTTTACACGTCAGCCTAAAGGCTGGGAAACGCGACACGAGTGAAGTCAGGTGTCCTCCTCATCGTCACTGACAAAGCTCCGCCTGTCCTGACTCGTCTCCCTCTCCCTGAGGAACGTCTGTCGGATGGCTTCCAGCTCCGTTAACTCCAGACGCACTTTCTCCAAGTGGAATGAGCGGCGATTGTGGATTTGCCGCATGGGGAAAGGGTTCATATCCACGAAAGCGATGTTCATGAGCTTCCTGGAGGAAAGAAAAATGTGATGTAGAGATTTCATCTATGACCTCTTGCCTCTATTTTGTACATGTGCTTTAAGTTATTATTTGTATTCCTGTACACAACAACTACTATGATCACTCTATGAGCGGATGTAGACCCACATTTATAACTTCAGAATGATCACTATTGATCAGATTCAGCAATATCTACAAATAAAAAGATGATATGA
The DNA here is from genome assembly GCF_040054535.1 of Antennarius striatus. Classification (NCBI taxonomy): domain Eukaryota; kingdom Metazoa; phylum Chordata; class Actinopteri; order Lophiiformes; family Antennariidae; genus Antennarius; species Antennarius striatus. The sequence continues at coordinate 9,361,984 of NC_090779.1, forward strand.
GAGGTTAAGCCCTCCACCACAGGAGGTTATGTTTCCATCTGCAGCATTTATTTTACCTTTGAGGGTTGCTTGGTTACTTTACTAGCAGGATTACAAAAACTAGCCAGACTAGGATCCAGGAAAACATTCATTGGTACTGATTCAGAATTCGTCAAATCCCTTCAGAAGTAATTCATTATTAAATGATTTTGTTGATATCTGATATCAGCAATTCAAATAATGTGTGTTGATCTTTATTTAGCCAAGCTAGGGAAGAATATTCTTTTCTCTTTAGTGCTGCAGACACATTGTCCTTAGTAATATCTGCAAAGAAAGTCATGTAACGTGTTAACATGGGAACAACACCAAAACACACTGCAGTGACTGCACCTTGAATCCAGGATAGTGCGTGTGAAGTATCGAAGGTATTTGAAGATGGTTGTGGAATCCTGCAGCTTGAAAAACTCCTCCTCTTTGTACTTGAAGAGCGCAAGTGCACAACGAAATATGATCTGTGTAGAAAAATATTTCAGTGAGACCAAAAAACATTTGTATTAACAACAGTGGACCACATGAATAACTGTGTGTGAAAGTGGTCGCTAATAGTGATGGACCCACAGGGCATCATCGGCTAACTCTTGCAGTTTGACACAAATCAGACTTCTTTCAATTGAAACTTAATGAAAACTTGACCATTTTGGATCACTGTCAATGTCCCGATGCTGTTTGGTTTTTTTTAAATCACAACAGGCTGTTTTTCCATAATTAGGCTTCAAAAACTTCCCTGCAACAAACTGACACAAAGACAGCATTACCAACCAATGCATGAATACAAAAGCTAAAAAGCTAGCCGGTTACACTCATGACATATTATACATAATTAGATAATAAACTGTTCATATCAAAGTATGTCAAATATCTGGAGCAAATATTTGGAATTTATCATATTTTTTCTGGATGAAAGCATCTGCCAACTGCTGCTGGGAATTTGATATAAGAGAAATAAATTATTACTCGTGAAACGATGGGCTAAACACAAACTAGAGCACACCGGGTGATCATTTGACTGTGGATTCAAAAATGGCTGCTTCATTTACACTTTGCTGATAATGTGTAATAAAAAGACAAGCTTGGAGTTTATATGGGTGACTTCATCACAGCGGTTTAGGTCTGACACACCAATAAACTGGCACATGTGGGAATTTGCTTAGAGATGTCCGATGCGTACTTTGAGGGCTGTGTGAGATTAAAAGTCAACTCGAGATTTCTTTTCTTACCTTTGGACCCTCGTACAGAAAAGCATCCCAGATCTTGAAGAGGATGTCGCTCACCACACTGTCCACAAACACCACCAGGAACCAGTTGAAGGTAATGAGGGAGAAGTCGACCTTGTGCTGCTCGAAGTGGGCATGAAGCCGGGGCAGCTTCTCGCTCATCAGGTCCTTGAATACACGCTGGTCAACCTGTGTAGATACAAGTAAATATAACATGCATTAAGACTCGGGACACAAAAACATACTGATGAAATTTTAGTCTGAAAACACCTAACTAATCCAAAATGACTCTTAAGAAACTCAACTGAAGATAATGGGGAAAAAAAGGCTTCAGTGAGAACATCATGTCTGGGGCATCATGACCGACATCACGCTGTTGGCATGCTGGAGGCGGGGCCCTCAACAATAAAAACATAAGTTGACAGTGGAGAATGCTCATCGTTCTGCTCAAGGGTTACGTAGCAAGAAGAACTACAAAAACAGACTCACTGACTAATCACGTGCAACGAGCCAGAGTCAGGATAACGTGCCGCCTGCTGTGCTTCAGGAACAGGTTACAGCTGGTCAAGTCTACAGATCATGACACACATAATGTGTCGGTACATGACGAGACAACGATCAAGTGAAGAGTTGTTGTTGTTGGGCCTGGAGTCTGGTGACCTTACACCGGTGCTGACATAACCATTTAGTTTCTAGAGCACAATAATGTCACGGTTGTGTCTCAACCCATTAAAAACGTGTGCAGTTGGTCCAGCAGGGACACCCTGAACATCCTTCACACGCTCAGCAACAAACTGGCTGCAGACAAGGCCACTATACCGAGCACATTTGGAAATTAACAGTTTAAATCATCTTAGTTTAAATCTATAAACCCTGCATCCTTTTTTTTTTTACTGGACACATGGATCAAATCTGTCAGACTAAGAAAACAAGACTACAAAAACAGTCAAATTAATATAGTATCACTGACACCATAGAAACCTGTAAAAATCAGATAATGAGGCAGAAAATTGCCTCTGCTAGGAATAACCTTTGAGCCTGTTTACCTGTGAGCCAAGCAGAGTCTTGGTGTAATAGTCTCTCGGCATGAACACCTCCACGATGGCTATGAGGCTCCAGAAGGCATCTTCTTGCTCCAGATACAGCAGGGCAATGGCCGCCAGCCTGTGCGCAATGCATGGAAACCAATGGTCATATAGCCAAAAGGAGTTAGCTAGAAGAACATAAACCAAAGCTCACCGGTTGAGTCCCTGACAGTAGCCGATGTCTGGATTCCTCCAGGAGAAAGCCATCAGAACGTTCCTGAGTTTCTGGATGCCGCTAGCACTTGGCGAGGCGTAGTACTTGTTGTTAGGTAAGGTACGCAGCAAGTCAAGCTCAATCTGTTTGGAGGCCGGGTTGGGCTTGTCCCGGGCCACATTTAGCAGGGTCTCATAATAGTCAGGCGCCAAGTGGTCCCGAAACTTCTTGACGTGAAAGGAGACGCACCAGCGCCACACCTGAGAGCGGTGCTCATGAGGAACCCCACAGCGAATCAGGGCTTTGAGCTCAGGGGAGCGGACCAGGTCTCTGTTCATGGTGCTGGCCAGATAGTTCTCCCACTTCACCCCAATGGACACCTCCTGGTTGGTCATGGACAGGGACTTCAGCTCCAGAGCTCTCACCTTTGCAACCAGCTTCTCCTCCTCTTCCTCCTCCTCAGGGACCGTCTTGAAGCCAAAGGCATCATACTCACTGACAACCAATCAAGCAGAGAAAAAGATACCGTCAAACAGGCATTCCAAACATTGCCAACATCTAGGGATCCTCTTATTGGATAAATCTGGCTGAACTGGTAACAACCGACTTGGATGTGTCTCAATGGACTTGTTTGAGCACGTACAGCAGTCAGCGCAAGAACGCCAGTGAATGAAAACCAAATAAACACAACTTGTTCTTCCAGTTCAGGCAAAAAATTATAAAGTACAGCTATTTAAAACAAACAGGTCACATGACTAAAACCAATACAGCACATCAGGTCTTTCCCTTAATTAACAACACCACAGCTTCCTGATATTAGTCACTCTGACATCATATGATATTACAGTTGACAGTGTTGATTTGGGAAACGCGCATCAATGCAGAACGGTTATGAATGAGTTAGTTGAAATGAAAGCACTGCAGCAGAACGTGAGATACTATTGAATTGAGAGCCCACCTGACGGTGTTGGGTTTAAAGATGGGGTGAGCTTGTTGGTCAGAACTCTCCACCTCCAGCGCGTCCTCCAGCAATCTAGAGATGACCTCGTGGGCCGGGTTCTGCTCTGAAGATGAACACACCGGGGTCTTCACTTCTTGAAGAAGCACCAGGTACTTACACTCCACCTGACACAGCTTGGCCTCCAGGGCCGTACACTACAGCAAGAAGAAAAGAAAATTTAACGTCACAGATTGGACTTCCCCTAAGAGCTACCCTGACTTCCTGTTTCTAGAACTTGACAAATGTACAGTCATCCAACAAACACATCACACTACCTTTGCTTCTAAAGCCTTTTCTCTGTCCTCAGAATTCCGGCGTAACACCGTCAGCTCCAGGATCTCCTTGTTCAGGAACTTGTTCTGGGTTTTGTAGCCTTGGAGGCTGTCCTGGAAGTAGAGAAACGTGTTTCAGTTTAAATCAAATACAAATCCACTAAGTTGGGCTGTGCTGCAAAATATCAATAAAGGAAATTGTGATCATTTATAAATCACTTCTTGAAAATCAAACCAATCCAAATCTGTACAAAGACAATATGTCTAAAGTTATAACCGATCAGTGTCATTGATTTACATAAAATAAGAATGCTACAGACTTCCACTTCAACAACTTTCACTATTGTCTCTTTCTAAATGTTTCATGATAGTTAATGTAAGGCGATGTACACTGCAGTAAAAAAAATTGACCCAACTGAATGGAAACATGCTGCAGGCATCAAATCAGGAGATGAACAACAACACTGAAGTTCAGTTTGAAGGTTAAATCTTTTTTTTTTAGGCTGAACTAAAGAACATTTACATTCATGAGTGCATTCTTCATAAGTGACATTTTTTATTTACATACAAGTGATATTTTGTATTTACATCCAAAATGTGACAATGTCTCTATTTGAACCATCTCTCTATTTTAAGCGCCTCCTTCTGTACCTTGAGGATGTCCACCTCCTGCTGGTCTCTGCTGGGAGTTGGTGAACCTCCATCACTTGCATTGCTGCTCTGCTCCGAGCTCTGCTGTGACAGCTTGATGATGACTTCATCTTTTGCCTGGATGGTCTCCATCAGCATCCCCAGCTGGTCGTTTATCTCCCCCACCTTTATTTTCAGGCCCTTGAGCTCTTGCTGGAGACTATCCTTCTCTAAAGCCAGACGCTCCATGTGGCCACACAGCGACTGGATCTGTCCATCCCTCTCCTGAAGCAGGGACTCCAGCTTTGTGACCTCTTCCTGGGTTACAGTTCGGCTCTGGTCTGGAGCTACAGAAGAATCTGGAGCTGGGACTGGATGGTGAACCATCTGCCAATCACACTGGGATGTTCTTAGAGTCTGCTGCAGAAGTCTCACCAGCTCCTGGAGGAGGACACACCATTCATTTTGGTCAACACAACTTGGTAAAATAGAATCATTGGTTCACAGCTCATGAAATAAATTTTTTGTAACGTGTTATTTTCCTGAAATTGAACTGCAAAACAACAACTGAGGAAATAAATATGTTGTGAGAACTAACAATCCTGTGATTGTCTACCTCAGCTGTAACACCTAATGTCACAGAGGAAACAAAGTTTGGATTTGGAATTTATCCTTCACTACAGGCATAAAGTGCGCCATATCTCAGAAAATAGTTACTCTTCATTAACAATGCAAGAGTCAGCGTTGTGACAGGATATTTCCAACAGCAGTTATGCAGAAGCAGCTAGCTGACTCTTGACTCAAGTACCAGTACTTCATGTTAAAGACAGAAGCGTGTTCATTATGTGTTCATCCAGAGCCGACAGCAGCGAGAAGGAGCAACACAGCAGTGACTGTTAGGAGAGCTGCTGCTTCCTTGTTTCTTGCTTAAGCATGAATCATCATTTGTGTCTTCCTGTCAGCGTGGCAGCAGCAAGACTCCCCCAAAAATGAATAGTCAGACATTCAAACTCTTACAGTCTCTTTCTCTTTAAGCCTACAATACTGAAAGGGTGAGCAAATAAAAAATAAATGCTGTCTTGGGAGTTTTAAAGTTTCCCCTAAATCTTGGAGTCAACTCTCTCTCATGTGGTCTGTTTGTGTAAGTCACCTTCTATGAACACAGTTTTATTTGGTGATGTAAAGTGATCGTATTACCTTCTGACTGGCCAGTTCTTCTCTGAGCTTGGTCTGCTCCTGCTGCAGGTGGCTCAGCTCTTCTTGTTGGCTCTGGAGACGGAGCTGGATCTCTGCAGGTTTGTTTCCGTTGGACTCCACAGCAGCGATCTCTGCGCTGCGCCTGAACCTCCCAGAACCCATCATGTCTCGAAGCAAAGGCTTCTTAGGCCGCGGCGAGTTGCGCACAAAGTCAAAAGTAAACGACGACCCAAAGGAATCTGAGAAAACAGAAAGGAACTGAATTAATCTTGGAAGTACTGATATTAGAAATGAACACGCAACAAATACCAAGAAAGCAGGCAGAGACATTTAGAAATAATGGATATCTTATGACCAGAGCAGTTAAGGACCAAACCCTGTCCAGAGAGTGAGGGACTGGGGAATGAACATACGTCTGTGTGTTTCTGGATGATTCTTCTGTTCAGGGAAGTCCTTGAGAGGAGAATCCACCAGCTCCCAGTCCTCGGAGGTGCTGTTGCCAGTATAAAACACACTGCGCCTGCTTTCGCCTCCTCTCCCTGGACGTAGATAAGACATGGAGTTCCTGACATAATTACAAGCAGAGAGGGAGAATAAAAACTGTGAAAATGGAGCTTCAGATACGAAGTGAATGCTTTATCAGTGAATTCAACGCAGTTGCACATTTTTAGCATTTTATCAGGTTGCATCATCTGAATAGATGTGTTGTGTGGCTCAGGGGGGAACAGTTGATGGTTGTATAACTAGATATACTTGAGAACTCTGCTCTACTGCAGCCAGGGTGAAATGACGGGGGTATTTTATTTCCTCACAAAAGCTCTACTAACACATACAAAAGACAAACTAGTTGTTCTTGTTTGGCAGAGACAAAACAACAGCCAGTTAATAAAAAGAAAACTACCGGGTTGCAGACATGCTTCGTTCAGGATTACCTGAGTTCTGTACCAAAGTTTCTGAGGGAGAAGTTGAGAGGGTTTGTGGACGCAGCAGTGGGCCCCCTGGCTGATTGCATCCCCACCATCGCACCCCCATAAGTTTCTGTCTCCATGGCAAAGTCGCTGCGCAAATTCTCCATGCTGTTGCTTAGCTTCTCTGAAATGAATGCATCTGCAAAGAAAACATAAATTCCATTAGAATAACATGAAAATTCCACTATTCCAGCCTGTAATTTAAGTAGCAATTCATGCACAAGTCAAGGCAAGATTTGCCAGGTTGAGTGGGACCTGTCTATCAACAAAGTGTTGCCAGGTCACACAGAGTCATGTCAATCTTTCACTAAGAATATAAAAAGAGCAGCGTAAAACATTTAACGCCTTCCTCACAGCCAGAGGGGGGAAACCCCAGAGATGACTCAGGATAACAAAAAACACAAAAACTGAACCAAGTACACGATTCTTTACTTCCAGAAACAGCTGTTTTTGTGGATTTGAGAGCCTGACTATCGTTGGTCATTAACATAAAATATTTTGGCAAAGAAATGTGTATTTTTTTTAAGAAAGACAAACACAGATAATGTATTTAAAAGAAAAGCAGAGTTAGGAAATGTGATCAGGAAAAGGAAGCTGTACAGTTAATTTCAGCCAGCAGTCACCGTATGATATGGAAAACAACAAGGCCTTGAAGAACAAATTACTTTCGTGTTACAACATTTGAGTTAAAAATCTGAATAATCCAGGTCACAAACATTTGTGCTGTGTTCATCTGACTCCTGGAGGCTCTTGGCTTCAATTTCAAGTCTACCGTACCTTTTTGTTTTTATGATAACCAGGACCAGCGCACACACACATTTTTTTCTGCATTAAAGTAAACATATCTCAAGATTGTATTTCTTTTAAGTACTTGTCATTTAAGGCATGCTTTGATACGGCCCTGCCCATATCACAGTTCTGTAGGAACCTGCAAATAAAAAACCTACTAGTGTATGCAGGATCCTATGTCGTCCTTTTAGTATCAGCATTGCATTGTGGGTTTTCAGCCAGCAGGACACATAACACAGAGGACAACAACACCTATTTGGTGCTTGGTCCTACAGGAAGAGAAGTCTCTCTAATATGACATCATTACATCCCGCTTCAGAGCGGTGATGTGATATAATTGTCAGTGTTCGTGTGTTTGTCCGTCTGTTCGTTCATATGTTCACAAAATATCTTCGCAACCGTTGCAGATAGAAAGATTAAACAAAAAGCACATTAATCAGGCAGCATAGGGGATAAAAATGAGATGATGAACTTGAGAAAACTAGGTCAAGGTCAAAATTAAACTTTTGTACACTCAGGAACTGGTTAAGATAGAAAGACGAGGGAGAAGGCCAGTGCTTTGATATATGACAGTAGGTCAGAGCACTAGCTCTGATCTTTGACCTATGCGAGTAGGTCAGGGTAAAATTTTGAATTCAGGGGTGTCGTGGGATGTTGCAGTCTCTGACTGCCTTTTTTACTTTGACTTCATTGACTCTGGTTTGCATTCTTACTTTTCTTTCAGTATTGCTAGTAGTCACATGAGACCAACTAGTAGCCCCCTTCATTTTAAAGTATCAAACCTGACAAAAAAATGAGGAGGTATTACCAACTGGTGGCCTGTGAGGGATAACCAAACCACTTTAGGCTTCCATTTGCACCACAGAATGTTCAGTGAACAAGGATTTGACTGGAATCTGTGTGAGCTGAAGGAAGATTATAAAACATGGAGTCACCTGCTGTACTGGTGACATCAGTCACTGACCCGCAGGTCAAATCTCGGGGTATCTCTTTTTATTTGTTTTTTGATGAACTTCTGGGATTGCTTTTGACATGTATTATTACAATTAGCATTATTAGTAGTAGTTTTATTATTATTATTTAAAATTATAATAATATATCAATGTTAAGGGCTTCAGACCTCAGCAGGGAAGACGGGCTGACCTACTGGACCTCTGCTTGAGTCATATGGTTAAAGCTCTGAGTTCAGTCATAACACAATAGATGCAGAAAAGAAAAATATGGTAAGATCAGGACTTTCCACACAGTCTGTGTGTGTGTGTGTGTGTGTGTGTGTGTGTGTGTGTGTGTGTGTGTGTGTGTGTGTGTGTGTGTGTGTGTGTGTGTGTGTGTGTGTGTATACCTTCCTACCATTGTCTTTGCCTACTAGGCCTGTGGGGGGGTGGGCCAGGGTGGGGGACGACCAGCTGTCTCTGTGACCGGAGCCGACTGTGTTACTGAACTCCCAACGTTTCTGCTGTAACTCCTGCAGCCAGTAATGCATCACCTGCTTGCTGGGGGCCTGGAAGCAAGCAAGCAAACACACACACACACACACACACACACACACATACACACACCAAACTTTAAACCGATGTACTTGCAGCTGGGGGCGTCATGTGAACGCCTGGTTTCAGTCTCACTTCCAATTGTCCCTCTGCAGTGACACCGACTTCCGGCTGAGTGCAACTGGAGGCACCTGTCTCAGCACCGACTCTGTCACGATCACATGACAGAAAGACCATCACACGTGACCAGTGTTCCCTCTAAGCTAGGTGCCTGTGCAATTGCGCACTGCTCGCACAGTCTCAGCGCACAAGAAATTCCATGCTACACATAAAATAAAAATTGATATAAGCGTATTGAGATTTCCTGTGTGTTGATACTGTTGTGTGTTGCTGCCCTGTTCTGTTCTATTGTTCTGCGCGTGTGTCAGTTGTGCATGAGTTCGTGAGACTTGGGGGGGGGGGGTGTAAAATGCGAGTGCTTAAGGTGTGAAACGGGGTGATTTTTTTTCTTTTTGTGAAAGTTCAAAGCAAGAAGTAGACAAAGCCATTAACCCGGACGAAGTGTACAACCACATGAAAAAGTAACGTAAAATTTAAGTCAGATTTGTGCATATTCTAATGATATTTAGATATTTTGCAGAGTTACAGGCATTTACACTATATCACAAGTAACAGTACACGTCATTGTGCAAAATGTGAATGTTTTAATGTGAGTAAAATGTTATGTCTGAAAGGTGTGTGTGTGTCATTTCTTTCAGAACAGGACCCTAAGCCAGGTCAAAACTGGACCTCACTAGGCCAAAGCAGGACCCTCACATATGACACTCTACACATCTCATGAAGAACATGTCTCATGTGTTTTTCATTTCAAGTTGGCCAAATCACTTATATTAAAAGTAAACTAATGAAAATTGTTACTGTAGTTTGATTCTTTTAATAAGCCATGTAACTTGCTATGATCCAAGATTTTAAACAAGTGTGATACTGGTGTGTGGCCACATCTGATGTTGCTCACAGTGGTCCTCAGTGCGCTCAGGAAGCTTGTGTGTTTGCCCAGACACATGAAAAACAAGAACCAAGGCAGACAGAAACTGCAACATCCCACAAAGGGTAGGACAGGGTACCCTGAAAGTAGTACCTGAGAAGTACATAGCTTAGACCATTCAGGGTAGGTCAAAACTATGCACTAGCTTTGACCATAGATCAAAGCTAGTGCATACTAGCTTTGATCTATGGTCACTGGCCCTCTCCCTCGTCTTTCTATCTTATCCGGTTCCTGAGTGTACAAAAGTTGAAATTTGACCTTTTCTTAGTTTTCTCAAGGTCAAGGTCATCATCTCATTTTCATCCCCTTTGCTGCCCCAGGAATGTGCTTTTTGTTTCATCTTTCTATCTGCAACGGTTGCGAAGATATTTGTTGGACATACGAACGAACACACGAACACTGACAATTACAATACATCACCGCTGTGAAGCGGGATGTAACTGGAGGGAACATTGCACGTGACCCTACAAAAACGATGTCACGTGGTCCGCTGACCTCATGTGTACAAGCAGTCGAACCGTCTCTGCCTGTGGACCACAGTACACACTGATCAACGCTCTGAATCTGACCATGAACGATAGGAAGAATCTTCACATGACGTCACGTCGAACTCCACACAAGTTCGTGGAAGTGTCAGTGGGTGCGTCTGCCTGTGGGGAGGAAGTGAGGACTGACAGCAGGGCTTGAGCCACACACGTCTACCTTGAGGAGGAACTCCTTCCCGGCGGTGCGGACCTCGAACTGACCCTCCTCCGCCTCCACGTCGTAGCTGAAACACGCATCGCCGATCTCGATGTGTCCGAGCGGCAGCGAGTCCTGCGGGCTCTTGAAGTAATACAAGAAACACTTCCTCGGGTCGTACACGAACCACCTCGGCTTGTACCCCCTCAGAGGCCCCTTGCCGGACAGTTTGTTCAAGTACCCGCACAGTTTGGGGCCCTGCTCCTTCGCCTCCTCCGCCTCAGACACGTCCACGGACCGAGAGGCCACGACCCGCGGGGCGGTGGAGGAGTTTGAGTCGCTGCCATCCTCCTCTCCGTGCATCTTTCCGCTGAGTTTCTTCTTCGTGCAGCACAGCGGACGCCTATTCGCATGACTGGCTGCCTCATGCGCAAAGGACCATGGGAGATGTAGTTTAGTTGGCATTTGACGTGGTACAGAACCTGCGTGGGACAGCAGCACCGCTGGGTGGTGGTGTGTGATCACACACTCCAACAGAATACTAGTCAGACAGGTCCTCACACAGATCAGTTTCATCTAAGACAATATTTTCACGGCCCGGCCTTCATTTGCTCGATAATCGTTAATGATGCCAGGACAGCTGTAGTCTAATAATAAATCACCGCAGTGGTTTTATGTCAAATACAGACATCAACATTCATTTTAGAACGAAAATCCTTTTCATAAGAAATAATTATAATAAAAAAAACTCGATTCAAGTGACTGCACTAATGAAGTTTATTCTGAAATACAGCGACTTACTATCAGTGCATCCAACGTAGAAATACTGATTATTCCTTTATAAAGCGTGAACAAGTCAATCAAATATAATAGGAATGAAAGACTCTGTGTGATGATCCCCCATCTTAACTTCACCCAGTCAGTCTTTAACACGTTCCTAGTTAACCTCCTTAATGCTGAAATGTCATATCAGCTGTTTTAGTAGCTCACGACTGTTCCAATCAATTATTGACACGTCCTGACTCATTGGAAACATGTTGTTAGCATCCAATTCAAATAAAGCATATATCATTTTCAAAAACAATGAAATTTCTCATTTTTATCATTTGATATACTCTATTCCACATGTGACAAACTTAAGGCCTGGAGCCAAGTGTGGCCCGCCACATACAGGTTAGTGTTTGGTGCTTTGACCAGAAACTGCTTGATGTTATTTTTCTTTATTCACTTGGATAGTTTGATCCTTGATTGATGGAATTATGTAGGTTTCATAACCTGAAAAAACTAAAAGGATTAATTTTATAACAGAGAAACAAACAAACATTATTTTCTGTGCAACTGTAATATTTGTAACTTAAATAAATAATAAATACGGAGTTATTTAACATTGAGGAGTAGTTACATTTACAGTATTTTAAGGTCAAGGTCATCTAATGTTCACATTTTACACATGGTTCAAATGTTTTTGGGAAAATGGTTGCAAAAATAAAATAAGGACATTGAGCATTTGATTATAACATTTGACTCTTTCAAAAAATTTTAGGAGCTACAGGAGGTGAGTATGACTGTTCTGACAGCAATGCCATCTCTGGAAATTTTACATGCATTACTGAATTTACAGTGTGACTTATTATGTAAAACAAATGTCTCAAAGTGAGCAATTATCTGATGGAATATTTCATAATACTTCAGAGGAGATTCAGGCCAACTGATGAATAGATTAGTGTCCAAATAGTAAACTTTAAATAACCATGGAAACATTCTTTTCTACGTATGTATGACTTTAAACTCTTCTAAAAAAGGAAAATGTATTTTAATTTCCAGGAACAATTAAAATGATAAGTAATGTGCAAGTTAGATTTAGTAACTTAAAATAAAATTATGGGGATAATGGTTATGGTTAATGGGGATATGGTTTGAAAATTGGTGTAATATTTGAAGTATTCAGTCGGACCTACATTCTTAGTTTAAAGTAAACAAAATAAGCGTTTTCTTGAAATGACATTTTGCAGGTATCAACTGACTCGTGACCTTTCAAAGAACCACATCCCCTTTGTGTTGGTATTTTGCAAGAACACCAGGAAAAAATCATAAAGATGCATTTGTCTGCTATTGGCACGAAAACTCTGCTTCCTTCATACAGTATATATTTAGATCAGTGCAGCTACACATAATGTCACCCATGTAGTCAAAGCATTATTGACATACTGTAGTAACACAATATACGTCTGATGTTATGTGTGTCACAAAGTGACTCACAGATAACGTTTGACACCAAACCTCAGCACTCCCCCAGAGGAGCACACAGTGACTCACAAACTTGAGATGATGTACAAATTCTATGATGATGTGCTATAGAAACACTTTCAACACTTCCAATAGTAAGCCTGTAGTTTCCACTGTATGAAATTAGATAAATACATTTTTAGACAACTATAGCCATACTGATCAGGTGGCTTTAGGGTGAAGTGTTGGTGTCATTTCAGATAAGTTGGAGTCATGTTAGCATTGGGGAATGCTGAAATGTAGTATGACACACAGTGTTTCTGGTTAGAGCTATTGTTTATCCCCCATAGGGAGTTCCTATTGAAAACAAATGAGGTGATTCAAGATGACTTCCTCACACATGGAGTGAATGACGCATTATTTATGGTAAACTCAAAACAATGGGAAATGTCACATTTTATTACAGCTTTGTTTACAGTTGAGTCTTAACAAATATTTCCATCCTCACACATTCTACCCAGTTTAGCTTGCAAACCCAGGTCGTAGCAAAATAAAGATCAACGGTTGATGCAACTTGTCACACAGGTAGTGGGTAAAACATCCTTTCTTGCAAAACCCAGCGCTCGAGTGTGCACACAAACCACACGTTCTGTACTTTCCATTTCTCTTCAGGAAGCCCTCAGACATTTCTGACATGCAAATGATGCACATGAAATGCATTCGAGCCGTTACCTCAGTGCTACTGCTTTCCAGCTCCACGGAAAATAGTACACAACTATAAATGTCATGTGTCTATATCTCTTATGTAGGGTCACACTCCCTCAATTACTGACTGTTCAGTGAGATAGGCTCTCTGATGTTTGCTGAAATGACACCAGGTTCGAAACGCTCACAAGAAGTCTCAAGGACAGGTATGTATGTCAGCTGCATAAATAAAAACACACCTTAATTTAGCAGTGTCTGAGATTCAGATAGAATTATGAATTACTTAGTATGATTTTTTTAAGGGATTGAAAGGAATCAGTGCCTCATATGGAAACAATAGAAACTCAGATCTGAAAGGACCTGTAATTTTTCAGAGCCGAGGTCAAAGGGTCAGAGCCGTACTAAATTCTCCAGCCTCAGGAACTGTCTGACATTCTGCTTCAAGGTAAGCCCTGTTACATGATCGCTTATCAGAACTGGTCTCTTACTGCCTTAATGCCAAACTTATTAACCACATATCTACATGCAAAGTAATACTTTATCTATGGCACTAGTGTTACTTTACAGCTGAAAAGTGCATGTAAAAAAAGGAGAGAAATAACTTGGGAAGTTGTGGATTCTGAATAGACTTTATGATAGTAATAAGTAATTTAATGATAAATCAATACTATTTAATAACATCTAAAAAACACACATCATTTTTTTCTGCATCACCAGTAATAAACTCTAACAATTAGAACACTGAACTGCTTTTAGCCTCTGGGTGACACTTCATGGAGAATAAGCAAATTAGATTGTTTAAACAGAGCAACACTGGGTACACTGTTGGGGAGAGACTGCTGGTTGTCTTCACTGGATGTCTGTGTGACTTTGGGACCAGGTAAAGATGGAACAAAAGGAACCGTCATTTGCCGATGTGACTGAAGGAAGACTCAGGGAACTGACCTCAAAATGGTTCATAGACACCCAAGTGCCGCTCATCGTTCATAATGGCTTATTTCCAACTTGGTTCCTTGGCTTCACCTCAAGAAAGTAAGTACTAGGTGATTGAATTTGTATGTGAAACTTCTCTCCTTAACTATCATCTCAATGAGGAATACATTTTCATAATCATCATTAATGAAAACTATTGGCCTGGGTATGAACAAAGACATCTTCCTTCCTGAAACACAACTGATTTTTATGTAAAACTTCAAGACGTAGTTCCAAATATATTCAGTCATTCATCTAACCCTAACCCTAGGCCACTTCGCGGGTCGCCAGCTGCTGGAGCGCCAACTGGGGACATGAGTCAGGGTACACTCAGGGCACGATGCCAGTGCACCATTTCCAAATATATAGAAGGTGTGATGTATCTCTCTGAAGAATAAATGTGTATAGTTTATTAATTTACCTCTTTGGTTAAATCTCGCTTCTAAGCGGTGATGTATTGTTATTGTCAGTGTTTGTCCGTTCGTCCGCTCTTTCATTTGTCCGTTCATATGTCCACCAAATATCTCCGCAACCATTGCAGATAGAGATGAAACAAAAAACAGATTACTCGGGCGGCAAAGGAGATGAAAATGAGACGATGAACTTGACCTTGAGAAAACTAGGTCAAGGTCAAATTTCAACTTTTGTACACTCAGGAACCCGATAAGGTAGAAAGACGAGGGAGAAGGCCAGTGTAAGACCATCTATGGTCTTACTCACACTGGCCTCCTCCATATGCACTAGTCTATGCGCTAGTCAGGTACTACCTTCAAGGTACCCTGACCTACCCTGAAAGTAGGTCAGGGTAAGTCGCATGATGTTGCAGTCTCTGACTGCCTTGTTTTAATTGTAAGTCACTGACATTTTAGTTTAGAAAACATTTAGTCCGCACAATAGCACATTATTGCTTTCTGCCAACAATATTTCATAAATATTTGCAGAAGATTTCTTGGACTTTTTCTGATGGAACGTATTTACTTGGAAATACACCCACCCTGACCTTCTGCCCTTTCCCCTGCCAGACTGATCTCTACAGCACAGACACAACAATGCCTTTAATCAGACCTTGTTTATATGTAAATAACACAGACTTTTCTTTAATGTCATGTAATTTACGATATTTTTCATATTATCAAACCTGGGTTAAATGAATCTTTTGAGAAATATGAGCACTGATTATTTCATTTATACTTCATGATTCATCTACAGAGGAGCTGAAGAAATCCTCAGACAGAAGAAGCTGGGTTGTTTCCTGATCCGTCTCAGTGATAAGGCCATCGGATACATCCTGTCCTATAAGTGAGTATCTGTTTAGTCTGAACAACCTGTAGCAGAGATCTTGTAGTGAAATCCCACAATAATCACCCAGCATCAGTAATGTGAAGAGCCTCATGACAGGATTTTGGACCAAATATATGAATGATTTCTTAGCAGATTATTTTGTTTTGGACATTAAAAGCTCCCAAAGTCACACAATGGATGTATCAGATGTATCATTTTGACTTAAGAACAACTTTTGAGCCAGACGCTCACTCCTGCTGTATATCTTTCATTGAACTGCGCTATAGAGACTTTAAAAAACAACAACTTTTTTATAGAGGCAGTGATCGCTGTCGACATTTTGTGATAAACCAAAGTGACTCAGGTCATTTTGTCATCTGTGGAGACACCGAAGAGCACGGCACAGTCTATGATCTCATAGAATATTACAAGTCAAGCCCAATTCAGCCGTTTGGAGAGTTTCTGACATCTTCGTGCTTTGAGGTGAGAGTCCTGAATGACTTTCTTTAAAGAACACTGATAAAGAATGGGGAGCCTATCGATGTGTTGCTTTTGCAGGTACTGAATGAAGAGTTGTATGACAACATCCAAGTCAGCCTGAAAGAAAGTCCCGCAGTCGACACTGCTGCAGCTTTCAATAGCATGCACACACAATCCAATAGGTCACAGCAGCCACCTATGCGGCCACCGAAGAACAGCAGAGCACCAAATGTGAGTACTGTTCATTAAGTAGAATAAAACTCTTAAACACTAAATTTTGTCGGGTTCTGTCCATCTACATGCCCCATCTCACTACCAATTTTCATGAAAATCCAAAAAATTTTACGTGATCTAAATAACCTTTGGTCTGTACTGCCTGTTGTACTGCCTGAATTATACTTCCTGTGTTGTACTGCCTATGTTGTACTGCCTGTTGTACTGCCTGTGTTGTACTGCCTGTTGTACTGCCTGTGTTGTACTGCCTGTTGTACTGCCTATGTTGTGCTGCCTGTTGTACTGCCTGTGTTGTACTGCCTATGTTGTGCTGCCTGTTGTGCTGCCTGTGTTATGTTGCCTGTTGACCATGGGTCTGAGAGAACTGCAATTTCATCTGTTCTGTATGTCATGCATTGAAGCTGACTTTGACTTTGATAACCTTGGCGGGTGTAAATGCAATCCATTTGGCACACTGAAGCTGTTACTGTCAGTATCTCTAAACTGATGTCACCAATTTGGCTTGTTTTGCACAACAGGAGGCACCACCTTTGCCTCGGAGGAGCAGACACCTGGATATTATCCCCCAGAATGACAAAGACAGAGTTTTGTATGCTCAGCTCAGGAAGCATTCACCCAGAGACCTACCAAGCTTCCACCACTACTGTCAGGACGGTGCTACCGGAGAATACCCGGTAAGAGCTGAGAGATCCCCAACCCGGAACATCAGGAGATACAGTCCTACGTCTGGGCCAGACTCCTTCATAGCTGAGCTCAGCTTAATGGACACCAAGAACTTGTCTGTGCCATTTCTGGATGACAGCTCTGAGGCAGAGCGTCCTTACCGGCTGCGTGCATCCCCTCACACACCACCTAGACTGTCCCCCAAGGCCATCAGACAAACCACTTACTATGGCCTAGAGATGAGCGTCTCAGGCAACAGAGAAACAAGCAGCCACAGCCTGGAATACATGAGCGACAATGTTGTCTATCACCTGGCTGGCAGGCCTGGAAACCCTCTCAGTACACTGTCTGAGAATAATTCAGAGCAAAATAAGGATTCAGTGTACGCTGAGGTTCCTGGTGAATCCCTTGCTGGAAACTCCCCTCACGCCAATGCATATGAGCTGATTCCTGGAGATGAGGATGCAGTCGACCCTAAAACCAACATGTACGAGCCTCTGGAGGACATCAGACCCAAACACAACCACTCAACCTGGGGATTTAAGGTAGGTCATAAAGCCTTCATTTACACATGTCGTTCTCCACAAGTTGGGCTTTTTTAAATTTATTGTTTTTATTTATTTACTTTATGGTTATCATTTTTCCACCTCCTTCAGAATGATAAATGGCGATGGCTCTTCCCTGATGCCAAGAGGAAATAGTAAAGGATGTCAGCTACCGAAGGAAATATTCACTACACTGCATTATTCCTGCCGCATAAGAAACTCTGTGAAACTTCTTTTTAACATTCGAAAAGGAGCTAACTATTCAAATTAAATCTTTTATTTTTGATTTTTAAGGTATTTATCAAAAAATAATGTTTATTTTATTTACCATATGCACAATACAATGATGCAAAATGATGAGTGTATGCTGAAATTTTAATAAGCAAATAAATTTGCTCCCATCAATCCTGAATTCACTCAGGAAATGTTACTTGTGTGTATGCGCCTGCATATAATAGCAATGTAATGAAGTGATGTAATTTATCAACTTTAATCATCTGCCCCTCTTTTATTCTCTACCCTTATATCTCTACGTCCAGCTTGGTAACAGCTTAATTTAGAAGTTTCTGTTGTCTTTAAAACCAGTAAAACAATGTATTATAGGATGTTTACTTGTCATTGGGTCATAGATGTTTGATTTAATTTCAAATGTAAATGCATTTGCTGTAGTCACACCCCATTTAAAAAAAAATTCAGATATATTCTCTACATTTAATGAGGTAATTAATACTCTACAACTGCATCTTCTCCCAGATGTATATTCACAGCCTTCATCCACATACAGAGGTTTATTTAATTTTTATACAGTAATAAAATAATACATTATAAACATCACTATGCTTAATAAATTAATCTCCTATTCAAATAGAGTGCGAAGACTTACTGTTTTATGTGAGATTGTGCTATCTTACCAGACGGGAGTAAGACAGATATATCAGTCAAACTTGACTAAGATACAAGCCTCTGTCTGTAATTACAAATATCTTCATTGTTTTATAGCGATATGAAAATATCACTGCTTCTAAATACTAAATAACACAGGATAAAAACAATTATCATCAACTATGGAATCAATTTATCAATTTTAATATCAATCTAACATGTAGATTAGAAGATATTAGCATGCAGGAGAACCAACTCACACAGCATTCTCTTCATGTGCCATTGAGCGATTTGTGAGACCTCCAGTGTTTTCTTGGTGTAAAAACTCCAGACACTTCCAATCAGCCTGAATGAAAAGAGAATGGATCCCATGGTGTCAAATTACTGCGAGTTTCACACACAGTGTGACTGTTCTCAGCCGTGACGACTGCTTTATCACATTGTTCCAGAAGCTTCTCTGCTGGAATCATAATTAACAGATGTTCTCAGTGAGACCAGTAAATAATAAAGACTCACAATCAGCTCTGTGTTACCATGCATATTTGATACTGCCCTCATAAAGAGAACTGGAGCTGATGGTGGAGGAATTAACTGGCTTCCCTGAAGACTGCACAGTTTAATTGACTTCCATTTATTCCTCTCAGGTGAAACGAGACAATCAAAATTAACTTCTTAGTTTTCACACTTGGAATTGTCTTTGAGAAAAATTAAAGCACTCACCAAGTATGATTTGGTGGTACCACATCCAATAATAGTTTCAGCGTGAGCGCCAGACCACCTTACTAACAGCTAACAAAGAAACAAAAATGTTTTTTCCATGATACCCTTTAGATTACACTCTTTACTGGGCTGCTTGTTGAATTGCTTTCGCTTGTAGCCAATGACCCAATTTCTGCTTTTGCAGCTCTTTCATATCTGCTGATGTTGAGGCACCAATTAACCAGGTCATGGTTATTTTGCAGTCGTAGCAAAGGGCAGTAAATATGACTCTGTGACCCTTACACAACCTCTCCTGCTTCCAGTGTGACTCAGTCATCCAACGTGTGATGAAAACATGAGCTGAACAAAAACAACATGTAACTCCTTACGATGCAGACCCGTACCTTACAGCTCAGAAACCAGGAGCCTTTAATCATCATCAACACCATGAAGGCCATCTCCTCCAGTTCCCACACTGAGTAACTGTTATGTGTGCAGGATGTAATGATGCTGAGGCTGCTCATTCCTAAAGATCACATCCATTTTAACAAGTTATTGCCGTTCATATAAAGCAGTGATACAGTCACTTCCTCAGCTTTACTGTCGTTGATAGTCGAGGGTGTGTGGGATGATGCAAACTGGATGTATGGAGAGGATATTATTACCAATACACTTGAATGAGAGAAAAATGTATATTTAAAGATCATTTCGAGCATAAAAAAAAGGAATTCAATGAGGTTATAAACATTTATTCAAAGTGAGACAAATACCTGAAGTGACATTAAATACTGTAAGTTTAACCTAAAGGTGACTACATGAAATATTTAAGGTGGCAGAAAGAAGCTACCAAGATGATGACAGAGCCCTTCGTTCAACCGGAGAACAGTAAGATATGATTGTCATCATGTTCCATTTCCACAAGCAAAATAAATTGAAGTAAACTACAGTATACACTGCACATACAAATATTGCATATCTCATATCAAATATCTGCATGCCCTTAAATACTGTGCTTTCATTCACTTCAGCCTAAACCTGGTCCACGTTATAGCCACATAGCTGGGGTTTCATTGTAGGAAGCCTTCACTTTGAGTATCTCACATGCCATAAAAAACAAGCATTTTATGCGGAACTGGTTGTGCTCACTAAGAAGCAACGTGGACAGCTCATTTCAGAGTTATGGCATCAACCATTATTTTAACCTCAAAAGCAGAAAGAGGATATTTTTATCTTGGTAAGTGACCATTCCAGGTCAAGCCCTTTTATAGCTGGTAAAATATAAACACAAATTCTTCCACCTGTGGTAAAGAAATTCAGTCTTTGAAATTCAGCTGTATCCGGTGCTTCATTTTTCATCCAAGCAGGATGGAGAAAATTGATGTTTGAAGTGGGACACAGGCACTGTGCTGTGGCCAGGGACAGGGTCCAGGTAGAGGCCTGACGGTCACCACGCGGCCCACCTCAGAGATCTTCCTCAAAGCCCTTTCAGATTCGTATATGGAAGGTACTGGTGACAAAAGAAGTCAAATTAGGGATGAGTGTTTATTTGTACTAATGCAAATGGAATGTAAAAACCATTATTTAAATGATTTTGGCCTTTAACAGGCAGCAAAGCATACATATACACGAATAATTATAAAACTTATTTTACAGCTGCATTTATTTTATAAATTAATTATATAGTTTAAACAAGTTTGGAAGGCCGGATCACAAAGTCTAACGGGTTGTACGTGGCATGTGTATTGTAGTTTGTCCTTGCCTGAGCTTAAGGGTTAAGGTATACAATCCACTGAGACATGCTTCTGCACAAACATCATGGGTGAACTTTTCTACCTTAAAAAGTCAGGAGCCCTCGTGATCATATTTTCAAAGTCAGCAAAAGACAGCTTATTGTCTCCGTCCAAATCTGCCTCCTCGATGGCTTTCTCACACACCAGCTGCACCTCTTCAGGAGTCAACTCCTCCTTCGTCAGCTTATTCAGGGTCTTTTCCAGGTCTTCTTTGCACAGATAATTATCTACATTGAAATCTGAGGACAAAAGATTTAGAGTTTTAGAGGAAATAATCACAAATGTGTGTTTTTCTTAAATTCTGGGAAATTAAAAAGCTATTTTGAGCATTTTGTAAATTCACCATTACCATAAATTTTGAAGGCATATATGGCCTTCAGTTCTCTTGGAGCCATTTCACTGAGGACCGAGAACATATCCACAAATTCATTGAAGCTGAGGTTCCCCATTCCGTCCTCTGAGAATGATTCTACGATCCTGTTACGGAATGGATTTTCCTACACAAAAATATTCACGTTAACAAATTTCTAAAATATACCTCGAGAAACACAGTTTTTAAAAGTTTTTTAGTTTATACATGTTGATGTCAAATTGTGTAGTGCTCTCTGACTGTGTTGTTTGACAAACATTTCACAAACATTCCATTTCTAGAATCTTTTCATGTTACAGTAGCAGGCACTCAAATACAGGAGAGGATGCATCGGTCAGGATGCAGAGGCTGAGCCTTTCATGGCACATTAGCTCATAAGCTCACTGAATGTGTTGTCATACAATCAGATCAGTGATGATGACAGCTGAAAATCAATTCTGTCCTCTAAAAGAGAGTGTGTATTGATTAGGTGTCTACACACATGAGCAGGGGGCGCCACATTTGTTGAAAGAGATAAATAAAATTCAAATGCACAACACAAATACAATAACACACACTGCTGGTGAAAAACAACAACATATGTGTAAAAAGAGACCAGTCCATTAGAAAATCTATAACAATTTAGGACACAGGGCTACACAAGGTTTGGTAACACAATGTTTCTGTACCTTTAACTCTGGCATGTTAACAATTAAGGCCAAAGGCAGTTTACAGTTGGGTTCCTTGGTGTAGTCCATCGGTACCAGATGTGGTGCTAACTCATGGTATCTGCCATGCAACCTAGAATAAAAAACAGATTCTCACATAAGGACATCACCAGAGACGATGGTCAAAATAAAGAAATTCATAATGTTGAACCTTTGCAGCTACTGACTTTACTTTTTATTTCCTCTACTCTGAGGTGGAGTTGTAGAAAAAAATTGTTTGCATAGCAGGAAACTGAGTAGATATTGAATATGAACAACTATTCCTCTTTTTAAACAGTCTCGCTTCTTTGTGAAAACCTTTAATCTGATGTCATTTCTTATTGACAATTATGCTGACAAACTGCGAGGAGGGTGCGGAGCAATAAACCCAGGATGGTGCCAATGTGCTTTATCTGCAGCCCCCATTCCACTCTAATCCTGTCAGCAAACCACTGTTGTGGTAGAAGAGGCCTTTATCAACGGGGACACTGGCCCGAGAAGACAAGCTCAGCACAATTTAATTAGATAAAACTGTCCAAATAATGGATTTCATCAGTACGCTGCAGGACATGAACAGGTAAACTGCAGGTCTGATTCACAATGACCCCCAAAAGTAATCATTTAGCATCAAAGGTAAGATGTGCCTTAAATACTGACAAGTTCAAATGAATGAACTTATGACCATCAGCAATGACCTGCTTCTCAGAGATTGCATAACTGTCCTGTAACAATGGAAGCAAAGAGTGTTTTATGAAGGTCATAAAGAGCAGAACCCATTTACGCCTTCTGATGGCCTTCGAATCAAATAATTCACTATCACCAAAGAAGTTCATTCATTCACTCATTCATTCATTCATTCATTTTCTAAACCCACTTCATCCGCTGTCACGAGTCCAGTATTCCCGCATGTAATTTTATGATCCTTTTGAGAGTAACAGCTTAATTTCTTTAAGATGATATTTATTTTCTGACATCTGGAACCACCAATGGAAGAAACTGAAATGTGACCAATTCAGTTACAAATGAAAGCACAAGAATCATTTAATTCATGCCTGTGATGTGCAACTGAGGATGGGAGAAATTATGCTATCAGATTAGTCATAGTGGTACCGATCCAATGACTCTGACTGGATTCATATTCATCACTATACTGAAGTTTCACGGATAGAATTAGAAATGCGACACTTCATTGGTGGCACTGACCACACCATCATGGTGAAAAGGTCAGCAGGTCTTTTACAGGAATGGAAAATGAACTTATGTAACAGCAAACAGTGACAATGTGTCATTTATTTGATTTTATTTGAACTGTAGATTCCATCTATCTAAATTATCTGCCTTTCTACTGCCTTTTCTATTAAATGGGATGTATTTGTAATAGAAGCCTTCCAAGGAAAATAGCCACAAAACTAGAAACGGGCACCGTAGTCATTGGAAATAAAAATGACTGCTCCTTCATAATGTCCTCACTTTGCATCATTTATTAAGCCAATATTCTAAAGTACACACACCCCTGCAAATACTGCACACAAACATGCCATTTTATGACATGACTCCCATTTGAATATGAAGGTGTAAATAAGTGGAAAAGTAACAGTGGTGTCCCTGCAAAACTGTTTCCTTATTCCTTCCACATCGTAACTGTGGAAGGAATAAGTAACAAATAATCCACTTTAGATCAAATGAAATATTTTCAGCATTTTTATATTTCTAAAGTTGTTTTATGGATGGAAAGGCTGGATGATATCATAGCAATATAGAACAAGATGTTATCTTCACTTTTTTTACCAGCACACAAATAATAAGAGCAGCCAATTACACTCATTTTATTCTATTTCTAATTTTCTAAAAGACAAACTATCTGCTTACACATGAGACACTTTGAAATTCTTCCAACAGAAGATAGTCTTGAAATTCTTTTATATACCCTAATAAGGAAACATATAATTATATTAGAAATGTAAGAGCGGTGCACAAAGCTATACACACGTACTGTTAAAGGTTGTTTAAAACTGAGTGACAGGACATGTAAGTAAGGTAAAACACTCTTACCGCAGAATCTCTTTGCGGGTGAAAAATGTACAGTCCTGTAAAACAAGAGAAATAGAGATCAGAATACTGAAGACTGTGAATGACTGTAGTGTGGGATAAACTATTAAAACTACAGCAATTTATGTTTTTCAAAGGCCTCAGTAACACATTTGTGTCACACAAAATATATTCTATTTATTCAGACAACCAATGACCAGTTGTTGAGGTGTTTGGTGTCTCTGAGTCATCACTCGTTATTTGCAATAGAATCAGAGAGACACAGGAACACGATCTGCTGTTGTCTGACACGCGTCGGCACACATTTCCAACAGCCCTCCATGGAGGAATGTCAATTTATGTTTTACCTTGTCTCTGCTTGTTTCTGGGCTGTATACTGGGTGTGAGAAGCACGGAGTCGCCAACTACGTCTGCAGACATCATTAACAACAAAAACTTCTAGAAGCTTTTCTTTCCTTTGTTACATCCACCGATGTTAAACTAGGTCTACGTACAGCCATGTAAGTCAAGGATAATTGCGCTCTGTTACATAATTGTTCTGTATTTTTCAGGAAATACTTTAAGAGAACATGTAATTAAATGGTTTGGAAACTAAAAAGACTGAACGTAAAAAAAAAAAGAAGAAGAAAAGAAACACAATATAGATCAAACAACAGCAAATGCTAACAATGAACAATTGTACCATATTCTAAAAATGGCTTGGACACAGTACCAGGAGTAACCAGAGAGGCTCTTGAGAACTCAACTGTCTCCAAAGAGTAGAGTTTCACAGCTTATCACTCTGACCTGGCATCAATTATTAAGCCCACACCTACTCACATGATAAACCTTTGCAAAGGAAGATGTGTCTCTCGCACTTCTTGAAAAGGAAACCTGGATTATTGTCACGCAACAAAATCGGTCCAATCCTCTCAATCAAACAATGTTTACTTATTGATTCTCAACAGGAGACAAAAGTGTTTCCAGTTTACACTGATATCAAGAGCACACGCTTACCTCATTTTTCATGTTATTATCTTGCTTTTTGGATTTTATCTTTCAACAATTTTGTTTGGCCATATAATTTTGTTGGATCTCTCATCATGTTCCCTGGTGTCTGGTTTTCTATTTTGTCTGTCAAAGCCCTTTGTGCACAATGGTTTTAAAATGGTCTGTATAAATAAAGGTAAGGAGTTATTATTAATATTATTAATATTATTAATATTATTAATATTATTAATATTATTAATATTATTAATATTATTAATATTATTAATATTATTAATATTATTAATATTATTAATATTATTATAACTATTAATATTATTATAACTATTAATATTATTATAACTATTAATATTATTATTAGTAGTAATAGAATTATTATTAGCAGTAGTAGTAGTAGTAGTAGTATACTTTACAAGCAGTAGTAGTAGCAGTAGAAGTAGCAGTAGTTGTAGTAGTATTGCTTGTAGTAGGACTATTAGTAGTACTACTAGTAATAGTACTACTACTACTACTAGTAGTAGCCTGTCAAAACCCTTTGTGCACAATTGTTTTAAAGTTGTCTGTATAAATAAAGGTAGGAAATATTTTTTTTATTATGATTATAATTATTATTGTTATTATTATCATCATTATTTTTATTATTGTTATAATTAGTAGTAGTAGTAGTATCAGTAGTAGTCGTCTTATAAGTACTAGTATACTATACTAGTAGTAGTAGTAGTAGTAGTAGTAGTAGTAGTAGTAGTAGTAGTAGTAGAATCTATCAAAACACATTGAACTATTTAGAAATAGCTGACCAAACTCCAACAACAAACAAACAAACAAACAAACTACAAACAAACAACCTGAGCAATTAAACAGTCATTCTCGATCTAGAGTCAAAATCAATATGTTTTCTGATGATAAGTCATCAGATTAAATGAAAACAATACATGCGCTTCATGGCTAAGCGTGGCTATACCATTAAACACAAATGTGTATCATCTCCATCATTAATAACGGTGTCATCTCCATCATTAATAACGGTATCATCTCCATCATTAATAACAGTATCATCTCCATCATTAATAACGGTATCATCTCCATCATTAATAACAGTATCATCTCCATCATTAATAATGGTATCATCTCCATCATTAATAACAGTATCATCTCCATCATTAATAACGGTATCATCTCCATCATTAATAACAGTATCATCTCCATCATTAATAACAGTATCATCTCCATCATTAATAACGGTATCATCTCCATCATTAATAACGGTATCATCTCCATCATTAATAACAGTATCATCTCCATCATTAATAACAGTATCATCTCCATCATTAATAACGGTATCATCTCCATCATTAATAACAGTATCATCTCCATCATTAATAACAGTATCATCTCCATCATTAATAACGGTGTCATCTCCATCATTAATAACGGAGCTAGACACCAGTTCCTTAGTGCTGGTCACCAAATCCATGACAGATGCTCGGACTGTGGAGCTGGATATCGATTAAGCTGCATCCCGGAGGCGCACTGCAGGCACAGGCAGGCAAGTTTACCTGGTAGGCATCAAGTTGCTCGTCGGTAAATATTGTTTGCTTGTTACCCATGGTAATCAAACGTTTTGATGCTGGAACACATTCATCACGCTGAACGTCCGAAGCCTTTTCTCAATGAGAGGCATTAAGAGGGTCGGCGGAGACTATCGCTCCGCACTCGGAGGTCTGACGACACTGGAAACTCTCAAAAGGGTTTGTTTTCCATCCAGGAGATGTCCGCCATGACTGCAAAACGCAAAGGACGCATATAGGTTTAAAAAATGTGAAAAATGAAACGTCAAAGAACAAATTCCAGCCGCGTCGGTGATGATGGGTGTTGTCTGTGGTCTCATCCATCTGGCTCCCTTTACGCACACACCCTCTGTTGGCTGGAGTCAAGTCAAACCAATAGGACCTCAGCTAAAGAAATAAATAAATAAGTCGACAACGTGAACTACAGCCTGCAGGCGGTGAAAACGCTTTCTCCACCGCTGGCAGCTCGATGGTTCCATGAGGTTAAACTGATATACAGTATTTCACCCCTGCCTGCCCGCCACACTGGAAGGTAACGTATGTGCCTGTTAGACAAGACAGAGCAGAGCCACTCTTTACATCTGGTGATTTCACTACATATTAAAAGTGTATTTGATCCATACAATACTGAGTATATACTCTTCAGGTTGTTGTGTATCCATGGAAATTAAAACAAGTTATATTATTATGGATTTAGAGCAATGGCCCATTAAAGAAGTTAGTCCCACGGTACAGTTTTCCTCAAGGGAGCGGGAAAATGAACATGGGTTCAGTAGAGTTGAATAGTGTCACTATTGAAGACTGGTGGAATCACTACATGCAGACCAATGATTTTGAGACAACTAACTTTATTTATGCCATAATTTAAGACAGGAAAACTCAAAATGAAAAGCCCCGTATATTACATAAATGTAATCAAAAACAATATTGAAATGCAGTGAAACAATATTATTCCTACAGAAATGTATTTCCATCTGAGGGGACTGGAAGCACAATTTGAAAGGTTTCTTTTTCACTACGCTCTCTACTTGTGTTTTCTCAGTCTTTCAAAACAAATAAATGCGGGTCTACATTTTTGTGTGGTATTTTCTTCTGAGTAGATTACATTTTTTGGATTATCCTGTATTTATTGACTTCATTTAGAAATGATTATCTACAGTTTAGTCCAAGCTGTTAGCTAGAGTTAGAGTACATAATCCCACAGAGGAATAGCATACTATAGGAATACAAGTATAAATAAAAGACTGAGCAATAATACAGTACAGGCATATGAAAGTAATGATGGCATTTTATTATATTCAAACTTTATTGATCCCCAGAGAGGAAATTCTCTTTACACTCTCAGTACATGCATTTGTGTTAGTTTTTAGCACATCACACACAGTGTTGTGAACAAGGCCCCTGAAACACAGCACACTAGGGGCCTGTAATCATGCAGTTAGTCCAGGGGAGGAAGAGTGACGGGTCGTGCTCAGAGGTCGCGCCCCAAATGAGCAGCTTGTTGTGGGGACGGCGCCTTGATCAAGGGCGCTTCGGCAGTGGCTGGGAGGTGAGCTGACACCTCCCACTGTCAGCTCACACTCCAAGGGATGTCATGGCGGGAGCGGGAATCGATCCACCGATGGCCGGGCGATCCGTCTTTGAGACATCTGCTCTACCGCTGAGCCACTGCCGCCCCAACTTTATTGATATTTGTGTAAACCCATAATAACTGTCACTTTTGTTTTAAAAATGATTTTACATTTGTTATTTAAAGGTGAGGCTGTGCTCAATGAAAACGGTTGAGACTTATAGCAAATGCATTTCTTACTAAACAATCCTTTTCTTTTAAAGACACCGGCAGGACTTTGTCCGCATCTGGACGTTTCCACGCTGGACGTTACCAGCATGGAGCAGGTGGTCCTTCAGTTGTCCCAGATGTGCCTTCTGATTAAAAAAAAAAAAGATTAACCATAATCTTCATTTGATATTTAACATAAAGACTGTATTTGGCAGTCACTTTTGTCTGAATTACTATAAATGGAAGGACTACAGAGCTTCACACCCTGGTAGAAGGAGGCCAGGAGAAAACCCTGGAGGCTGGTTCCTCCTAATAAAGTATAAACTATTCTGGCATGGATATCAGTATACAGTACATGATATTAAGCCAGAAGCAGCTGTAGGAACAAATAAGGTAGGACAAATTTGAAAAATCAGCTTTTTTTTTTCAGGATGTGGTTTTATTGTTGAGGAGCAGATAGAGCACAGTGTATACACTGGTACCATGTGAGAATGATAGAAACGTGCATGGCAATAGGCCTAATTAAAGACATTTTCTATTGCAACCCCAATACATTATTGAGATCTGTGTTCGTCCTCTCAAATACGAGACAGGTGACGCCACCGTCACATCCTTCAGATACTTGACTTTGTAATTGTTGCTGCCCATGTCTTCACACATGAACACCTGGGGAGAAAAGATAAACACAGTTCAGAGTAAATACTGTTATAAAGCATGCCAAATCAATGAAATGTACTTTGTGCCATAACAATAACACAGATAACACTAATTTATCTCTGTCTGAATGTGTAACTTGGGAAAACGCTGGAGGATCTTCACTGCCACTATTTCTTTTTTGTCATATTTTGGTAAAGTACCATCTCACAAAAAGAGACCAACAGTCTCCACAAAATGATAACCATGAAATTGTATTGTCCCCTTTCAAATAAACTAAACTAAACTAAACTAAAGCTGCAGTACAACACAGTTCTACTTGTCTCACCTCCAAATGTTCTCCATGACAAGCCAGTGTGTCTCCAGCCACAAATCTGATTGACTTCTTTCTTGAGAAGGGGACCAGGAATTATTGATATTCCAGTAATTATGTTTGTGCTTTGTCTTACAATATGTTAGAGAACTAAACTGTATAATCATTTGTCTAATGTATGAGGATCATATTTTTCTGCTGTGTATGTGGTCCAATATTCTGTTGTAACCTCAGTCAAAATTTATGATCAGAACATGATGTTGTCTCGTCTATCATAGTGCCACACTGCCATCTATAGGTTCAGAACTCTAATTATCTGCCTGTCCAAGTTCTTCCGTCTGACTACTTCAGTCAGTACTAACTTCACAAGTAGACATTAGTTATTCATATTCACAAAAGCTTTAATACTTCTAAAATTATATATCTTTTATGTGCTAACACTTTTAAGATATGGTTAAACTCCTGATTATTTAAGTTAGTAAAAATAATGTCCTTATGTCACAGTTATGTTCCTTGTGGGTCATGATGAAAGATTTTAGAAGGTATTATGTGTTCCTCAAATAGATGTCAAATTAGTTTATTCCTTCTAAAGAAAGTCCTTACTTTTAAGACATGGGAAGTAGGATGAAGGGCATCTTTTCAACATCCCTCAATAAAAATATGAATTGGGGTGAATTCCCTCGTCTACGTTTCATGATTTTATTTTATTTTTTTGGTATTAATAGGATCTCCTGTCCTTTCCCCTTGTTCCTTTTTCATTATCACATGCCTCACAGTTTTCTCTGTTTTCTCTTTTGTTTTTATTTTTTTCTTCATTTATAATTTACACTCACGCACGTTTTGTACCTCATCTTTAAAACACTATCTTTATGGGGATTTTTATTCAACAAGGCATGAGAACAAGACCTGTACGGTGTACAGTGTATAATTACAACAAAGTGAAATTAAATTTCACAAGAGATACTAAACCCTATGAGAGTATTTATTAATACATGTTGTTTATGACTGTAATCTGCCTATTTTGAATGTTTAATGCAGACTGGCTATTTTAATTGATGGAGTTATAACCTGCTGTCACTCAGTCGTGCTGATTCATTTTGGCTGTTTACGGTACTTTACCGTAAATGCGCTACAAGACGCGCACAGTAATCTGTGCAGCGGCTGTCATTACGGCGCTGACGTCACACCGTACCGGACCGAGGCGTCGGTCCCATCCGTCAGGGTACCGGACGAGTCCCTTCATCCCCCCAGGACAGATGCACATTTCACCAAAAATAACCACTGCTTTGCCTTTTCACATCGTCGGGTAAAATAATCGCTTGTGAGACTGGTGTCTTGTTTTCTAGCGAAGTTCCCACAATGGACTATAAGCGAGATAAAGACCAAGGTAAGTTGAGTTTTAGTGTAGCTTGTTGCTTACGTTGCTATGCTAGCAGCTTATGTTAGCTAGCAGAGGTTGAAGCCAAGCTGTAGGTAGTAAAGGTTCACCACATTAACTAGTGTCATCGTTCAGAAACAACATTATCAGTCCCTACGTGGGTAAGTAATCCACTCACTTTCACCCACCCACTGCCTCGTGACGGTTATAGTTTGTGGACGTGTAGCATTAACATTAGCAGGTTCAGTCCCTTAATGTGAAGCGTCTGCAGGGCTTTGCAGACAGACCCTTCCTCTGTAGGGACCTGCTGCAACCTTTATTGTGGTTTGGGGGTTTGCATCAGTGGATGATGCATAGAAGGTTTAAATCTCTATTTACATGTAGCTCTTAAGGGAAAACACTGTAAAGTAGGACTATGAATGCTGGCAGCGTGTTTAACAATGTTGATGTGCAAACATCTGCTGTGAAGAGGAACACTGTCCAGGGGTGGAATGTTCCTGTTCAAAGTGGGGAGAAATGTTAATGTCTGGTACTGTATTCTATTGTTATATGATTTAGTTATTACAGTTCATTCAAATTCAACATGTAAAATATCCTTTTGCTGTTTTAAATCACATACTGGATTTTAATGATTTATTTTAATGATTTTTACATCCAGTAAATATGAAAGTATATCAGAATTAATTGATGAAAAATTTACCTCATGCCATTGTTTCTGCTTTATTGACACTGTATTAGTAATGCTGTTCTTGGTAAATCAGTATTTCAAGTAAACTGGCTAATTTGATAATACAGTGGTACCTCTACTTACGAAATTAATTGGTTCCGGAAGAAATTATGTAAGTAGAAAATTTTGTAAGTAGAGACGCGTTTTCCATGCAAATGCCCTAATCCGTTCCAAGCCCACAAAAATTCTGAGATAAATGTTTTATAAAGCATAAAAATGCATCAAAACATGTAACAAATACATGTTACGATTAGATTATTACACAATAAATGAAAGTTGTGCATAACATAAAAAAGAAAGAATAGAGTAAAGAATAATAATGACCGTCATTTACCTTTTAACAGCTGTCCCCATTATTTTTTGCCCTCTTTGGTTCATGCGCTCCTATCTCACGATGCTGAACAAAAGAGTGAATTACAGTCCTCCTTATGAACTTCTCCCACAACCCATGTGATGCCTTAAACTCCTTAAACTTCCTTTGGTTTTAATAGCGTGTTGATTGTAGATTTTTGGCCATATTCTTTGGCGAGATCAACCAAACGCATCCCTTTCTCATGCTCTTCTATTATCTCTTTCTTTGTTTGTATGGACAAAAAAACTCTTTTCTTCGTCTTTTCTTTTCCTCTTTTCTCCGTCACTTTCTTGGGGTCCATAGTGAATACGTACTGATAAAGTTACTATATTTGCGCAAAACTGTCAGAACACCTCACGAGTCGAGTGCCTAATGCCGAGACACTGTTCTAGCTCCACACAGAGGTGGAGTGGCATCCCTCTTAGCCAATGGGATGCCAGGAAGATACGTAATAGGTAATATCCAATGGCAGAGCAGCTATGAGAATGTTGCGTTTAAGAACCTGTGGGAGATTCGAGTATCAGCCGATACTGTGTTCTTATTCGGATACTGTGTTTTTACATTACGTAAGTCGAAATTTCTTTCGTAAGTAGAGGTAATATTTTCCTGCTGCGAAATTTCGTAAGTAGAGACATTCGTAAGTAGAGGTATCACTGTATTCTTGTAGTTAGAATTACATACTAATTCTGTCTGCCTGTTTGTGGCCCCTTGCTCTGGAACTGGTAGAGACAAAGCTTAATGAGTTGTCACTTGAAAGTTGTGTAAGAAACATGACTCTGCTTTGTTGTTCTCTGTCTTGTTCTTTCAGATGCAGATTGTGAGAAGGTAACAGCTGCGTTGCTCAAGTCCCGTACAGGAGAATTTGATTTGGAGTCGATTCTTTTTCTCAAATTGAGAGGACTTGGTATGATTTTATTAATATGCTATCCTCTGAGCTTTCAAAATAATGGCTTATATTTTGCTGTAGTTTCCCCCTGCTCACGCCCTAAGCCAGCTGTGATAGGCTGCTCCAGCTTCCTGTGACCCACTACGGCGGATAAAGCGGTTCAGAAGATGAATGAATGAATGAATTTGCTGTTGTCAATTGTATGTCTTACAGGAATACATGATCTTGGATGCATAGGGGAGTGTATGAATTTGGAGAGACTGGACCTTTCTGGTAATAACATAACAAATTTAGCACCTCTAGCATCTCTACAACATCTCTCTGTACTCAATTTGTCTTCAAACAAGATTTCCAATTTAGGTGAGTTGTCTTGTTTGTTTTCATGTTTTACTTATCCAGACAGCTTCTATCCTGATTAGATTTTTATGTGATATTTAAATTATATCGTTTCAGAGCCTCTGAGGAGTTGTGAGAGCTTACAGAACTTAAATGTGGCTGGTAATATCATATCCAGGTATACTACAGTGTGCCCAAGTGCAAACCAGAGATAAATAGTCACCGTAATAATTATGATGTTTACGAATAAATTACATGTATTTGATGTTAAACATAAAACTACTGTATTTTGTTACTACAATTACTGTGTAAATATTTGTATATATTTATTTTCTTTGTAAATTCTTTTTATTTTAACAGTTCTGACAGCCTACATTGCCTTCAATCGTTGAGAAAGCTAGAGAATATACGATTTAAAGACAATACGTACAATTACAGCAACCCAGGTAATCTGTGATGACTTTATACGAATGCCCAGTGGATGCTAAATTCTAATAAGAGAAATCACAATGACTTTCTCCTTGTCAGTGTGCAGGAACACACCATATAGAACCATAGTTCTTGAGATGTTCCCCACTATCAAGGTGCTGGATGGTAAGATTAATTTTCTTTTCCATCAGGCCCTCCATCATTAATACTTTGACCTCACTGATGTCCCTGAAATTGTAGATTGGTTTTAAAATTTGTTTAAATTGTAGGTGAACGAGTGGTTGGCCGTGGGAGTGACTTGTACCAGTTGTGTAAAGACATTGATGACACCATCAAAGGTACAGTTATTAACTATTGTGGTGTATTGATAAGTTGTGTTTCGCCTTGTTTAACAGAAAAATATTACTGAACAGCTATTTTTCTTTCTCTAAACAGCTGGTTTATATAAAAATGGACAGCTTGTTGAACATCCTGATTGCAAGCCATGGGTCGAGGATAGTTACTGGGAGATAAAGAGATCAAACAATGCCATTATTGAGGAAGCCTACAAACAGTTTAATGGTAAGTTTCTCGCACATCTTTGTCTTTATACACCATTGAAGATGAAACCATTATTTTTACAGGGTGTATGTCTATATGACATAATGGTTTTATCAAGACTGTAACACTGCTCAGGGTGTAGATCTCAAATGCTGAGAAAATGTCAGATGGAGGCATTCCATGTTGAAAGCAGGGAACATGTAGGAATTTTCCTCTGTATTATTTTAGATTTTACAAGCCTGAACAGACAAGGATGCA
This sequence comes from Antennarius striatus, assembly GCF_040054535.1. Taxonomy (NCBI): domain Eukaryota; kingdom Metazoa; phylum Chordata; class Actinopteri; order Lophiiformes; family Antennariidae; genus Antennarius; species Antennarius striatus. The sequence goes on from NC_090779.1 coordinate 9,396,335, forward strand.
AAAGCATGAGGCATACAACTGTAGTTTCAGACATACATGTGGTTAGAAGAAGTGGTCAACAAGTTTGCATTTGCAGTGTGGTGTCCTATAAAATATTTACCCTACAATTTCTTTATTTTATTTCAATGTTCACAGATGTTCTTCATGAATGCAGACTCCTCAACAACAGGGCCACTCATGTAATTTCACAAACTGAAAGATCTATGAGCCTGAAGAAGCAGCCAAAGCAGTATGCCATCTGAGCTGGGATGTTTTGGACTGATATGTGTGCAATATTGAACGACATTTTTTTTTAATGATGAAACCGTGGTTAATGTACTGTAGACATTTCAAATTAATAAGCTTTATCCAAATGCTTTATAAGTACCATTGACAGACACACATGCTCTTTATTGCAACCTGAGGTATAAGTTGAATTTTATTGGATTCTATGCATCATGTACCTGACAATTCTATACATGCAAGTGGATTGAAACCTGTTATCCATACTGACGCGCCTCAGTTTGGTTCAAAGATGTCTTAACTTGCACAGTGTGCAATCTGTACCATGTAGCCTGCATTTATGCTAAGAGATATGCTGCTTAAATATGTCAATGTGTTAAGAGCTTTTTTTTTCCATTTTACATAGCTGGATAGTGTGTCCTATGCTGTATGCTTAATAAGTTGAATGTTTCCAAAAGTGGAAGAATGATTGCTTCAGCTGTTTCTACTTGTTTTATACCATAAAGTTGTTACATGCAAAATTAACTAATTGAAATCATATTCTTATAAACTTGGATGTCATACCTTTAACTTTACTCTTGTCTACAGTGTCTCCTTTGGGGAAGGTGATACTTTGTAAGTGATAAGATACATTATAAGGTATTTGTACATGCAGAGCCAAATAACCTGTCATGGACCACAATGTCGATATCCAACAAATCAAAGTGTCCACTCAGTTGCTTAAAATGGCATCTTCAGGGATGGAGCAGCGTGACTGGGATAGTGATGTTGCTTTACTGTGGAAGGGCAGCACTTTACTGAAGCTGTTATTCAGAACAAGAACACATAGATGTCTATCTTTATTAATATCAGTATTGATGTGATATATGATATTATGAAGTAAATCACTGAAAGAAAAAGTAACAGCATTGCCGCAGCAAAATGATTGCAAATATCTTGAATCGTGATTTATTCCAACACACACGCTTTTATTTTGGAAAGAATGACAGCTCAGAGCGGAAGTCCGCTTTGTGTTGCAGTAGCTTGACAGAAGCTGTTCCCTCGACCTTGGAAGGTTTATCATGGCTGGGAAGGTGTGGAGATCAGCGGTATGTAGGAGGAAAATACGTGGATTGCTCCGAAACGCTTGGAGCTGCATTTCATTTTAATAACCGACGCTATGCTTTTTGTTGCGGCACGAACGAAGTCTGCAGTCCTCCCACAGACTGCAGCTAACCTGCTAACATAGCGGATAGCCGTAAACACAGCCTGTAGTTACTATAGCAACATAACTCGTCTGATGTCTAGCTAGGTAGCTGACTGGCAGCGTTTGAGAAATTAGTAGACGAGCTACATGTTTTCTTTATCAGACAATGTTGTAAAAGTTACTAAATAGCTTTTAGACAAATGCAGGAACAAGAATCCACAGATAACATTCACAGGGAGTGTCAGCAGGGAGCAGGAACACAGGCGTGGCTGCGGAAGTTAGCTAGATTCAGCACGAGTAGACGAAGGAGCCCCAGATATGATCGATCAGTAAATGATCAGGAATAAATGATCGTTCCTACCGAGCAGTGAAAACGTAAAATTGGCTTTGAAGTTTTTCTAAGAATTATTTTAGGCGATTGTCACATCCTGTTTTAGAATCGTTTTGCTTACAATTTTTAGATCTGTCTGTTCTGGCTGTGTTACCCATTTAATAGAGCTATGAATAGAACAGAACATAATAGAACATTACGAGGTCACTCTTCTTTAATTTGCCAGTGCTCATGAATGACATTTTTGCTGTTGAAGAGCATGCACCTAAAAGAGTCTGATGGGATCTTTTTTGTGTCAGGTATCATGGGTGACTGGAGCCTTGAGGAAAGATATTCCCCACCCTGCCTTCACCCGTGGGGTTTGTATCTTTCCTGTAGAAGTTCTGTGACATGATCATTTTTGAAGCAACATATTTCTTATATATTGAATTCTCACTCTGTGAAATATGTTATTGTTATTACGCCACTGAATATACTTTGTTTGTTTTCTCTAACAGATTCACACTGTTACTTTAATCCCCGGGGATGGAATTGGTCCAGAGATCTCCAACGCTGTTATGAAGATATTTGAAGCAGCCAAGGTGAGTACTGGAGAAGCAAAAAAGTACTGAGAGCATTAGCATACAAAATGATTTATTGGGATTCAAGACAAAAAACTTCGTAGAAGTCTGCACTGATATAAAATAAGCAAAATGTAACTGAATAATGAACCGTTTGTGTGCTTGAAGAACTACTGATGTGGTTTCACTGGCCTTTTCTTAGGCACCTATTCAATGGGAAGAAAGAAATGTTACAGCCATCCAAGGTCCTGGTGGCAAATGGATGATCCCTCCTGATGCCAAAGAATCAATGGACAGGAACAAAATTGGTTTAAAAGGTTAAATCCACACATACATACATACATACATACATACATACATACATACATACATACATACATACATACATACATACATACATCTTTAATACGCTTCACAGGGTTGCTGAAGCCTATCCCAGCAGACTTGGGACGTGAGACAGACTACACTCCTGGCACCTGGCGTGACGCCAGTGGACCTCAACCACACACAGTTAATTCAAATAAAAATGGAATTGATTAAAAAACATATGTGTTAAGGTGATGGTGATTTTCTAGGGACTATTTGTTTATCCCAGTATTTTCCCTATCCACAGTGAAAATTCTCAAATTACACTTCAAACTACAGCATAAATACAAACATTTATGTGGAATGGAGGTTGTCACTAATTAAATATTACTGATCATTATAAAATATAACACATTGGTTTAAATGGTATCATTTCTATAAGATGTTTTCCTTCTGTGGAGGGTGAACTTGTCACTAATTTTGAATTATTTAATCCACAGGTCCACTGAAGACACCAATAGCTGCTGGCCACCCATCTATGAACCTACTGCTGAGGAAAACCTTTGACCTCTATGCCAATGTGCGTCCCTGTGTGTCCATTGAAGGCTATAAGACCCCGTACACTGATGTGAATCTGGTCACCATCAGGGAGAACACAGAGGGAGAATACAGTGGGATTGAGCATGTGGTGAGGACCTTTGATAATTTCTTCATTATTACTTTTTCTGTCTTTTCAATTCTGATTTTTTCTTACTCTATTCTTCCGATTTGATTCTCAATTGTCATTTTTGCTTCTTCATTGTTGACACCATTTTATATTCAGGACCACAACTCAAATATAATTTAGGTAGGTTATAATGATTTAGCTGAATCAAACTTGGACTTGCATATTTTCAGATTGTTGATGGAGTTGTGCAGAGTATTAAGCTCATTACAGAGCAAGCCAGCCAACGCATCGCAGAGTATGCTTTTGAATATGCCAGAAATAATCAGAGGATCAGTGTTACTGCGGTTCATAAGGCTAATATTATGTAAGTTGTATTTAATTCATTTCAAATTTCTCAATGCAAACAGTAATTTATATTCATTGTAGTTAAATGTTGTCTTTTTTTTTTTAGGCGCCTGTCAGATGGGCTCTTCCTACGAAAATGCAGAGAGGCTGCTGAAAAGCACAAGGACATCAAATTCACTGAGATGTACTTAGATACTGTGTGTCTGAATGTAAGTCCCAGTTGGAGAAGAAAATGTTGCGTAAAATCTCTAACCAGGATGAACAACATCTGGAGGTTGTTGGTTTTTTCAGCACTCACAGATTGTTACTGGTGACATTTATATTTACTTTTTCAGATGGTTCAAGATCCCACACAGTTTGATGTTTTAGTGATGCCAAATTTGTATGGAGACATTTTGAGGTAAAGTAAATGATATGTTCTCTATTATGTTCATGTTCTCTATTATGTTCATGTTCTCTATTATGTTCACTGCACCAAAGGGGGCTGCATATTTATTTTACCACAAATTTAAATGTTCAGACAACAAATTCTCCATATTTATACATTCATTTACTACACATAAAATCTTCCATCATGTCAATTTTAGATTCAACCAGGCAATATGTTACAGTAAAGTAATTATCTTAGCAATAGAAAATCCGAATCCAAAAAAATTAGTGGGAAATATCCGACTAAAATGTTTGCTGAAGACATGTCAAAACATGTAAAAACAAAAATAGCTCGTATATAAATGCCATCATACAGAGCCAATAAATTAAATCTAAGTAGCATGTGAGATTCTCTAACTATGAATAAATGTAAGAAAAATTGTTTATTTCCTGCCTATCAGTGATCTTTGTGCTGGACTGATTGGAGGTCTTGGAGTGACCCCCAGTGGAAACATCGGTGCAAATGGTGTCGCTATATTTGAGTCGGTATGTTCTTTTCATATTCTATCATATCTTCTCTCTTGATTTTAAAAATACTCCCATGATCCAAGTACCAGCTGCCAAATACAATTTAATGGATTCTTGGTGTGAGCTGAGACACTGAAGGCAGATTTAATTTTATTAGATTTATTTAGAAATGTCAGCCATGATGATGGATTGTGAATAATGTCTCGTCAGGTTCATGGAACTGCCCCAGATATAGCCGGGAAAGACATGGCCAACCCAACCGCCTTACTGCTCAGTGCAGTCATGATGCTGCGGCACATGGGTCTACATGGTCATGCCAAAAACATTGAAACTGCCTGCTTTGACACCATTCGAGACAAAAAGGTAATCTTACATGAATTAAATGATTTGCACTTTTATTTATTTGCTCTTATTCCGTTTCATAATTTTTATTTTTTTTATTGTCATCAAGGTTCTAACAAAAGACCTGGGAGGAAACTCAAAGTGCTCAGAATTCACTGATGCAATATGTCAAAGAGTGGTAAATATGAATTAAAAGATGCTAGTGGTGCTGACGGTTTACATATGGACCTATGTGCTTCATCCCGCATTATTTTATCTGCACAATTTAAACTAAAATATGAATTTAAAAAAACTCAGGAGTTGTACATCCTGAATGTTTTCTGTCTTAAAATTCTTGACCAACAGTTATTATATCTGCGATTTGCATTTTATTCCTAAGCTCTTTAATCAAAGGTAGACACTGTATTGTCTACCTGTATTTACTGGATCACTTTTGCTGCTTGTCTCATGTGTTTGAGAGTGTTGGACATTTAAGACACAATCTGTTTCCCTATGATCTAATGAGAAGCAATCAAATCATTTGTCAAAAAAGTCAAACTGTTTAAAAACCATAGGTTTGTAGATGTTTCTCTTATGCATGTGTTACAATATACAGATTGGTGCTTTATGTCTTAAATATATTCCACTTCCATAAGATGAAACTTGGAATGCTTTGCACTGTTTTTTCTTGTGCCATATTTTTTTTTCTTATTTGCAAATACCACAAATGAATGAAGAAATGACAATGAAATCAGAAGTGCTAAACATTTTATTTGTGTTATTAATATGACGCTTGTGTGTGTCAGCTGCTATGTGGTGATCAAAGCTATGTTTCTGCCAGCACTGCTATAAATCATGTATGAAATGCTACTAAATATTTTTCCAAAATAGAAGTTCATTCTTATGAGTTTTATTCATTTGTCTTAAATGTTGTAAAATAAATTAAACATGGATTTTCCTGTTGTTTGTGCATTCTATACCTGAGACAGAATTAATTCCATGAAAGTCTTAAGTGATTTTTAATATTTCCAAATAGTGGTGATGTAACTTCTCAGTGGATTTGCAATAGATTTGAATGGAACAGGGTACCAGAGCACCATTTCTCTCCCAGCCTGCTGGAGAAAAATAAATGCCAAAGTGATTTGGCTGAATAAAAAGAGCAGTTTTGTTAATGTACAACAATCTAGCGATCAATGTCCTCATGAATTTAACCGGCACCTCTCCAGAAACAGGTAAGTCCTGTTTGAAAAATAAAAGAAGCTAATTCTTGCATGTGCTGGGCGTTAAAAGGAAAGGCTGCAGAAGTTCATCTGTAATCACCTTAGTTCACTAATTTCTATAATTAAAAAACTGGAGTAAAATTAAATTGGTGGAACTTCTCCTCACGTAAAACATAATTGCGGGAATTGAATGCAGTAATTTGTGTTACCAGTTATTTTAATTTTCTTCACTGAAATTATACTTCCTCATGTGCTGCAAATCTGAAGAGTTTGAGTGGAAGAACATTAAGTAAACATAGAAAAACACAAAGGACACATTGTTGTCAAGTCAGAAAAAAAGTCTCTTTGAGTTGATGTAAGGCAACTGTACTTCCTTTTTGTAAGCGGCATAGCTGCAAAGATTCAAGCTAATGATGGGTTCTGGAGTAAGTTTGGGTTTTTGGAGCTTGGAACTGGGTGGGTTGACAATGGGCAGATCCTGTGCTGCCCTGCCCCTCATTTCCCTGGCCCTCCCATCATAGATTAACTGCTCTTTTTCTTCAAGAACATTTTTTTGTTGTTGCAAAATTGTACATTATTTTCCCTTTAAAGACATATTGTTAGATCTTTCTATCAGCATTTGTGTAATCTGGGAATTTTTCCTCTTTAAGGCATTTGGTTGTGAAAAGTACAACCAAAAGATGGTTGTTCACCAATCAGATCTGTGCAGCAATGTGGCTGAGCAGCAGGTAGCTGGCTGAGGATTCACATATTTCCCATTTTGACCAACCATTTATTTCCAGCCATGCTGGAATGATGTACAGTCCATATATTTATTCCAGATGAATACAAACATCTGGAACATTAATTTCTTCTGCATCTTTACATAATTGCAATAAGTGCAGGTTAACAAAAGCCACACTAAGGCTTACAGTATACTACCATGACTGAACATAGCTGACGATTTGACACATCTCTTTTTCAGAGATATTGATACTCATTCAGCAGAAGCCAAACTAGTTATTCATTGTCCACTTGGAATCTAACTCCGTAGTGCCGAAATGCACAAACTCAAAAATAAAGTTTTTGCTGTGTTTTTATCCATCACAGTTGTATAAATTTAATTTGTATTGTCTGTCCAACCTATCAAGTTTTGGCACAGTCCCTTTATTTTACTTGAAAGAGCATGGTCAATGAAACCTTAAATCAGTTTTTGTTGTTTGATCGTCTGGATTATGGGAAATCTCTGTGAAGTAGACTTCGTGATGTAAATAAATACAAAAGGAATTGTGTCAAGTCGGGTATCCCATGCTGTCAAGTTGTTGAAAAGAGTCAAAAATGGCTCAAAAATTAGCCTCCTTATTTTAAGACACTCTACAATATGGTAGAAAGATTTTATTTTATATACTATATGCTGTTTGAGTCCAAATCAAATAGATATATCGATGAATATTAGTGCACAATACGAGACATTTAAATATTTTTCTTTTTTGCAAGTGTTACTTCTGCTTGACTACACTGGGAACATTGTTATTTCACTCTAGTTTATTTCTAGTTTTCCATATGTTTTCATAATAAATAGATTGAGCTACCCAGTCTTTTGTTCCACACACAGTATCTGCAGTATTAACCTATTTTCTACAGTGTTTGACTCACTACATCTAGCCGCAGTGAATCGAACCTGCAAGACATTCATTACCGATATTGAACCTGCAAGACATTCATTACCGATATTGAGGTCTTAAAAGCCGATGTAGTAACTTCTATGGACCTTCTACTCGTTGGAATTTCGTTTCCTACTACGGTAAACGCATGGCCCACCATACACTGTCTCTGATTGGCGAGTAAGGGTTGTCTATGATGTTTGAAAGCCAATCAGAGACAGAGGTGGGTGGGCCTTGGAGTCACCATAGTAGGAATATGGTGTGCCTGCTTCCGCACACCGCTTTTGTCCAGCCAACGATACTTCCGGCTTCTCTTCTCAGAATTCTCCAGAAAGTTCTGAACGAACGGCGGAGAGGTTATAAGACCGAGCCATCTTTCTTTACCGGACTCAGTCTGTCAAGCTTTAATCAAGATAGTGTCAACTCGTAGTGGTGAGTGGGTCGACTGTAATAATTATGTTTGGAACAGTTTTAGCTGTATAATACGTAGATATTAGCGGCTTCATTCAATCATTATGTAATGCTAGCTAGTAGTTGGTTGACGTGAGATTCACGTGTCGACCGGCTAAATGTTCAGTGCCCCTATCTGTTAGACGGGTTCAAGTTATTTCCTGGAACGTGAATCTCAAATTCAGTACTTTCTTTTATTAATTTGACCTGTATCATGATAAACTTTCGTGGACATTGACTTTCATCGGGTTGTCCATCAAGCAACTATTGGATTGTACAATAGGAGTAGAAATAAGCTGTGTCGTTTGCTGAGGTGTATGTTTTTTGTTTTAGCTAGCTTGTCGCCATGGTTTACGAAACAGCCTACTACGATCTGTTGGGTGTCAGCCCCAGCTCCTCACAGGACGAACTAAAGAAGGCCTACCGAAAATTGGCTTTGAAATATCACCCTGATAAGAATCCAAATGAAGGGGAGAAGGTGAGTTCGCTACACGTGGTAATGGAAACCTTTATGGTGTCCATGTAGCCGTTTATGGAACGCTAGAAATGACCTTTCTAATTTTAAACTACTCGACTTGTTGAATTGACAGCGACAACTTTCAGGAACGATCTAATCACTGGAGCTGAGACCGGATCATTCCAGAAAGTTGTCGCTGTCACTTCAACAAGCCAGAAGGCTGTTAGATAATAATACATTATAATTAAAAAAAATATTATATACTGGTTTGATCCCCGAAGGGAAATTAAGAACGCACACTCTAGCTACTGATTCAAACACATGCATACATATGTATTTGTGAGTACAGGCCCCTGTATCACACACACACACACACACACACACACACACACACACACACACACACACACACACACACACAGGGGGGCCTGTAGGCATGCAGGGGAGGTAGAGTGGCAGGCAGCTCCTTCTTGGTGCACCTCAAATGATCAATTTGTAAAGGGGACGGCGCCTTGCTCAAGGGTGCCTCGGCAGTGCTCCGGAGGTGAGCTGACACCTCTCACTGTCAGCTCACCTCTGGGTATTTTTTTGGGGGGGGCGGGAGCGGGAATCGAACCGCCGATCTTAAATCATAGGACAACCCGGTCTACCGCCCGCTTTACCACTGAGCCACTGCCACCCCAATAAAAATGTTTTGTTTTAATACACTGAGCTTTGGGTTATGGATATGGTATATTGGGCTTCATACACTTCAGCTTCTTTTTCACTTCATAGTTTTAGAAACTCATCAATTGGTAATTTTTCATAGCTTTCCTGTGAAACTGGTTCATCTGGGTTGGTGGGGGGCGTTTATTTTTGAAGCACAATTGTTCTTGGGCTTAGCCAAGTGCTCACCTGCTGGCTGGAAAACAATTATACTTTTTAAAATATTTAAATAGGGAAAGCATAAGATGAAAACATTTTTCTGAGCTCATAAAGTACTGACATCTGTAGGGCACTCATATGGAATGGTGACCAGTAAACACAGATACAGAAAATGTTTTAACGTTGAAATGATTAGGATTTAATCAGGGGTTAGACCTTCCTGCCCCAGTTTGTCGCAAATAAGAATGAGAAAGGCAGTTACAAAAAGTAAATTTCTGATAGTTTCAAATTGGTTCTTATGTGCGCTCTATGGTTTTGTCAAACACTTTATGGGTAATAAGTGATGATTTTTGAGGGATGCTGAAAGTTCAGCTATACCCCACTATATTTTGGCATAATTCTAATACCCTTGTAAATATACCCACAAAGAGGTTGCATTTGTGGGTTGCAATATCATGGGAGAATGAACTGGTGGGCTTTACAAAACTATGCATGCTCAATATGTCACTGTAGTTCATATAAAATTAATCTTTGCCATATTTAAATATAAGAAAAAATCATTTATTTAGGTCAGAGCAATTTTTACGGATTCTTAAGTGTTAAGTAATTGTGATCTTTGAGGTAATGGTTGTTTTTTGCCATATTTGTGAAGCTTTAAATAGTGCTTCTTTTTTCTGTTTTGCTTCTAAAGTTCAAGCACATATCTCAAGCGTACGAGGTGCTGTCAGATCCAAAGAAGAGAGACTTGTATGACCAAGGAGGAGAACAAGCCATCAAAGAGGGAGGCATGGGAGGAGGATCCTCCCCAATGGACATTTTCAACATGTTTTTTGGAGGTGGAGGAAGGATGCACAGAGAGAGGCGAGGTGAGATTTTATCCCATTTCAAGTCATCTAGCAGCAGAATAAATGTGTATTTTAAAACACCTATAACTTGTAATGTGAATGTAACTGCTTTTCCAATAGGGAAGAATGTTGTTCACCAGCTTAGTGTTACACTAGAAGAGATATACAAAGGTGCCACCAGGAAGCTTGGACTTCAGAAGAATTGCATTTGTGAAAAATGTGATGGTATGTAGTATATTTGTTTTTATTAATCCCAAACAATAATTTTTAATAAGGTTATTAACCTATAACTATTTATTACAGGTTATGGTGGCAAGAAAGGTGCCTTGGAGAAGTGCTCAAATTGCAAAGGCAAAGGAGTTCAAATCAAGGTTCAGCAAATTGGGCCAGGAATGATTCAACAGATTCAAAGTATGTGTCCAGACTGCCAGGGACAGGGTGAGAAATTCAACTCAAAGGATCGCTGCAAGAACTGCCATGGACACAAAGTAGAACGCAAGAAGAAAATCCTTGAAGTTAACATTGACAGAGGTATATATTTTTTTCCAATTTGAGACATACTCATTGGAAAAAAAGGTTTATAAATATGTGACGCAAATTATATAAAGGTTAATGTGCTGGCAGGTATGAAAGATGGTCAGAGAATCACATTCCATGGAGAAGGTGACCAGGAACCGGGACTAGAACCTGGAGATGTAATCATTGTGTTAGATCAGAAGGACCACCCTGTTTTCCAGAGACAAGAAGATAATTTGCAGATGAAGATGAACATCAAACTCGTTGAGGCCCTGTGTGGTTTCAATAGGACCATTCAAACATTAGACGATAGAGTGCTCATCATCAACTCACAGCCAGGTAATGAAGTGGGATCGACTTGTTCCTGTTGCTTTCTTTATTTATTGTTTTGGATATTGAGCCATATTGAGGTTGCATGAATGTTTTTCTGACTCGACAGGTGAAGTGATTAAGGACGGCGCCGTCAAATGTGTTCACAGCGAGGGCATGCCAGTTTACAGAGCTCCTTACGAGAGGGGACATCTCATCATTCATTTCCAGGTACGACTGCACACACATCACCAGTTACACAAACTGTGGACTTAGTGATCATCTGTCTTTTTGGCAAATGTCGGTTAATTGTAAATTTGTCCCATAGGTGGAGTTTCCAGAGAAAGACTGGCTCCCGGAGCATCTCATGTTCCAGCTGGAAAGACTACTTCCTCCCAGGGAGGAAGTAATGATTACTGATGACATGGAGGAGGTAGACCTTTGTGAGGTGGATGTGAAGACACAACAGAGAAATGCCAGTAGGGAAGCTTATGAGGAAGATGATGAGGGTCCCAGAGGTGGAGTACAGTGTCAAACACAGTGATTGGTTTAGGGAAGAGAAAGTTGCCACACTTGTCAACTCATGCAAAAGACCCATAAATTGTCATGAATTAAAAACCAACATTTTATTGATATGGGAACACTGTTGCCACCTGCATGTGGAGACTATGATAACCCTCAATTTGGTCATATGACTCATACCAGGTAGTTTATTAAGTTTTTTTTAAAAATCTGACTTTGGGAAAGTCTCACAGGGTGACAATTAAATGAGGATTGTTGTTGGACTCATGGGACACAATTATACAGATAAGTTCTAACTGTTGTGGTCCTCAGTTTATAAACTCTATTTTAATGTAACTGTCCGAGCTGTTCTATTTAAAGCGTCTCTTGTATGTGTGTCCTCTTAAGATATCTGTGTCACAAATTGTTTCACTCACTTCTTGTATGCTTTCTGAGAAGGTAATTTCAGTCATGGAAAACTTTTTTGTTATTTCTCAATAAACTCTGATTTAACTTCCAAAACAGTTTTATTGGCTTGAGACTTGGTTTTCAGCATCATGCAAATCAGAAATGGTTACAGATGTATTGAAAGTTGAACATTTGCTGAGCAACAGCGCATTTTAATAGTGAATGCACAACTACATTGTAATCAATGAGGGAAAATGTAGGCTTTATAAAAAAGCATAGTTTTAATTACAGACATGATGAAATGTGCAGTCCCTTTTTAATGTTGCTTTCTCCTGAAGGAACAACCTGTAAAACAAGAATTACAATTGGTCAGAAGGCCTTCAAGAGAAGACTGCTTCACTCAATCTACTTCAACAATGTTGATAGAATTAAAGATTATTGTGGTTCTTACCCTCTGTCAGTCTGGCCTTTCCTCCTTTTGGCTGGCACAACACAGTTGAGCATCCCACACAGAGAACAACTGTCTGGGCATGGCTGAACACAGTGGTGATCTTGTAGCAGCCTGAAAAGATGCAGCAGCATAATGTAACGACCATATTCCTAACAGCTTTCATGAAAGCCAGGTGTATATGCAGTAGCTGCAAACACAATTACTGTATGAAACCACCCAGTTCAATAATTTCATTGGTAAAATTGATGACAAAACCCCCCAAAAACAGCTTAACTAGCACAATGCAACAGATGTTTCTCCTAAAGGTAAAATACAACTTTTACTGACATCTGCTACCTCCAAATCAACCCATGAATGACAACCATCTGAAGCACTTTGTAGAACGGCGTCTTGCTGTTACAACCTGCTGTAAATATGACCCACAGCCAGAAACCGGTTTCTGCCATCATTCCTGAAGTGAAAACACCCCCAGTTCTGGAAAATTAGTGCAACCACCTTCTTCAAATTCCATGAGAGGTTTTCTCTGTCACTTGAGAAATATTCCAAGTCTAAATCTGACTGTTGTTTGTGGTGTTTTTGTGATCAAGGTCCTTGTTAAAAGTGTACTGGAGCAGAGTTTAATGTTCTTCTGGCTCAGCAGTGGAATGGAATAGATTAGAATAGAACTGAATAGAATAAAATAGAATGTTTTTATCGTCATCATACACAAGCGTACAACGGAATTCAGGTCTTTGACTTGTGATATGGAGCCCAGTATTTTAACATCTACATGTATATTGTGAGTTGAGCATTCTTAAAATGGATGCTGTTCAGGGTTTTGAACCATTTTTGAGAGTGCAGTAGTGAGTTAAAATAAAAAAAATAGATCCAATATGTTGCACTGAGTTATTTAAACAGACTGCTCTCTCTGGATAGTATTTTTGATGATAGACCTAATGTACCATGGAGGCTGAATGTTTTCTCACTGTACGACTAAATACACTTAACTCAGTCATTACGACAGATCTTGGGAGTTTTCTTTTAGCCTTCTATTATGTAATATTTTATTTGTGTTACCTGGACATTTAACGTCCATAAAGTAGGAGTTAGGACTCTGAACAAGTCTTTTCTTTTTGTGTTGTCTCCTTTCGTGGTCTAGAGTTGGGTGAAGGAGGTCTTTGGCCAGCTGGAATAAACAAAGAACAAACAAGGGGTTAACGTTTTCACATGATTGCAGTCGTAACTTTAAAGGCTTTGCAAACACGAACACAATATTTGTGGTTTCATCATGACTAATGTTTCTTTTGATGATCACAACACTTGTGTTACACGTGGCGTTCCTTTGGTGGATGGAACGTCAAACCACGTTATGGTCTAACTCAAGTGTTCCAGTGCTCAGAGACGGCGGGCAGAAAACAAACTAGTTCTCTACAATATGAATATCGTTTGTCATAAATACTTGGGATTTGTAAAGAAACAACAGATCGGCCCTTTTTTTTTTTTTTTTTTACATATTCATGCAGATACAGGCTGTTTCTTGGCGTCAAACTATCCCATCATGGCTCACAACGCATACGCACTTCATAATAGTTTCAGCAAATAGTCGCTACCCGTTCCTGCAGCGCTAAGCAAAGCTAACCTTCGCTGTCAGGAACAGAACTTCAGGTTCCACTCAATAAACACACTGATGCTGACAACACGGTTCATTAACGCCAAGGAAACGGACTAAAATAAGGTCCATGGAGGATCAAATGTAACTTACAGGCATCTTCACGTGTCAGGCCGCTCTGCTGCGCGAACGTGTTCGGTTCTGAGGCTGCGAGCAGGAAGTACCGGAGCCGACCACAGCCGGAACGCTTAGAACCACTGAAAAGATTGATATATTTTAGTGAGAATCTACTTGTAAAATAAATCTATAATTTTTTTTTCTCTACCTAGAGTTGGAGAAAGTTATGTGCTTTTTTTTTTTTTTTTTTTTGTCTCCAAAAAGTTTTCTACTGATTAATTTCTGATTTGAGGCGCCTCGCTTGAGTTTGTCAAAACCATAACAATAAAAAAAAAAATCTTTAAGTTAAACACACGGACAGTCCATCATGTTTCACCAATATCTGCATCTGGTTCCGATTTAACTATACATTACATTAGCAGGTAATGTTCATGGTGTCACAATTTACCAAGAAGGTTTATTATCCTAATTTGTATTAGAATCTATTAAATAGTTATTATTGTTGTTGCTGCTGTCACGATTTTTTCCCCAGACCTTTATGATTCCACATCAAGACCTTTAAACTTTCAATTTTGAAAAGTAAGTTGTCGTGAACTCATAATTATTCCACATTTAACAGTAAACAGGATTTGAGCGCACCAGTTCTCCTTTAAACTACGTGGACCATGATGCAAAGCGAAGCGTGACGTCATTGATTTTGTCACCGCTCCGCTGCTCGTCTCCCACAGACAGCTGAGGATCCAGACGTGGGGGATTCCGGCGTGGAAAGGCTGTATTTTGCGGACATACTGCAGTCTACAAAAAAAAAAAAATTTAAATGGCGAAAACGTACGATTATCTCTTTAAGTTGTTGCTCATCGGAGACAGCGGAGTCGGCAAGACATGTCTGCTGTTTAGATTCAGCGAGGACTCCTTCAACACCACCTTCATATCCACAATAGGTGAGCCGGTTCATGTGGCACAGTGCATGATCACGGGAGAACATTAGTAATTGCATTGGTCATATTTTTAGCATCAATACCTACAGTGTGGTGAATTTGTTATCATTCATTGCTGCTAATATCTAAAGGGACAGGCAGTGACTCACAGCCCAAGAGACGGACAAAGGGTGTCAGAGGCAAATTAGTATGTCTCCGGTGGTTGAGAATTATTGACATCAAGTGAGGTTAAACAGGCCTAAAGAATGAGATCAAAATAATGTTCCACGTTTTATAATATTGTTATATCCTCCATAAAGCTTTACTACAGCGACTCTGAATTATGCCATCCCACATCAAAGTATTATTCAAGTAGTTAAAAGAGTTCTGCCACAGAGGGAAAGCAGCTGCTTATTGCAGTTGTGTTTTCTTTGTGGTGCATCTTCAACATCAAAACCTTAATGGCATTTATCTAACCATTACAATAAACATTGCTCATCATTCTCTGTACAGGTATTGACTTCAAAATAAGAACTATAGAGCTGGATGGAAAGAGAGTCAAACTACAGATATGGTGAGTTTAATCTGTTTGTCTCTTCTTCAATGTGTGGTTCAGTCCTCTGGTTATGATTTAAGTTGTTTGGATGTTTCCAGGGACACTGCAGGGCAGGAGAGGTTTCGGACGATCACTACAGCATACTACAGAGGAGCAATGGTAAATCTGAGCTTCAGCTTGTATGAACGCTTGTCACATTTCAAAGCTGAGACACAGGTTTTGAGGATGACTGTTTTTCTTTGCAGGGCATCATGTTGGTTTATGACATCTGCAATGAAAAATCTTTTGAAAACATAAAAAACTGGATCAGAAATATTGAAGAGGTGAACTCTGGCGTGAAGATTTTTTTTTTCATACAGTTCACTTTTGTTTGGTGGACAGCACTGCTTGATTGTGTTCAACATAATGTGTCTTGATTTCTCCCAGCATGCCTCGTCAGATGTGGAGAAGATAATCCTGGGTAACAAATGTGACATGACTGACAGGAGACAGGTGTCTAAGGACAGAGGTGAAAAAGTGAGTGTCTGGAGCTGGTCATTCCTAAAAGTCAGTCTCAAACAAATTAGAGGTTTTTTTAAAGTTGACGCTTTTCTTAAAATAGCACTAACATTTTGTGTTTCTGTTCCTGCTCAGCTGGCTATTGATTACGGAATTAAGTTCCTGGAAACCAGTGCAAAGTCCAGCTTAAATGTTGAAGAGGTGAGTTTAAAAAAAAAAGTGTAGTCCTGCGGCACTATGAAACCTTGCAGATGAATATGTAACTTGATATTTTGTCTTGCTGTCCTGTCATTCTAGGCTTTTTATACCATGGGAAGGGATATATTACATAATCTGAGTTCAAAGACAGTAAGTGCACATGAGAATCTTAAAATAAATGCCAGGGCTGTGCTTTCATTGGAGGATTGGGGGGACAAGGGCCCATGACTTTTAAATTGAATCTACACACTGATGCAGGCCTGTAACAGTTCACGTGTGATTTAATGACTGAAATCTCTTGAAAACAAGCCCCCACCATGTAGTTTCCATTTTTCTATTGAAAAAGGAACTGCTAAAAATGTTGATGTGCTTATTTAGGTTTCAGTTAGTACAGTAATCCCCCGGGCATTCGTGCTTCAAGATACCCGGCTTCACCTCATCGCAGATTTTTAGTAGGTAGTCACGTGATACTGTACACGCATTCTATTGGCTGACAGCATCTAGAAGTGTGCTGCATTCTGACAGTCATGGAATGCAGTGCACTTCCGTGTATTAAAGAAACACTTGAAAGCGCTTAAAACAGTCTATAAGAGTGGGAAAAGGTCATAGAAATAGAAAGTGGTTTAGTATCAGTATGGGAGGGTTCATAGATGTTTAAATTACCGTAAATAATTAAATAAATTGTCGCAACATCGCAGAATTTCGTTATTGGCGGGTGGTCCTGGAACGCATTAACAGTGAGTAACGAGGGATTACTATCATGCAATGTCAGCAGTTAAGTTGTGCTAGAAGAATAGTCTGAGTTTCTCCTGTCAAAGACTGCAAAGAAACACCAAAAGTTGTATTTATACTCCATCTTTTTACCCACTCCTCATTCTTCCATGCATCACTACATTTGCAATGATGTGAAACGATATAGTACATCCAGATGGGGGCAGTAAAGAGTTACGAGCAATTTACAGCAATAGAACTAGTGATAGGAGATTTGTGATCTATCCAAGAAAAATAGCAATAAAAGCAGAGGTACCCATGTCCTAAGCAGGGGTCTGTGAGGCTATTAAATAAATTTTGACGTGAGTGAAAGTTTTTTCTTTGCTTGTTTTTAATCCTCTGATCATGAAATTACAAAGGCATGAAGTCATGGATATTCCCCTCTGACCGTCTATAATCAAATCAGCATACCAGGCATACCATACAAATTAGATTTACCAAACTGAGTACATTTATTAACCACAAGAAGGCATTGTGTCTTTTATTATAAGATTTTTATTGTGATTTTTCTTTTTTGTGACCTCCATGGAAATATGATTTTAAGGTGGCTCTAAGGTTATTCTCCAAAGCATCTATTCAAAACAATAGACACTACTCTGTACTTGAATATATATTTTCTTACAGCACTTCTCCAATGAAAGCTATTCCCTTGACGGATGCTACTAAGCCTACCTGTTCAGGGTATACAATAATTTATCCTCGGTTTAATTATCTCTCTTCTTTCCAGACTGATAACAGTGCTGGAGGATCAGGCAAACCCCTCAAGATCACAGAGAAAAAGTCAAAGAAAATAAAATTCCTCAAGTGTTCCCTCATCTAGACGGATCATCTGAAGTGTTCTTGGCTCAAGTTTGACGTTGCTCTATTGGAGTGTTCCTACACTCAGACGTCCATGCAGCAGTGGCGGTGGTTATATTCAGAGGGCCTTACTGCCAGCTGAAGCTCACAGGTTCATGAATGGTTGAGTTGCCATCCTGATCTGCTGACAAGACGAGGATCAATGAGGAATGAGGCCTGATATTATATATCAGCCCACGCAACACTTGATTACCAAGTCTTGTTTTGTAGCTGGACTTTTGATGTTTGCTCACAGCAGGCAGTGGTTCTGTCAGCATATATAATACCTCTATTACACCTGATGAGAACACGGAAGTTACACATTATTGTCAGTTATGGAGAAAATGTTAATGTTCAGAACCTTTTGTAAGTTGTAGCAATGTTTTATACACCTACCTATTGTCTTATTTACTACTGTGAAGCTGTGAGATAGACTTGTCAAGTCTCAACATTGATTGTATTTATCTTTGGAAGTGTTTGTACAGTATATTAAAATGTTTGGTTGTTCTGTTCATGTGTTCCTAGAAGGAGTCAGAAATGTGACAGAAAGACAAGAAAATGTATGAATATAGCTGAGTATTCATTTTACTGAAACCTCTTTTAATACAGGTTTCTATGTTAGAATAAAGAAATGAAAGGTTTTTTTATTCAGGAGATGCACGTGGTACATTTTGTTTTGCACTTATCAGTGTTTGCATGAAAGTTGTAGGATTAAACACATTTTACAGTGAAACAAAATCTTTACAGGCAGGATTTGAAACTGTTCCTCTTGCATATCATCCATCATGTTTAGCTGTTTGTAATAGTGTTACTCATCAGCACAGCTAATTACTGTCATTAGTTTTACCTTAAAATGTGAACATTTAATAGGTCTGCTTGAAATATTCAACATTAAAACGAAACAAGTGGGGAAATTGGTGATGTAATGATTGTCAGCTACTGTCTTGCACCACTGCAAAGTAAATACAGTAATGAGAAAAATCTTTTAAAAATAGTTTTGCTTTTTTCTTCTCTGCTTTCACAACTAACATTTATTGCATGATCAATCCTGTTAAATTTCATGGCTGTCATTTAATCTGTATCTTTATTCTGAAAAGAGTTTCATAAACAGTCAGTAATGATCTCCAGTTGATAATAGGTCACCTTGATTTTCAGTCATGTGCTTTGCTGCTAGAATACAGTTCCTATTCCTCTTTTTCTTGCCTTTTTGACCGTCTTCTGTTGCTCCATTCCGCAAAACTGTTTATTCATGGTTCTTATTTCCCCTCCTGAGAATTGACATCTGTTTTCTCGGCCTCAATCTTCTTTCTCGCATCCTCCCTACTCACTCTGCAGGCTTCAACAATGTCTCTCTCACTGCTAGAAGTTCTTGACTCCTTGCTGACTGTTGCGTACTTTGATTTTCTTTCGCTTTCATTCCAGCTCTTTGACCTGTGAGATGGCATGAACTTGTCTTCAGCTACAGTAAGATAGTCAGTACCATCTGACAGGTGTCTCTTGGCCTTTGTCTTGGTTTGGTCTTCCTTGGGTTGAGTTGCTGGTAGAGTCGACTTATTTTCTAGAGGAACATGGTCAGTCTGAGCTTCATCTGTTTTAGGCTCTACAGTTGTAGGGACTGGTGTAAGAATTCTAACTGTTGATACTTTAGGCATGTGACCTACAGTACTGGGTTGCACTTGATACTCTAAGTTTGCCGGCCACTGATTGGGTGTTTTAGTGACCTGCTCCATCACTGACCTGAAATCTGCGGTTTGCTGTGCTTCATCACCTACTTCATCTGGCTTGTAGATGATGGTGCTCATTGCTCTCTTCTTTGTGATAGGAGATGTCTGACTTTGGCTTTCAGTGGGGATATACCTCAGCGATTTTGCCCTCTTTGGTGAAGATGGGGGTTTTAGTGGCAGTTCGACCGTCTGTGTGGGTTCAGCTGCTTCTTCTGGTCCATCAGGTGGACTGACGATGATGGTGCTCATAGACCTTCTCTTTGTGAAAGGAGAGGTTGGTTGATCTTCCACTGGATAGTGCTTCAAAGATTTAGTCCTTTTTGCTGGGGAGGCAGGCCTTAGTCTGTTTGTATCTATCAGTCTATCCAACAATAAGGTGCTGCCTTGTTTTATACTAGTTATGGTCTCTTGGCTTGATGCTGCAGAAGCAAGCTTTGGTTCACATGGAGAAATGAGAATGTCAACGCACGAACTTGGCCGTGATCTCTCTAAACCTCCGACCTCTAAGGTCTGCCCAGTTTCCTTTGCATTGAGAGCACAAACGCTGGATGCTTGCCGAAGACTCTTCTGTCTTTCTAGCTCAGTTTTAGTTGTCTCATCAGTGTTCTGCTTCGCCGCAAACTCCTCCATATCCATATGAAAGCGGTAAAGGCTGTAACCATCAGCACTGTTGATACTGCCCTGGCGAAGCAAGGACGAGGGGTCACACACTGAAGAGTTTCGCGAATATGTTCTCGTCAGCTCCAGTCTGTCAACCCCTGCAAGCTTTTCCAGTGCAACTGCCATTCTTCCATGGAGCTCCTCAAGTTGGGCCAGACGGAGATCCACGGTCTGCAAGGAGGCCTTCATTGTGTTCTCTCTTTCATTTACCTCCTCGAGACGCATGGACATATTTTCAACTCTGCAGAGGTCAAGAGAAACAAGTTTATTCAGTAATAAGCAGTCATCACCATGCTGACAAATGTCTCTGCTTTGAAAAGGGGGGCTCACCTTTCCGAGGTAACCTTGATGCGTTCATCACTGGAGGACTGCTGCTCGTCTTCTTTCTCCCGGAAATATTCCTCCACACACTGTTCTTCAAACTCATACAGATTTTTTAGCTCCTCAGGATTCAGCCTAAGCTCTGGTAGAAACAAATTATGTTGTAATGTCAGTGTGTTTTATTCAGGACTGATGCTGTTCTATAGATGCACACATTAATTATGGCATTTCAGTTCATTCAGTTAATTGGTGACTAACTCAGGCCGCGGTCCTTCTCGTCCAGCTCTCCATCTTGCCTCTTCCTGGCACACCTTCGAAACAGCCTGCTGAAGAGGATGTAAAGGTGGCTGAAGATGATGAGGGGCGGTGGCAGGATGGGACGGTCATGAAATGTCATGATCAGCTGATATCTCTGGAACTTCCACACTTGGTTGGAAATGGATTTGACCTCGAAGAATGTGTTGCTGTGAAACAGTAAAATCATGGACAGTCAGCAGAAGTTTTATTGTAAAACAACAGGACCGTCAGACTTTGGAGCAAATACTTACTTGAACACCGCAATGAGTAAGTTGACCAGGAGAATGTTTGCCACCAGCAGGTAACAGGCCATAATAGCAGGTGTTAGCCAGGCTCCAGGGATACACGGAGGCAGCTTCTTTCCATCCTCATCATATAAATGTTCACCACATGGAGCTGTGGGACAATTTATGAATTAAACAAAATCTATTTCTTAAATAAACTTAATGAATTGAATCCTTATCTTGAAGACTACTCACGGTTTATTTCCATTGCATAGACTTGGAGAAATTCCAGAAAAGCACAGTAACAGCGAAACATATAGAAAGAGTTAAAATCCCTAAACATAGGATTTTCATATCAGCCTTCTGTCAAAGTGAAGCTGACCATCCATCAAGCTGTATGTTTCCATCATTTGGCAGTAATTAAACACAAAGTAATTGTTTTGCTGTGTATTCCTGCTCAATGTAGAAAAAATAATTGTAAAATAATTTTACAGCTCTGCTCAGCAGAATGGATCATTCATGCTTGAGAGAAGAAAAATTAAAAATGCAGCTTTTTAAAATCAGTATGTGCATTTTAAAAAAAACAGGTATTTGTAATTTTGTCAGAAAATGACTAATACTAAGACTTAAATGAGGAAATTCTTGTCTTCACCCTGACAGAAGAAACAGACAGACAAAACATGAAGGCAGATGATCACAGCTGAGGAGATGGGATGATGATACCCATGTGCCAGCAGAGGGAGACGGAAGATTAAGGGCAACAGTCAATAATATACAGTAGATACTGTTAACAAAACAGGATTTAAGACAGAAATGAAGGTAAGACTGATCATCTGCCCAGAATCAGGAAACAGAATCTTACTATGAATTCTAGTCTTACGGTCTATCGAGTCCGCAAAAACCTCTCCATAGATCATCCAGTAGGGCATGTAGAAAATGTTTCTGGCCAGACGCCATGTTGGCTCCTCATCGGGGTGGAGGATGGCCTGCCGGGCCACCCCAAAGCTCATCAGCACCACCAGCATGATCACCACAAAGTACATCATATCTATCATCTGAAACAAATATAAGTTTGACATCCGTGTGACTTTCTTTTCATTCCATTCACATGCATGAATAGCCGTCACATGAGCTTCAGATGACAAGCTCAGAGTGAAACGGTGACTGTTCCTACCATCTTCCCTATCATCATCACATAGGGTCCAAGGTATTTGTTCACTCCAAAGATGTCCAGTACTCGGATGTACCAGAAGATGATGTCGATACAGTAGATCACTCTTCCATAACCCATGTAAGGTTCATGCTGCAGCCGCAGCATCAACCCAAGGAGGAAGGTGGAGATGGCCACCAGGTCTGTGATGTTCCAGTACTCCTCTAGCCACACACTGATCTTCTGTTTCAGCTTCCCTGGTTCTGACATTAGAATCTAGGCACCAGAGGTTAAAGGTCATGCAGTGACCACCAAATACATTTAAAGCATATCATGACTCAAATCAGATCAGGCTGATCACATGCAACAACTTGTACCTGTCTGACTTTTTCAGTGCCAAGCGTAAGGATGTATGCAATGACTGTCCATTCTTGTATAGATGGCCATCGCTCCATTTTCACCAAGATTATGTAATTGTACAACATCAAATAACCCAGATAGGAAATCTATTGGAGGAAAATACCAGAATACCAGCACATTTAAAGCAATACAGAAAGTTGAATCTCTCAATTTCGTCTTTACAAAATGGAAACTTACTGTGTTGAACCAGAATTTGGTGAACGGTGCATCGTAAAACTCAAAGAACCTTTTGCCTATTGGGATTTTGCGGACATTCGTGCCACCCTCCTCTTCGTCCCCCTTTCGGGAAGTTGCATCAGCATTTGCATCCTGTGACATGACATCAAAATCTCTGCTCAGCTTTCAATTTCTCAATGTTGACAAAGGCAAGGCATTTATCGAAAGGAGTCATTTTGAACCTTGCTGGATTTTGTGTCATCATCCTTGTCTTTTCCTTCTTCTTTGTCTCCAGGTGCATGATAGGACGCATCATCTCCAATACGGAAATCCAACAGTAGAATAAGAGGAGGAAAGATAATTCCAAGAATGACCTATGAGAAAAAAAAACCCCTGTTTTTAGAAAACATAACTTTTTTATTTACAGGAAATGAGTTTACTTCCATTCTGTGAACAACACTACAAATCTGTAACCAGCAATCCCTAAATTGTCACTACGCAATATTCTTTGTGGATGTTAAAAGGACAAACATGTTAATGATTGTTTATGATGCTAACCTTGAGACCGGGATTTTTGCCGATCCTCAAGCAGCCCATCCACATGTCAGTGAGTAACATCTGGCTGCAGGTGTGGGCAATAAAGTCACGTTGCTTGGCGGCCACAGCTAGCTTCAGACAGGTGGAGTTACTCCAGTTAACCAGTTCGTATGTTAAGAGTTTCATGGCCACTTGTTCATCATGTTTGTAGGACTGGTCCAGCAGCTCATAGGCCAGCTGTCCAAACTCTCTATGGGTGAGACAAAATAATAAAGGCAATAATAAAGCAATAACTTTAATGTTTAATATAGCGTTTCTTAGAAGACTTTGAGATTACAAAGCTAAAATAACAAAACTTAATTTAGATACTTGCAGGGCAGGCATTCTAAACTGAGTCCCACTTATTTAGACTAGAGGCATAGAGGAAACCATTGTAAAGATTCTTGTGCACCCATATGAGTTTGCCTTGAAAAAACAAGTGAGAGCAGTAACGTGTACTGACTTGGAGTTGTTCTCCAGGTCTTGGGAGATGTCATCTACCAATTCACTCTCTGAGCATTCATGGGCCATTGCTTTATAGAGTTTACAGGCCACCAGGGCCTTGGCCATAGCTTCTTCTCCACGCTGCCACAGGAACAGCGCCATTTTCTGTCGCTTCATCAGCACCGCCCACAGCATCAGCTCATGGAAGGGGTACTTGAATCGACAGACCTCTGGGTCATCCACATCAATTTCCACCTCCTCCTCTTTCTTCTTTTTGGGCTTTTTCTTGCCTTTTGTCCGTGGCTCATCATCCTGGTGAAATGAAAACATGTTTGTAGATGTTGTTTGAGCTACTTGACAGTATTGTATTGTAGAAACGATACCCCACCTCCATTCCCAGAAGCTTCAGAGCCTTTGGCTGCAAGAGGAGAACAAAACAAGATAAATATTGAATGTTTCCAAATATGATAAACAAGCCTTTATCAATCATTTTCTTCCATCCATGCATACCCTTTTCAGGCCATACAAATTATTGTAGAGGTTCCGGA
This sequence comes from Antennarius striatus, assembly GCF_040054535.1. Lineage (NCBI taxonomy): Eukaryota > Metazoa > Chordata > Actinopteri > Lophiiformes > Antennariidae > Antennarius > Antennarius striatus. The sequence continues at coordinate 9,420,836 of NC_090779.1, forward strand.
AAGCCTTCCTAGTGTAATTGCTCCTGTAAGCTCCACCCATGAAGCACTCCAGTACAAGACCAATATCAATCAAAGTGATCTGATAGTCTGGAGGAAGGTTTCCCTGCAGATTCATCACAGTAATAAGTAATATAACAAGTATAAAACCTAAAATAGTCTAGAAGAAGGCAACACTACACAGGAAAAACATCTGATAGAAGAGATATGTCTTTACTTTTTTAACATCGCGAACCACAGCATTCAGTGTGTTAGCAGGGCCAAGTTTCTGAGAGATGAGAGGATGAAGAAGGTTAGTAAAAAGTGTCAGCTGTTTTATTCACGTCTTTAATTTCCGTTTGCTGCAATGTGTCAGGCTCACAGTGTTGTATAACTCTTCCAGTCTAGGAATTGTGAGGAAGTGATGAATATTGACACCGTTCTCAAGGAGAAGTTTGACAAAGTCCACCCTGTCAAGGACCAGAGCATCCATCATGGCCTGTTCCAGAGAGTTAACCTGAGAGAAAATAACATAAATCACAACTTTCATTATATTGTCATATTCAAAAAATAAATTGAAAGTATTTGTCTTCAACTCCTCTCACCCAACGAATCAACTCCAACTTCCTCGGGTCTGTCTCCTCTGGAGGTTCAGGTTTCGCCTTTCCTTTTCCTTTCCCCTTCTTTCCCCGAGCTTTGGCGCGTGGAGCAGTGACAGGACTCCTCTGCTTCTCCTGAGTCGGGGCTCCGGAGGTCGTAGTGTTGGCGATAGCACCGGCAGGCTTACCAGAGAAGAAAATGGGAAATCCCTCAGTTAATACACATCTGGTGTGTATTTAACAAGAAAAGTTTAGCTACTTAATTTCTGTTCTAGTCTAGAATGCTTTTGGTTTTTCCCAAGGTCTTACATTTCCCTAACTTCACTGATGCCAATCACATACAAAACTCAGATTTAACGTGAATGCAGATATTTCCTTTTCCATCAGATTAGTAGACAAACAGGCACCTTGAATCACACACTACACACACATGTACACACTATATAAAATCCAACAGATGTAACATTTCTTAATGAATCAAAAATTTAACCAACTCTTATTTCAAATGACGTTCAGACCCACATACTTTCCTTCAGTACTACACAAATGTTTGTCTTTCTTGCAGTTCTTCACTGCTGTGAAATGATTCATTTACATTTTCAGTTGTGAGGACCACTCACTGGTAGATTGTGTCCATAAACAAAGATGTGGTTGCGAGCAATATCCACTCTGTTCCAGGCCAGAGCCAAGCTGAGCTGGTCTGCTGCTGAAGCGTTTGTGCCTGATAAAAACAGAGGACGGGGACAAAGACTGTGGGCAGGATGTGCAGGAAAAGAAAAATGTTGCAGTGGTGCAATAGTATGCTTACCTTTTAGCAAGGCAGTAAGAATGGCCATTTCGATATCTTGTTGTCCTTCAGAACCCATTCGAAAAACAGTGATCTACATGTGAGGAAAGAGAAAAACCGGTGCAGAAGTGATGGTATATATGTGTGTGGTGCTTCTAATTTCACAAACCACATAAATGAATGGATGAATGACTGAATTTATGGATTCATACCATAAATATTATGCTTGTATTCTCACTCTCACTATAACTCTAAACAGGAGGATGAACATGAGATCCTCAAGTGGGATCTCTGACGTCAGCACTCGGTGGCTGACCCGAGCACAAACAGCTAATTTACTCATCACGGAGATACTGCTTTTCTTGTTGTAGTCACAATTTTATCAGATTAAATTATGCTTATGGGTCCATCACATGCATAGCTGTGATAAATGGCATTAGGATGGCATGAATGCATGGCACAGTGCCAGGGCTGATCTCGAGATGCGTTGATAATGAGCAGCATGGATCAGTAAGACTGAAAGCTTTTGTTGCTCTGTTTCTTTCAGACATTTTTAGAGTACATAGTTTATTTTTTTGGAAGTAGACTTTTAGTCTTTTTTATACTGAGCTCCTTTTTAAAATTCTGTATCCCAGTGTTACATCGGGACAAATTTCTGCCTCTAAATCAGTGTGATTTATTCGTGAACCCAGCTGTTTGTGTGGAATGCACTTAGGATGAAGGGATTATGCACGGCCTAGATGGTGACACTCATTACTTGTGGTCATAGCACCTCAGACATGTCATGGTACTTTAAATGGGGAACAGGCTTACTTACAGAACTTCTGGTTCTGTAACAGTGTCTGGCTCAGGCATCAGTGGTAAGTAAATGGCATGAAAAAAAGCCTGCAGCAGCATGATCTTTGAAAAAGCATTTTAAGTTGCTTATCTGAGTGTGTTTAGGAGCATTAGTTGGTCTAATACATTGGGGTTAGAGGATGTGGAGTCGCTGGTGAAGTGATACCACTCTATGCACTGAAAAAAAGCCTGGACTGTGGAGAGACGGGAACCTGGATGGGGATTAAGGAGATGGATCCTCTCGTCCATCTGTCTACTGCATTCACAACTGTGAATGAATGAAGGAGTCACCGCCAAGCAGATGGCAGCATGCACTGATTCCCACCCAAATGTATGGACTGTGGCGATTACATGCATTGGGTATTAGAAAACATAAATCACATCACTTTTGCCATGGAAATCTGTTGGAGATGCACAAAAGCTGTCACTATTTGTGAACCGAGGTCTCGGACAAACACTTCAACTCAGGGATTACTTCCATATCTATGATGACTTTTACACGGCTGCATACTTCATCGTAGATCCACGAGCTGCATTGTTTACGTTGAAGTAAACAGTTTAAAACTGCTTAATCAGATATTCACAACCACTTTAAAGTCATGTGCTTATGCTTTAGGTTCTGATGAAGACCTGTGGAAAAGCCACGAAAGCCCCAGATTATATGCCACACAGGACCACAATGACAAGGAGCGATGACAAGCACAATGTTGGGATTATGTTTATTCAATATTTTAATGGCAATGCACAGATGAGTGGAATGGATGAATGACGATGGAGACCAGATGTTTCACAACTCAGGAATATTTATTGATTGACACGTACATATTAGTTCCTACTACACTGAGCGATACGTGTAGATTATCTTTCACTCTCTGTCTCCTACTCACCAGTTCCCTTTTCTTCATGCACTCCATAACCATGAGCAGGATCTGCTGCGATTGGCTTTTGCTATAATTGAAAGTCTTTTGAATGGTCACCAGAAGCTGTTCTCTGACATCTTCATTAACCAGGCTTGGAGGAGGAGACGCAAAGATTAGATTTCCATGGGATATAATCTCCAGCTACTGCAAAGGTTGAATCATTTCACATCTCACCCGCCATCCTCTGAGAACTTGTGTGCAAAGGAAATGATATCAGAAGCTCTTCCGCTGCCGTCGCACACCACCACAGGGATGGGAGGCTCGTCTCTCAGGCTCTCCAGTGCGATGGAGATCACGTTAGGACCTCCCTCCACTATCAGACATACAAGAGGAACGCCCTGTCCCAAACCTGGAATACACAACCAAACACATGTCAGTCGTTCTACCAGTGTCACCTAACAAAAACCAAACTTCAATGCTGATGTGATGAACATGTAAACCAGAGGATGGGAGACGGTGAAGTCAGGGGTGACGGCTGAGCATCCCTTTGCTGTCCCTGCCTTATCCGAGCTCCAGGCATAGGATGACAAAGGGAAGCCCACAGGTCACAGAGGAGCTCTTCATCCACATGTCCAGCAAGACCCTCCCTCACACTCAAATGGTATGAAAATGTTTTATACTGTCTGTGGAGCACTGGGCGACATACGGGTGTTGATCTTCTGCAGAGAGATGTGCTTCTCCAGCAGCCGACGGAGTTTGACTTCAGAGCCGTACTTCCCACAGGTGCCGTTGTCCGTCAGGATGAAGTGGGAGTGGCTGTTGTTGAGCACAGCCAGCTTGCTCAACGGGTTCGCCATCGTCTGATAGGGTTTTGTCACCTTGACGAAGAAGTCATCAGTTTGAAATGTTAGAAAACATTTTGTTTTTTTCAGGGGAAATCAATGCAGATACAGGAACTCTCACATCTTTTCCGATGAGGTCCTCTTTGTTTTCAAGAATCCCCCATGGAGCAATTCCTATTGCACACACTTTCCCTCGTGACTTGGAGGAATGGTCTTTTAAGGCATCTCCAACGTGACGGATCACCCCTAGGGTGAAAGGAACAAAGCACAATAAAACCTGAATAATCTCTCTTATTCAGCTACATCATGGGACACATGTAGTTACTGCACACAGAATCCAAACTGTTTGTTATCTGTGATGAATTTTCCTGCAAAGGCTGTAATTACAGCGGCTAAACCTGGGAGCACGAGTTGGTCAAATCTCCCCCAGGAAATTGCAGAATAGGCATTATGTAATGACAATTTAGAGCAACGATAATCTTCTAATGTCATAAACTGTTATTTGTTAAGTGAACACTAAAAGCATTATCCTGAACTGTCAGTATCCTACCCGTATTGACTCCACCCGTGAAGATCCAGGCTCCGGTGGTGACTGCAGCCTTTATCAGGCCTTTGCCGAACACTTGCTTGAGTTTTGGCTGCAGGTCAAAGTTCTGCAGACCCCCGTGCACGGATATAAGTAAGGTCGGCAGCTCCAGTTGCCAGTCCTTCACCATCAAATGCAGGAGGTTGTCCGGCTTGGTGTCATAGGTGACTCGAATATACTAACAGAACAAAAGCAGGCATTGTTATTATTTATGCAAATCAAACAGTGTCTCTCTTCCGTGGCAAGTTTTACTAAGGTTCCTTCATATATGTACACTTCATGCTGGTGCACCTACTGAGAAGACAGTGGTTTGACTGAAACTCACCATGGCCTTGTTGATGAATCCTCCTCCCTGGAACTCGATTAAGCCAAAGGCGTCTGTCGGGTAGGTCCTGGTGTGCTTGATCACGTTCCATTTATCCCTTGGGGTGTCAATCTGCACCAGCTGGTATGTTTCTTCTACCGAGTTGGCACCAGGAGGGATGGCCACGTGCTGCGTGGTCAGCTGACCACAGGCACATCTAGATAGATCACAGATATAAGCTGACATTCCACATATGTTCTGGTCCCTGACTTCAACCTCAAATCTATGGGGACTATTCATTGTAATCTCTGAGAAGTGCTGTTTATGGTCCAGTGCTGGTGAGAGTATCAACCATATGTCGAAGTAAATGAGTCCAGTCAGACGTTTGTCTTTTCCTCGAAACACAAACACACTCTTGCATGACTGTGCCCATTTCTGGGAAATGCATGCCTCAGTGAACACAGGGCTGCACCGCCTGCCCAGGATAGCAACACTGTCCTACCGTCCACTCAGAAAAATCAGCTTTAATCCAAACAGATAATCTGCAGTCGTAGGTGTCATGATTTAGTAAATCAATCAATGAGTGGAAAAGAAGTGATTTTTAATCTGTTTATCTGAATGGCTTTCTTATTCACATTTTAATATACATAATCAACACAGTTGTGATTTACTTGTTCCTTTGAATGAGGACTTTTCTGTCGACTCACATGGCATTCACATTTAGTATGAATTTGTGAGAAACATGCAAATGATATATATTTAACTGTCTGAAGAACTAAATACTGTACTGTAACTAAATAAATCATCACTGTCAGTAAAAACCTGGTTACATTTCTCCTAAATTGTTTTTCTGATAACTTTGGAGTCACATCCTGCAATCTCTCACAACAACAGACAAATGCAAAGCAGTTAAAATCATGTTGAACACAAGTGATGAATAACAGTTTTAAAGGCAGTTTGTAGAGTATAATTACCTGGTTGGATCCTTCGTGGGGAATATGTGAATGCATTCTCTTTTAAGAAAGTTCCTCTCTATCCAAGCTTTTTGAGCCTGTAAAGAAAGAATGAAGAAAGGAAAAGTTTTCTAAGCACAATGGTGTCAGGTTAATGAGGATAATGAATTAAATTCACTTAATAGTGGTGCTAGATAAATGACATCGCATGTAAACTGGCACAAACGTTCAGGATGAACATTTTTTTGTTACTTCAGAAATAGTTGGCGTACCACTGATGTCGATAACAAACTCTCTGGATTTAGATGCCTTTCACTTTCTGCGAGAGCTTGATAAGCAGCCAGTGAAAAGAATCACACAAAGCGCTATGCCCACAGACTTTGTCCGATCTTGCTCTGATTGTTTTGTGATGTTTTTCCAGCACTGAGCTGAAATGACCTGAGTTCAAAGCAAAGTTTCTGTGAGGACCATTGTTGACTTCAGATGCCTACGGCAGAGGCACTGGAAACAGAACATTCCAAGAAATCAGTGCTATATTTTGTAATGATAGATTAAAATGTGCAAAAATATCTTTTGTCTTTACCAATGAGTTTTAAGTCTTATGTGAGAAAATAAAAGACTCTCGATAAATTCTATAGTAACTGTTGCTCTATGTCATGCCTGAAAAGCTTCATCCAGCTGGGAGAGACAGCAGCAAACTACAAGACAAAAAGCAAGTATTATTTAGTATTTTATTTCACCATCAATAGTATTCTGATTATGTGGATAATAGAGACAGAGTAATTTAGTTGTTATTAAATTTGGTACATCTGCAAGCATATTCCTGTGATCAGGTCTGCAGTTTTCAGTTGAATTTATGTTGTTAATATCCACATTTGAGTGTTTTTCTCACCATATCTACGTTTCTCTTAATCCAAGTCATCCTGTAATGATTTGTTTGGGCCAATAAAATCAAAAAGTAACTTTTCTATGTTTATAGCTACTCTTTTATTCATGTATTTTCCTATTTATGATCAAATCTAAACGTTTACATGAATACTACTTCATAATAAATAAACTTTTAAATGGCATAAACTTTCAACCCATTTGGATTTTTTTTTGAAATATTAATATCTTGTTATACTGTATTTCCATAAGGTCCAGTACAAGGTAGAGTGATGTTGTTGCAGTCTATCTGTCTCAGTAGTTTTACATCAGGCATCAGTAACCACCCAGAACTCACAGAGCTGCCCTGTGAAGCCTGTAGGTATCTTTCATGAAATTAATTTTGAAAAGAGTTGCAGTTGCAGAAGAGGAACACACTTACTCAATCTTCTGTCGGTTCTGCGGGGTCCTATCGGTAGAGCTGCTGGAGACAAACCCTAAAGAGTAAAGAGCGAGTCTCCAGTCTGCTGCTTCTTGGTCAGAGCTCGGCGCTGTGTCTGCTGCTGCACTCCCAGACGAGTGCTCTCATTGAATCCCACAGGACATGAAACTTGTTCACTTTATGAGGGCCAGTTAATATGATGAGCATGTGAGCAGGGTCTTTGTTCGCTCGAGTCTCATGACTCTAGTTCAAGGTAATCCTTTTGGTAGTCCCATGACCCCCTTCTCCATGCCCAGAGGGTATTTTCATCCTTGAACAAGCTACAATAAATCTACTTTGATTACTGCCTCCTAATCTCCCAGTTTGTTAAAAAAAAATCTCTTTCTTTTTGTTCATTTCACAGTTTGGAAGATCTTAGCCTGGGTGAGGAACAGACTGGATAACCCAAAAGCAATACAGCATCGTGTAGAAGCTCCCCAAGTTTTCATTTGAAAATTTCCACCCCCTCCACCTACTTTGATTTCAACCCACTTTGCATAATTGAGAGAATTGGATGCAGGCATTCTTTTGGAAGGCGCTTTGTTAAGACGTGACTGGTCTCCTGTTGGGGGAAAGGTCAGTCAATACTAATTGCAGTTAATCTCTCTTTGTTTTTGTTAAGGAAATCAAAAACTACAAATATTTAATATTTTCTTGGTCTGGATAAATAGATTGTCAGTTACATACTGAGCTTATTCTGGCTAATAAGAAAGACTCTTGACGGGCTACTGTCTCATATCCAGCATTTAAAACATTGTCTGAAACAGTTCCTGTGATATGAATGAGCTTCTGTTCGGTTAAGGGAACTCAAATCTGAACTTTATAGCCATGTTTTAAATTAATCCTGCTAATTGCACATTTTGGATTTAATGTTATTAAGAGCTTTCAGGTATATTGTTAAATAGCTGAGGCGAGGCATTATGTGAATTAGGAGCTGAGATGAAGTTAACAAGCACAAAGTTGTGGGCATCCATTTAAAACCTTCCTCATGTGAAATGGTATGATAAGCACTCCTTTTATGGTTGAACTGAACAGTTTGAGCCTGACTGTAGCTCACTGTGTAAAAAAAAGACAAACGAAATTGGTGGTTGATGACACAGAAAGAGAGAAAAACTTAACACTCCCCCCAAACTCCCCTCTTTTATTCCTGCTCCAGTAAAAACAAAATGCTGGAACACTGTTAATTACAGCGGAAAAAAAACCCAAGTAAATTATCAGAAGGGTTTGGTGAGTATGAAACAGTTATTTCAGCGTACATACACTCATTAACCAGAGCAATTAAAATCCAAATCCGGTCAGCAACGATCTGCCAGAGCTACCTTTTGCCACTTAACAACAAGAACTTTGAGGATCAGATTGTGAAACACCAAGAAAATTAACAAGATTTAAGACAAGCTCCCGAACAATGAACAACATTAGTTCCAACCTGAAGCATGTTACTGAAAAAATAGTTGTTCAAAACAAAATCACAACCGTGTGAGGCACAAAATAATACTACATTCCGAGGAAGACATAGCTTTAGTGATTTTATACTTTTGACTGGTATTTTGAGTAGATTCTCGGGTTTTTCCATATTTTTCATGCTGAGAATTCTGCTACTTCAAAATGGAGCAGACATAGCATCGCACACAGTCCCCATATATTCATGCCTTTTTGCCCCAGAATCACATGTCTTGGTCTGCTGACCCACAGCATCATGAGCAAGTAGATCAGAGCAAATTTGTTTCAGTGCAGCTTCAATTACATGGACTATTCAGCCCCAAAAGTCACAAGGAAAAGGTGATGGCTGTCTTTCTGTATCTTCTTTCAGTGCATTTTGATTGCACTGTTTACAGTTGGTGCTGCAGACTTGAGTGAAAATGATATTTCATTTAAATCGTTTTTATGCTGTATAAAAAAATAGTTTCTAACAGAGGCTTTATGTTTTCAGATTGTCCTTCCCTACGACTGTCTGTCCCACTCTTGTGATTGCAATATCTAAGGAACTCCTTGAGGGAGTTTCTTTGGCACAAGCATCCACATGGACTCAAGGATGAAGTGATAAGATTTTTAGTTGATAAAGCTCAAGGTCACTGTGACCCCCCCCCCAAAACCGGTTTGGATGCAACTCAAGAATTCAGACAGGAATTATGACAAGATTTCACAAAGACATGTGAAAAGATGAAATGATGCTCTAGTGAGTGATCAGAGGAAGACGCTCCTTTTGTACATGTGGGCTACAGTTTATATTTCACACCAACCTGTCATTCCCACATTCACACGAGCTCAGTCTTAACGTGCTGCTGCCATTATCTCTGATTTCAGAGGTTCACATCAGTTGCTCACATCTATTCTATAACACAACCAACACCCTGACTGTGCATTCAAATACCATTCTTTATGTATTGCTAGAGCATTCATGCTGCTATAAACGCTGCACATTTCATCTCCCCATCACCAACTAGTGTTTGCAGATTCACCAGTTTAGTAATTTAATTTTCTATTCACCTTCTGCTCAGTTTTTCTCTGTTCACTCTCGTGTTTTTGGAATTAAATGACGCCACAAACTGTAACATGATGACCATTTACTGAAACACATGTCTGGTCATTATTCAACACCATAACAGAGGGTTACATTGTGACCGTATATCTCACCTGATGCTTTCCACATACTTGGTAGATTTCTGAATTGATGATGCTAATCTGGGACATAACTTTAAAGCTGTGGTGATTGTTTGCTGTGTTAAAGATGGGAGTGCAACATCAGTATTATAGAATCCATAGCTTCTTTGCAGCAGCGTATCATAAATTTATTCATTTTGTTGACAATGAGGTTCAAATGATGCAATGTTATTGCACTGTGATAAAGTTCTCCCTCAGTCTTCAGCTGCACAAAGAATGTCCGAAGGCATCTTTTGAATTAGTAATCATGTATGTAAGGATGATGGTACCATCCATGTCTCAAAAACCCCCTGAAGAACTGTTTCTCATCACTGTGAAAAACGGTATAAACTGCTACTGGAATGGTGGTGGAGGTATTGAATCGTGAGGTGGTAATTCTTGTTCAGAATATTGTAGTAACAATGGACCTCACACAACAAAAGCCTCATCAGCACAAGTGACATGGATCAGAGAGGATTTGGGGGTCCTAATGGAATGTGATGTCACCAGGGTTTAAGATAAAAGCAACTAATTGCTTGGAGTTGGTATTGAATGGCATCGCGGTTAGAGCTTGATGCAGTGTGACAGGAAGGAAACCATGAAGACTTTTTATCAGCAACTCAAAAAGTATCCCAGACTCATGGTCGAACCCTCGTGGACCAAGTGAAAAGCTGCCTTTTACGTATTTGCATGAGAAGGGAAACATTTATGAAAAGCCCTCTGGACAGTTGAGCCTGTATTAAACTGTGAAGCTGTTTTCCCTCTGCGGTGTTTGTAAATGCTCTCATTGTCCGCCTCAGTTTGAAAATCCAGTTAGCCGTCACGAGTCCGACATGTCACTGATTATCCCCAAGAGTTAAGGAAGTCATAAGACATGTTTTAATGAAGGTTTTTGTGTTTCCTCCCAGAAGAAAATCAGACTGAAAAATAAACATTTTAGATAAAGTAAGTGATCGGAATGAAAACTAATAAATTGGAAGCAGCTATTAAAAAAAAAAAGTAGTGAAAGAGAAGCATTTTGGAAAAGAGCAATGGTCTAATTATTCCAGATCTTACATGATAAGCAAATCAATGATTATATTTAAACATTAAAGATAATATTATATGAAGTAAACTAAATGCATGTTAGGAAAAATTACAAATAGGAAATCGTTAATAAATTTCCTCTGCTTTCATAACATTTCTTTTAATATACATTTAGTTTAACTCTTATTTCACGCATATCAACTTCAGTTTGTTCATATTACTGGCTTTGTGCCACAGTTAAAGATGCTGAACTGTTTTCACACACTGCAGCAGCTGATGCCCAGCCTGTGACCCCGCAGCCAGAGACATTTACGCTCAGTTCTGACCTAAGCCCTAAAGCTTTCTGAGGATTCTTGGCCATCACCTGACATGAAGCCTGATGCTTACATCACACGGTCATATGCTCTTGCAAACCCAGGGTGACTGTGGTGAGATTTGTTAATCATATTAAAAATGCTTCTGTTGCCTTTCCTTTTAAAAATATATATATTATTGATAGCGGCTGAAAGATGCCGAATAAAAAGGGTGTCTGGAGACTCCCAAGAGGTTTTTATGGCTTTTATATGACTGTATTCAATGAAATGGTACTCTTTCTGATTTACTTTACTATGGATGCCAAATAAATCCATTCCATGACTCAGTGCAAATGATTAAATACAGACTTGAATAGAGCACATGTGTCTATGATTTAAGACAAAATAGCATGGAAAAAAAAAAAAAAACACGATCACATGTGAGAAATAGATTTTATCCCTCAGGAGGAGAAATAGGTTTATCTTTACCAGCGTGTTCGATTTCATTAAAAGAGCAGTGGTATTCAGCTCAATGCGATGACATTGCTGACAGCGTTACAAAGCAAATGGATTAGATGAATAATATTAATTGCACTAAATAATGCCCTCTGTAATTTACAAGTACCTATTTTAGTCTTTTAATGCTGTCAGCATAAGATATACTGCCGAAAATTGTTGCTAGAGTCACATGATATAAACACCATTCCTCCATACTAAGAAATTAAATTTTAAAAAATTGCATGTTCATGGGCATTTTGATGATAACGACTATCATTTCAAGTCTGAAATATTATGCGGCTGTTTTTTTTTTAACCAGGAAAGGTGGCAGTAATTGTCCGGATTCTTTTTTTTGTGTGAACTAGTTAAATACAAATTCATCTTTGTTGTTTGTCCTCAAATTTTCCCTCTGGTCTGTTTAGATTGATCTAAAAGAGCAGCACAAACGGAGTTTGTGGTGTGAGCTCTGATCCCATGACCCATCCACCGCTCACTGGAACGATGGTAGAAACATGCCTGCATGTGAAACAACACATCTTTCTTGCTTTCAAGGACAAGCTAACAGGAGTGTGTCAATCACATGAAAGCAGACTTTAGAAAGATATAAAAGTCATTAATCTGTCATAGCTGTGGTCACCCACACTGGGCCATTACGAAGGATTAAGCAGAGGACTGGGGTGATCGGCTCTTGAGGCCTGCTCAAACATCACTTAGCAGGAAGTTTGCAGGGATTGAAGTGCAGATCATGTGCAAGTATACGACCAGCAATCTGAATGGTGCATTTTAATTATACTGGACAAATGTCCTCTGATATGATTTGCTAGGAATGAATGTAGACTCTGTAGCTTATAATATAGACTCTGTGGCTTGTACTCTGAGATTAAATACGATAGTTCAATGTAAAGAAACAAATATAAAAATGTGATACACATAATAGATCAATGAACAATAAATAAATGTGATCATTGATTATTCATTGAAAAAAAGCTGTCTTTCAGAAGACCCCCAAAACATTCTTTTCAAAATAACATATTTCAGGAGAAACATCAAAAATTAGAAACCCTCAGAAAGCAAACCTCCACCAGCCAGCTGAGATTCCTTATTATGGTATTGTCGCTAAAATCAATAGTCCCATTATAGTTCCATCCTCACCGTGTGATTTGTTGACCATGAAGTCCAGCCCCCAGAAAGATGGAATTACATCTTTTTCATTATTACTTTGATGGTTATTTCAGGCCAACAATATTTCATCAGTTGGTTTTGTCTTCAGGATCTAGCTCAATCTCTACTTAAGATATGTCATATTCAACACCAAACTGATCAGCACAGCTTCACATAAGTTTCATCAGTTACAAGTCAATATCAGTCTTATTTGTTGTCTCACATAGTCAATAAATTTAAACATTCTGTATCACCCAAACCACCAAAAATCAGCCCATAACTTTACGAGTGATCCTGCTAAAAGAACACCAAGTCACCGGTACCTCCCTCATCACCTGTTGAATGCGACAGGACAGCCTTCCTCTTACCTTCTGTGAGCCAGATGTGGTGCGTTTCAGGGAGGATCGTTTGAAGGTGCTACTGGGGCCCATGGGATCCATGATGACTACTGGGAATATAAATTTAACTTATGAAGGAATCCTTAGAGACTCGTGAAAGGTCAGGGTCCCTCAACAACATCAATATCAACGGACATAAACCTGAGATTCCCACTACAGATCCGAGTCATGACGGAAACCTCTGGATCCACAAAATAAAGATGATCAAACTCTCACATCGTTGAAGGTTTCACTGCTTCTTTCTCCTCTCTGCAGCTCACTAACAACTGACAAGACAGAGATCCCAGCCAGGGATATAAATCACTCGATGACACACTTGACACATAGACCCTTTTCCTCTGCCGGGCATCCCATAATCAGGCTTAACGCAGCCAGCTCTTACGAAGCCTCACAGTCTAATGGATAGAGATTTAATAAATGGTTATTGAAGGTAAATCTACTTTAGCGCACCACAACCAAAAAAGGCTTAGAGAGGCTGTGCAAGCTGTGAAGCTAAAGTTAGCTGATGGGGAGTCAAAGGTTGTCCCACCAACGGAGGTTCAGAGTGCCTGACAGGAGGTTGCAGTCAGAAAGATAGATGTTAAACTCATTTAGAGGGAAATAGGATCTAAATGCATTTTAAAATGCGGTTTTGGTCCACGTGAAGCATCCTCATAATACTGATTTAAAGTCACTTTATATTCAAATGTTTGTACTGTTACAGAATTCTGACAAAAGAAAAGGAACGTAAAAATATTTTGGCTTAATACCACAAAGTTGTTGGACTAATCTGATGGACGGGAACAAATGTCCTCCTGCTGTGGAGTGTGGCAGGAGAAATTAATCCTAACACAGAATTTGTCAACTCAAAATAAGATGAATCTAAATCTATAATGATACCATGCAATCTTTATTGAAAGTTCAATTTAAAATATTAATTAAGAGTATAATATCCTTCACGTCTAGATCTGAAAAACATAAAAGATATGCTGCTAGGCATACAGGGAAGAAAAAAGTGTATAAATGTCTGTTTCCTTCAACTGAACGAAAGGGATCTGAACTGCAGCCAGAAAAATATAAAGTTTTAGTCCAGTTTAGACAAATTAGACACCCAACAGCCCCCTCTGCTGGAGGGTGAGTGGGTTCGTGCAGGGAAATTAGCTGGTCCAACAGAACCCATTTACACACAGCTATCCTTTTCTTTCCATTATCATTTAGTGTCTCAAAAATTTAGAATATCATAATTGGAATTTTGATGATTACGGGCTACAGAAAACAAAAACCTGAAATTTAGTGTCTCACAAAATTAGATGACAGTATTGTGGAAAAAGTTGAATTTTGGAAGGTCCTGTAGCTACACCCTGATCAGCTAATAAAGTCAGGCTTCACAAGGAGTTGACCGAGGCTGGAGTAAGAGCATCAAGAACTATGCTGTCACACCACGCCACACTGATGTAGTAAGTCGTACAAAAGGAGGTTGGAAAATGAATGAATGAATGAATGAATATCCTTTTTCAACTGAGCTTTAAAAGTCATAATGTATAAATGTTTACTCTGAGTACAACTTAAAATCACCAAAACACAAAGTCACGGGACCGCATTCTCTCAAATGGCACTATATATGTGACCTTTGGGTTCATGAGGAGAAACAGTCGTCATCCACCTAAACGGAGACACAATGCAACAATCTAAACTGAATCGCACACAAGCAATCCATTTTCACACATTGTTCTGCTGTTGACTTAAAGTTGCTGCCTTACCGGATCATTGATTGACCAAATATAAAGGATTTCCTCTGGTCTGTAGGTGAAACCTAACAAAGAGTCTTCAAAACAATTAACAGGTGCATGAATCCATACTTCCACTCCAATTCAACCACGTGTTGTCTGCCTTTAAGAAGGGATCATCATTTCTCCTTGTAAGCAGACGCAAATGAGCTTTATCATCTGTTGGTGGCTTTGCATATATCAGTAGAGGAGATTATTTGTCCCCAGAAGGAGGTTGAACAATGAATGAAGCAGAACGGAGGTCAAATTTAAAGGTAAATTCAATGATATTTCAAATTTTGTAACTGTGGGAGGAAACCAGGACACCCAAACTTCTCACAGAAAAGCCCCAGACATGGATTTGAACCCAGAACCTACTTGCTGAGAGGTGACAGGGCTGACCAGAGCACCACGTATAAATATGGATGATCTAGATAAAGGCATAAAGATGTTGATTGAGAGGTTTCCAGCACATACACAAAACTGATGTTCTTTTACACACACACACACACACACACACACACACACACACACACACACACACACACACACACACACACACACACACACACACACACACACACATTGGTATTGATAAAAGGATGCTGAGGTGATTTATTTTCACAGACACCGTGTCAATCCATCCACAGACTGCTGCTGGGCAGAGAGTGACTGCATTGCAGGGTGTAGTCAGAAAACAGATTTACCCTTCAGCTTCATAATGTTTAAATCAGTATGTGCAACGACAAGTGTGTGTTTTATTCGTTATTCAAAATAAACATGACTGCTTCATGTAATTTACATACGTTTTTGCGCTGATGTTAACGTGAGAGCAGTAGGACACAATGTTCAGTAAACGTGTAGTTGCTGGAAGGCTTCCTGTCCTCTTAAGGGTGATCTGAGGACACAACGATCCCTCTTTTGGCCACAAGAGGGTGTCATGGCATCTAGTATGGCTGGGTGCTTGGAGAACGTCTGCCCTTAGGTTCTCAGTGCAGGTTCTCTCCCTTGTCTGTTCATATCATATCCTACCAAAAAAAAAAAAAAAAAAACATGCAAGAATTGGTTTACTCACACAGTCCAGGTTCTCATTCCTCACATTTTCATTTGAGGCTCATAGTTTCTTAGTGATTAATAAATGTCTCGTGTGATTAATGTTATCAGTTAAGCAAGATATGGAAAAGTCAACCTTTTGGAAAGCAGGTTATGCTGGAGCAACTTCCAAATGAGACAGTCTGGATGAAGGTGCCATTCAAGGAACATGTTTCAATTTCACCTTTCTTACTTACTGTAAAGTGATCATTCAAATGTGAGGAACAGGAATCCTCCAGAAACCTGTGGATGGAAAATGTACGTACGAATATTTCTCAGTATGTTTATTTATACCAAGCAGACTGCAGTAACAGAACAATAAGAATGTGTGATTTGACTCAGCCGGTGTGTCTCCTCGTTGCTAAGGAAGTGAGACTACTCCCTCACCTGAGACCTTGGCTCCAAGGTGGGTTAAGTCCCTCAGTACTGCACAGGAGGGCAAATACACAGGTGATAATAACATACACAGAATTGGTTTACGTTGTTTTGGTGGAGGTAGATAAAATAGAAACCTGATGTTGTTGTCGTGACATTTCATCTCTCTCATCAGACCAAAAACGCTGCCTGACATTAAGGGCAGGAAATGGTTTTTAGTGGTTTGTTATGGGTGGCCCATGTAGGGGCATGTTCTCTTTCTGTGTTCATGGAAGCACCTTGAACTTCCCACACAGAAAACAGTTATTAGGTGAAATGAATTAAAACTTAATTTGCAAGTTAGAAATCACCAAAGGGACTCTAGAACACAGTCCTAGATATCAATTTTTAAAAAAAGAAAACACAGCCTATCTATGAATTGTAAGCAGATAAAAGTTACCATTGTGCAATTTCTCAGAATAAAAAAAAGCCTCTGCAGTTTCACCCATTTGTTCATCATCCTCGCCAGTCTAAGCAGAGTCATCAGCCTTCACCACCACTCGTGTCTGAACTCCATGTGTGGTACATGTAGCTATAAATTTCCTTCGATCCCACTTCCTGTTAAGAATCTGAGCACCAATAATTTTCATACAGCCTAATTATGCCCTATCACATGTTTAAAAACTGACTGACTGAGTAAAAATAAAAGATAATTTTGGGCACATTCCAGGAGCTGGAAACTATTGTTGAATTCTTGGCTCATCATATGGTGATGCATGACATATGTTCATCTTGTTACAGTAATAATTTAGCTGTGAAAAGATGTTTAATGAGCCGCTAATGTGAGAGTAAATGTGTAAATTATTTGTGATGTTTTTTAAAAGGTGAAGGATGAAACCTCCCGCAGGAGTCTCAATGGAGCACAAAAAGTGTCTCAGGCTCAAGAAGACACAAGGGTGTTGATGGGTAAAATTGCATAAGCAAGGGTGTTGAGCCACAGGTCTTCCTGCAAGTTACAGAAACACTCATAGTGAAATATTTTTTCAGTGCTCATGGGAGTGGTCCTTCTGCTGTCAGCACAAAATGGATTTTAAGGAAGTAGATGGGGACCAGGCGTGGCACACTACAGGTTTGCTTGTGATAAACAATTTCCCCACTGAACAGAACAACCAGCTGTCTGCATCGACCCGTGGAGGGGCTCGTCCAACGCCACTGGAGCAAAGCTGTTCCTAGAAGCCCGTCCCCAGGGAAAAACACATTCCGTGAACATCCTGCCTGCTGTGGCTAAATGGCCGACCATGTACATATCTCTATTCTGTTCTTCAGCTAGTGGACGCTGGTGTAAGTCATTTTTAAGAGTGACTCAGGGACCGAACAAAGGTTAACAGGGAACCCATGTGTTGCAGTGGGGCTGCAAGGCAGCAGCTGTCTTGATCTGCAGGAAATTACCCCAACCACCGACTGCATTTCAGAACTTCCTTCACTCAATCAGAAGAGCTCGATAATAAACCTCTCTCTTTTTGATTGCTGAGTTTGCGGCGTCTAGTATTTGTGTATTGGGGAGGATTTAAGCCTTTCCCAGGGAGCGATGAAGCAGAGTTCTCTTCCTGGAGGAGGGGGTGATGAGTCCTCGGCTCAGCTGCAAAAACTTCCAGAATGAACTTATCATCCTACATCTAAACAAGCAGAAGTGGCATTCATACTGGAGAGGCCCATTTCCCACTGTATTTTCTTGACCTTCACTGAGACTATCATGAATTGAACCAGAGAAAGATCTGAGTTGGCCTTCAGTAACACTGGAAATACGAGAGAGGAACAGACAGCTAGACAGACGAAGAGCTGATCAACACTTTTGCACCAGGAACTGAAGCCGCATGACGCAGTTGTCTTTGTGTCACACCACAACCACTATTTAGTAGACGCAAATGAATGTCAAATTCAGATGTAAACAGGCAAAGCCAATCGTCACCAGTGTGCTTGTGTGATTATCTGTAGCCAAGAGCTGTGGTGAACAGGAATGCTGAACATTACAAGCCAAAAAAAAACGTCAGTATTTTCAGTGCTTTTTCAGAAACATGGGCTGATTAATACATGCTCTAATGACTAAACACTCTAATGAATAGAAATTAGACATTTGCTGTTGCTTTGCTTTCTATTCACTTCTGGGGTCTTAACATGCATACCCTAAATGAAAAAAATCAGAAAAATGGATGAGGGTCTTGCACCTGGTGCTACGGTTCACTCTACTCAGAGTGTTCATCTGCATGAACTATCAACTCAATATGTGGTTATTATTTCTGTTGATACAATCCAAAAGCTGTATCAAGATCTGTATCATTGCATCATCGCAAATGAATGTGACCAGTTGAACGCTCATGAAAAATGTGTAACAGTCTAAAGCCGCACCAGTATTTCCAGTGTGTCTATTGTTTGACTTGATTACATGAAACGAACACGATGGCTCCTCAGTCAGACTGCGTCCTTCAACAGGAGCATCTTACAGGGGAGAACAACAACACTGTGATTCAAACAAACTATGTTCCTGTGGAATTGAAGGCAGTTGCTCCTGACAACTTATAAATGAGCCCACGTTTCTTGGACATTCGCAGGTGGCCAGGAATCTTGTTTCCTGACATTCAGTTAGTTATGATTTAGACACCAGGGAAATACACAACGGCTGAAGGTAGACAAAAGCCTCGATGCCTGGTTGTACTTTCAGGTAGGATTTGTTGGTGAATTGTGGACAATGATGCCTGATCTGGTTGCATTTAGAGAGGTTGTGTACAAGAAGGTTTTTTTTGTGCAACCTGGAGTTTGCATACAGTAGCATTATCTAGAGTGACCATATGCAAAAACTCTGTGTGCTTTGACAACGTATCCAATACTGTATGAAGACAGTTTTTCCATCCATCATACATGTAGCTTTCAGGAGTTCTTGCTCCAGGTTTACATGAATGACTCTATCATCATCTCCCTGAGTCATCAGCACAAGATCCATGTGGATACTGGTCAGAAAATGTAGATTTTATATTCAGAAACTGTAATTTTGGATAATATCTGACCAGAAGTTGGCTTTCAATCAGCATGAGAATAAATACGTAGTTCCATAGATGCCACTGAGTTACATTTACTGGACCAACAACATAAACAATTTGCATGATGCTACCGGACCACTTCATGAATGCGTGAACGCACACAGCTAATTTGAAAAGTTTTATCAGCAAATATGATTCAAGTCTAACACTGACAGCTCTTTAACAAATCTGTGATTAGACAAACACCAGTGAAAATAAACACTGGTTTAATAAAGGAAATTGTTTGTGTGTGTTCGCAGGAAACAAAGAGTTCTCATCTCCCCAATAATTGTCCAGGGTGTGTTAGAGACCATAAAAGGCCAAGTCGACAAGCACCTGTCTAATCCTGTTGATCATTGCAGCATTGTCATTATCTATGGGTTCTTGCCTGTGACTGTAATTACAACCGCCTTGGATGATCTCAAACACAGATGGTGGTGGAGACTAAGCAAACGGCAGTAATCGGTTGGGGCTGCGGTAGCAGACAGATCTTTAGACCTGAGCTGACTGAGGCTAAACACTCTAATTATCGAGTTTAGCCCAGGCTAGTCAGTCTGCAAACATTAAATGTAGCTGTCAAGGGATGCATATGTAGTCTGGTACCTTTCCAGCAATCATTCAAGCACATGTTATCCATCCAGACAAGACTGAAATGGCAACAAATTAAATCTTGAATGCAAAGTTCAGCTCATTTCCATCCTGAGTTGCGTACACAGGTGTCATTTTCAAGATGTCTCATTTTATCCTTCTGGTCTGCATATTTCATCTGTAGTTTCACTGTTAATGCAAAGTGGGATCAGTTCCTTTTTAAACAAACATTTTCCTCAGAGTCACAGGAAACAGCGTTTGGCTGAGACCACCTCCTACGGTATAATATAAATCTTGATCACTCTGTATGAAGCACCATACCGCCATAAATCATAAAAAGGATAATGGTCGGACAACTGACGAAGATCCTTGTTTTAAAGTTTAACAGGATAAATTAAACATTAACTAACCTATCGTGACACCAGGTTATTTACTTTCAAACTCCTTGTGATGTCATCTTTTGCAAACGATTTACTTTCCTTCAGAATGAACGGTGATCCTCAACTTTCATGCCAGAATGGAAAACATGTAAACTTTGACTATCGAGGAAACTCATTCCACTGATCAGGACCATATGATGCATTCAAAACCTCCAGGAAAAAAAAAAAGTGAGTTGCAGGGATCTGGAGTTTGAATCACTTTTTTTTTTCTTCCCGTCTTTACGCCGAACTCTTTAAGCTCTGCAACCTCAGAAATGGAAATAATTACAGTGATTTCACAGGATGTTCAGTTTGCCAGCTCGAAAAATACGCCTCTTCTAGGAGTGATGCCTTGACTCTTGTGTATCCAGGTGCAGAGGCGCTATGCATTTCTAGCATGAAGATGATTAAATTTAAAAAAGTCTACACTAACACTGCCTGAATGATTGGGTACACACTGGATCTTTGTGCACACCCGTAACATGTAAAAGCCTACAGTGGGTACAGTATAGGCCGTGCATGAGAACGCCTTTTTTTTTCTCTATGGTGTGCTCATGGGGTGACTGGAGTTTTTGTTTTTTTTCTTTCACACTTGCTGACCTATACAACACTGCCATGTCAGCTCCCAGCCTGCCTATAGATCCCCCAGACAGGAGACTCCCAGTGAACATAGCAACAGAAACTCTCCTCCCACCTCTCTCCCCCCTCCCTCCTTCTGGAGCTATGCAGGCCAGGCTCTGTCGCTGGAGCCTCACTTGGATCCAGAATGGGGGGAAGGGACCGAGCTAACATATGGCTTATTGTGCATTGTAGGCTATGCTCTCAGCTTATCAACAGAATCGGTTCTCCTCCGGGGCATGAACTCTGTGGAACTGTTGAACTTGAAAAGTGTATTGTGGAGAGATCCTGAAAGACCCAGCTATTCACCTCAAATATTTAAGTTTGACAAGTTGAAAAAGTTTACTCCCCATCCACCAGTCAGCTCTCACACCTTAATAACAATATGTGTAACAGTAGTGGTAATCCCACTGGCTGTAACGCCCGCAGACAGCTGGTGGAGGATGATGACTCCGTGTTTTATAACCCTGTCTGCTGTGGAGGTGCTTGGCACTTTGTTGCGTGTCAAGCGGAGCGGTCTGCCACAGTTTGGTGACGCAGGGGGGAGCTATTAATATCTCGGGAACGGGATGTTCTCGCTTCGGCATTGGGGTCATTCGAGGATAAACGTCTTGACACAAACACAACTCTCATCGAGGAAGTTTTAAGGGAGAAGACAGAAGTATTCCCCCTTTTGTTTTGTTTCACGCGTAAAACCCCCGCGCAGGGCGCGCAGGGCGCGCTCCGCGGGTCGGCGCGGCTCCGTGGCGCACCGCCTCCCATTGGAGTCTCGCCCACTGGTGAACCCTGTGACTTCAGAGCTGGTCGTGGTGGTCAAAAGTCATGTGATATTGCACGCTCTTTGGAAATGTTTTGAAATTCAACCTCGCCATTTTCTCTTTGAACTCTGCCCCGCACCACAGAGGCCAGTATTTAAATGTATGTTGAAGCATATGATCTCTCCAAATTATAGGGTGACGACACAACTGCAGGTTGGTTAATGTAGACAAAATTAAAAAACAAAATCTGAAAAAGTGGATTTGGCTGCTAGAAGAAATGGACGAGTCTGAAAAATTGAGCTTTTAAACGCATTTTTAAAAAATTTATTTGTGTCATCCTACGTTCAGAGGCCATCATGAAACATTTTCCACACATGTGATTCTGTTTCTACAGAAACGTTTGTTACTGTCTGCGGAGATTTTCAGTCAGGTCGTAGTAGAGCTCCGCATTCAATAAAGTCAACTGGACTAATAGGACGTGCTTGAAGAAATTTCACCACTCATCCAAGAGGCTTCTTCAGTTCTAGAAATGTCTTCATACTTTCCCGACAAGTCCAGTTGGCTTTATTCAACACAGAGTTACAGGAGCAGTTTATTTATGATGTGTTTTATGCAAACAGGAATATGTGGACATGTGGGTAAATAGATTTGAATTAATGAACATAAATCACTTTGTTCAGACACCAAATCCTAAAAGAATGACTCTACTGAGCTCTGTGAATGATCAACACATAATTGATTGGCAGCTCTAATTGATTTTATATTACACACATTTTCAAGCAGAAAAAGGTAAAGCAGGCCTATGTGCAAGTTAATATTAGTTTTAATTTTGGCTTTTTTAGTTGTAGCTTTTTTACGGTAAAGATTTTTTTATTTCACATATAATAAATATAATAATAGTCAGCTGTCCATTCATAAATAACAGACTACACGGGATAATTATTATAAAACAATAAGCACTGAGCCTGAATGTTTGACATCATTTTGTATAGACATGTTTGTTTCTCATTTTGCTACTGCAGGGCTCTGTGTAATTTTGTATATATATTGAAGCGTGATACAGGTTTACTCCTCACGGATGACCTCCCATTTCAGTGCTTCTTTTGAATGGCCCTAGAAAAGAGCTCTTCAGCATCAGCACGGCCAGTTAATGCAGCGCCTGCGGACTCACCGCCAACCTGAATGGTATATTTCATAGTCACTGGTGCCTGTGAGGCAAATGTATCTCCAATCAGTGCACCAATCAATGCATTCTGAATGGGGCCACTACTGACCAAAAACAAAACGATGTCCGCTTCACTTTGCTCTTTTGAGCCGTATTGTGTGGAGCGGACAAAGCCACCACGCTGTGACGTGAAGGAACAATGATAGCAGTACATAGTCATGGATCAGCGTCAGCCTGGGGTCAATGAGCGACGTCAGCTGGAGCCCCCCAGATTCTCTGTAAGCAGGACAGTCAACGTTTTAACGTCATGTGATAGAGGAACTGTCCTCAGATGGCTTTTGCAAATTATGCAAGAGACAACCCAAAACGTTTTATCAGTGAGGATTGGGCAGCACTCTGCTCTGAGTTGGTGTGTTGGGGAGGCAGCACCAAGGCGGGGGAGGCAGGCAGGATTAGCATACTGGTGAAAAAGGCTGCCTCTGTTGTGTGGCTGAACATGGACAGCCTTGAGGCACGAGTAGAGGGAGGTATGACGACCAAATAAAATTCCATTTTAGACAACACTTCCCATCCTTCTGTGAACTGATGTAGCGACCGTCACCTTTCAACCTCCGACGGGTTCCTGTTGGGTGTCTCATCTTCCTCCTCATCTTTTTCTAAGGAGGACATCGTGTATACAGACCTCCATTGTGGATTAGTCTGTATGTCCTAGCGGCACATATTTACGCAGGTCACTGCAGCCTCATTTCACATAGACCTTTCTTTATCTATGTTTCCTCCAAAGGAACAGTACAGGTCTGCACATTCATCTATATACTAGACATGTCCTGAAAGCATTTACAGGACATGACTGATTAAGCATATCAGTGTAAATGCAAATATTCACACATTCATTATCACTGAAGGCAATAAAATATTTCACAGTATTGTAAGACAATTTATTGAGAATCTCTTCATCCAACAAGACCTAGATGAGGAGATCTGTAGCATGGGTAGCTTTGTTTGCTCAATCAACATGTCTGTCTGTTCATCACCATCTGTCAGTCATCTAGACGAATGTCTAAAAAATATTCATGAGATTTTACTGAGATTTTATATGGAAGTGGATCTTAGGCTGAACAGGATCTCAATCAAGGCGCAGATTCAGGAAGACTTGTTGGACGTATGTATTCTGCAAACAGCCAAAGTATGCTTGTAGAATAAAAGGCTAAAAGATGGAGAAACAGTGAGCCTGTTATCTGAAGCTAATGAAATCCACCTACCTGCAGCACAAATCCTCATTAATAAAGATGTGGAAACACGTTCATTTGTGGTTTTACAATCTCTGTTCTTTTATTGGTTGAGTATGAAACAGTCCCACACATAACACAGTATTTAATCAATGTTTCGATCCCTTTTGATAATTTCAAATGTCTTCAAAGACAGAGAGGTTTTGAGGTGTTTCATTTGTTATTAGTTTAGCTCTATTGCTTTTTATTTGGTGTTGCAAAATAAAGTTTGCTAGCTGCCTTCATTAAATAAAGGTATGAATCTAAAATCATATTTGTATAGACTGAAAAACATATATTGCGTTACTTTGTGAGCATTTGTTGAGTTTCTGTAGCTTTTGGACCGAGTCAGGCAAATTGTTTCCCATTTTATAGGCTTTATGGTAAGCTAAGCTAACTAGCCGTGGGTCTCTGTAATATGTAGCACTACAGCTTCTACTGTAATTTAAGGAAACAGGAGAAATAAGAAAGATAAGAAATAAGAATTTTCCTGAAATATAGAGCAGTTTTTTTTGTCTTAATTATACTTAATTTATCTGCTTAAATTCACAAAATCAGAAACCCAAGAAACTATGACATGTGATGGATCTCTCCTGTGAGAGGTGGTTCCACTGGTCTGTAATAAATATTATCTAACACAAATATGAATAATAAATCCTGGCTGAAAACTTTTAAGAATAGAATGGAATGGAGCTGGTGCATGGGATCTTACTCCTTCACCCGTTAGGTAAGCTTATCACGCTGTTCAATCTCATGCTTTCAGTTTGTTAATGAGAAAGGTTCTGACAGTGGAGTCTGGGCGATAAGGATCCCGTGACTGTAACGAGAATATCCTGCTTGACGGCAGACACGTCACACTTAAAAATGTAGTTTGGACTTGTTTACTGCATTTATTCCTGCTCTACCTGATCTGGTGTTGATTCCCTCTTTAGTCAGAGGAACAAAGGAACACATATTTCACCAGTTGCCTGGTGAGGAGCCAGCAGATGTGAACCATATTGTTGCTGGGCGTTCACACTGCTAACTTCCATGAATATGTTCACTCTTTTGACACCTGCACAACGTCTTCTGTCTGACTAATCCTCAGCTCCGCAGGTGAAATTGCAGCCTGTTTGGTTATCATTAGTCATGGGCACCAACTGTCGTGTGACTTGCGATGACTAATCTTTGTGAATTAGCAATGGAAAAAGGAGATGACACACTGACCACACAATAACCCCTCTGTTCCATGTCAGTTCTTCACACGCTAATACCTTTTATGATAAATTTTAGGGTGTGTTTCAACTTGTCAAAATGTGATTGACCTGAAACCTTGAGTTTATTCAGTGTGATTCTCTTACATTCATTCACAGACAAGACACGTCTGGGAGTGACTCCACACAAAAAAACCATGAAGAGCTTTACAACTGTCTCTGTTCAACTTCACAACATTACAGAAAGCCCACGAGGAAGTTGTAATCAATAAATTATCTGGATTTATGAGTTACGTTGCATAGGAGAGATAAACAGACATATGAGTGTTATTTTATTCAAGCTACCCTTTGTTCCGTGGCCGAGCTCATAAGTCAATCTGCTCGCATGTCAAACAAATATTCCCCACTTAAAATAACTAAAATCATTCAAATTCCTTCCAGCCTTGTAAAAAAAAACCCAGAGTCCACTAAATTATGGAAGAAAAAAAAATTAATTATACATGTTATGTAAACAATGAAAATGTATGACAAGATATGCAAAAGTCACTAGCACACATGAGCTATGTCTTTACTTCAGGGACAACACCTCAGATCTTCTCAGCTTATGTTGTATCAGCCACCAACTACATAGATAGATAGATAGATAGATAGATAGATAGATAGATAGATAGATAGATAGATAGATAGATAGATAGATAGATAGATAGATAGATAGATAGATAGATAGATAGATAGATAGATAGATAGATAGATAGATAGATAGATAGATAGATAGATAGATAGATAGATAGATAGATAGATAGATACTTTAATGATCCCAAGGGAAATTCAGGTGACATCTGCTCGCAAGAGATACAATAAATACACATAACAATGACAGAAAGTAATGGCACAGCCAAAAGACGTTGTATAAATTACATTATTTACATGCTGTTACATAATTATAACAACAGGAAACAGAAGAACCTGGAATAAAAGGAAGGAAGCATAGGGACATGAGAGAAGAAGAGAAGAAAGAGCATTGGGTGTAGATGATGTGTGATCAGTAACACGTGGATGAACCGAGCTGTAAACTGACTAAGGACCCCCACAAAGTGTCCCACAGTGTTTCCACAGTGCGTCCCAGGCCCCCCACGTCTATCCCTTCTCACCAGACCTTGATGACCCTGTGGCTTCAGACCCCCTCCTTCTGAGAGAGTGGTTGTGCCCTCTGATGGCACAAGGCACAAAGGAGGTCCTGAGTCTCTCAGTGGAGGAGCTTGGTGACAGCAGTCTGCCACTGAAGGAGCTCCTCTGCTGGGTGAAGGTGGTGTGCAGGGTGTGGGTGGTGTTACCCAGGATCGATCTAAACCTGGACATAGTCCTCCTCTCTAGAACAGTCTGTATTGAGTCCAGATCCTGACCGATCACAGAGCTAGCCCTCCGGATGAGCCTGTCGAGTCTCTCTGTGTCCCGTTTCCTGGCACCACCACCCCAACACACAATGGCGTAAGACAGCACACTGGACACAATGGACTGGTAGAACAGTCTGAGCAGGTTAGAGCTGATGTTGAAGGAGGCCAGCCTCCTCAAGAAGTACAACCTACTCTGACCCTTCTTGTATACACAGTCCAGGTTGTGCGACCAGTCCAGTCTACTGTCTAGCTGCAGCCCCAGGTACTTATAAGTCCCCACTACCTCCACCTCCTTACCCCAGATGACTACTGGCTGTGGGGAGGGTGGTGCCCGCCGGAAATCCAGCACCATCTCCTTGGTTTTGGAGATGGAGAACTAGTGGTGGTTTCCCAAAGCACAATTCATAACTTTGATTTTCACTCGTATCTTGAACAAAAATAAGGACAGAGCGACGGCTCATATCTCAAAAAACTTGTACGTTAAAAGATGTCTGTAAACTGTGCACTAGAGTTTGCCGGCGTTATGTAATGTTAGACACATGTTTGTATAATTATTAGCCTACTTGTCGAGCTGTGGGGTTGGCTCTAAGCCACTTCTGCTGCTTCTTTTAAGCATTTACAGTTTTTAAACCCAATAGAATTGTTAAATTATACCTAAATGCTTTATGTCTGCAAACTATTGCTATAAATATCACCAAATAACATACCATTTGACCAGATGGGTCTAAATACAAAACTGATGTCAAACTTAAATGGAATACTTTGTGTTTAGCATTAATTAGCATATAATAGCATGCTAATATAGTTGATTCCTTGCAGTAGTGCTTCATTCATTGCATATGAGTAAGAAAGACGGCACTGCTCTGCCTACAGTTTGCAACTGCTTGGTGTGACATTCAATGCTTAACCCAAATGTAGGGATCAAAATCAGGTCAGAGGCCAGAGGTCAAGGACCTGCACTGAACATCACCGCCTGCTGCTGAGACGTGAAAACAATGTAAACCCACAATTTGTGCTTTGTGGTTTAAAGGTCTTTGGGTTTTTTTTATATCTCTCTTGAATGCCTGGCCTTGACATGTTAGCCAGCCTGACTGTCATAGCGGTCAGACTATCCTGTGCCAGTGGAGGATGTCTTCCATCACACAGCGGTGAAGAGAGCTTCACGTCAGCGACAGACAGTTTGTAGTGTCTAGATGCTGGTTTTAGGAAACATACCAAAAGTCTCTTGAATGCTCACATTTGATGCAGATATGCAGAAATAGAGAGACTTCTCTGTTTGCCTCCATGTGAGTTTTGTCTTTTAAATGGTAACTTCTACGGCTGCTTATTACCTCTGTAAGACTTCAGTTGTAAACGTGCTGCTGCTGACTTCCTCTCTGTCTCTTTTGGCTTTTCTCGTGCTTAACACCCAGTGGGATTTGATAAACCCTTGTAGTTTCTACACAGCTCTGGGAAATAACCCTATGAAAGAGGAACTATGGCCTCTTTTCGTCAGAAAAGATCACCAAGCCCCACATGAAACACAAGAATGCCACATTTTTGTAGTGAAAGAATATGTAAAATAATACAGCCAGATGGCCTCCTGAATGCCACATCGCCTTGCTCACCATGAACACTGGGAACTTTCTAGCGTGGGCTTTTGTGCACAATGCTG
This sequence comes from Antennarius striatus, assembly GCF_040054535.1. Lineage (NCBI taxonomy): Eukaryota > Metazoa > Chordata > Actinopteri > Lophiiformes > Antennariidae > Antennarius > Antennarius striatus. The sequence goes on from NC_090779.1 coordinate 9,449,263, forward strand.
AAAGTGTGCATTCATACTCACAGGAGAACATCAGCTGCTGGAGGAAAGCAGGTCCTCATCCTGTGCTGTACTAAAAGCTAATTCTTATTCTTGATAAATTTGCTCCAGTTATAGAGTTCATGATTGAGCTGGGAATCATAAATAATAGCAGCAGATCTCTCAACAGTATATAGAAAGTTTGATTAAAATAAATTCAAGGACAAGTAGAACCTGAAAACTTTGGTAGAAACAGGGGTTCTTTTGAGCGCTTGGGGTTAACAGTGACATAAGAGTGACCTTGCTGCTAATCAGTAGCATCACATTGTTTGTTTTCTATCAGGACTTTGTAGCTGGTGACATTGAAAAAAAAACTCCCTACCAGGCTGTCTTCCAAAGTTTTAAATTCAAAAGTACGTGATTGCAGATCAGATATGTTCATTTTCCAACTATTTGTAAAACTCTCACTGCAACATAAATGATAAAAACCTTAATGGTTTTTAATAAAAACCTAATTAATAATTGTGTGTCATGAAACAAACACTTAGCAACACTGTACTAAGAAAACAGGTTTATTTTAAAGCAGGAAAGTAACTTTTTGCATCATTTATTACTATCTCTAACCCTAACCCTAACCCTAACCCTAACCCTAACCCAATTTCCTCCGGGATTAATAAAGTATCTATCTATCTATCTATCTACACCGTCATCCTGTCGTGTCTATGAATGCAGAGAATCTCTGCAGGCTAAGCTAATTATTTGGTGGTTCATAACATGCATGCATAGTGTTGTTGACCAGGAATCGCAATGGGACATTACACGGTACTATTTCACTACAAGAGGCATGCTGCTGACAAAGAATAGACAAATCACCTGAGTGAGTGGTAGATATTATTGTATGTACTGTAGCTTGTGTGCTTATCTTTAGAATTTTCTCATTTGTGTGTTATTTGTAACAGGACATCATGGTCTTTATTGAGACTCGGTTAATGCCAGGAGAGGACTGTGTCTGTGGGGCAGGGGTGAAGACAATAATAAGGACCTTAACTGCAGTTGGTGTGGCAGCAATGCACAGGAATTTTATCTCTTTTGGTGGTTATAGATCAAAACCTTTGTTATGATTAAAAGTTTTTAAAATTTTACTGGGATATAGTAAGACTCCTACACTTTTTACGATTAACAACTCAATGGAGTCAGTTACACTGCGGCCCATTAATCTCCCCTTATAATGAACAGGGTCTCTTCTCTACCCTAAGGTCGCCTCGCTGTTTTATATCACTGTTAATTTAATAACTTGAAGTCTGGGACGAATTAGATGCAATAAGCACTCAAAGGGAAAATAAGAAAAGTATCCAGCCATAACTCCACAAATTAACCAAGAGATGCTGGAGAATCCCCCTACACCCCACCTAGAATATCTGACAAAATATTTTATCGCATGCGTTAGGTTTTGTTATGTCTCTGCAACGCAATGACTGCTTCGGTCGGTGATGTACATCATCCCAAGTCGAGGAGACAATCTGAGGTGGAACTTCCTAAGCAGTGTGTGCTGTGAGGTATCTGAGGACACGCAGCGCCCTATGGGTGAGCGGCGGTGACGAGCGCCGCGCTCAGCCGGTCGACACGCCCCCAGCATGGATACGAGCAGCAGGAACAGGCGCTCCGGAGACGCTCACTCTGCTGGTGAGTGTTTGTAGACGCGATGGGAGTTAACGCATCCAACTTTGTGGAGGTCCTGTTTCCAACGTCGTTCAGCTAATCTACGACATTATTGTTGTCGTCCCCCCCCCCCCAACGAGGAGGCTTGCCAACATTTTTTTTGTCCGAGGCGTTTCTCTCACAGGATGTTGATGATATTGAAAAGCCGGGTAAGATCTTAAAGTCAGTTCTCTCAGATGAGAACCTCCTACTCATCACCTCCACACAAAGGGAACCACGGAACAAGTTTTTTTTAAAATTTGTTCACACGCTATCATTTGATTTTTTTCTGAATGTCATTAAGGAGCAGAGGAGGCTGTTTCAAAGACAAAATGGATCACTTTGCAGCAGAGTGCCTTGTTTCAATGTCCAGTCGTGCAATTGTTCACGCTCCTAAAGGGAATAGGGACATTAAACCAGAAATCCCGTCCTCACCCAAGAACGGGGAGGAAATCAGAGAGCCTTTGGTGAAAGATAACTCTTCTCTTTTTGTGGTGGCTCGGATTCTGGCGGATTTTAACCAACAGACTCCCAACAATGTTGCCGAACAGGCAAAAATAAAGGATGAGAGCGCGCCGATCGTAGATGATGGAAACTCTGCCACACCTACCACCATCTCCGATCCTGCGCTCAAACAAAGAGGCAAAAGATCGAGAGGTCGAACTGAGCAGGAATCACCTCAGAAAAAACACAAATGCCACTATTCAGGTTGTGAAAAAGTTTATGGCAAATCATCCCATCTCAAAGCCCACCTAAGGACACACACAGGTCAGTTTCTATGGATTCAGTGCAAATGTTTGCTGCTGTGACGTACTGTGGTTCCCTTTCATGGGGGGGGGGCAGCAAGGTGATTAAAATGAGAATACTGATAAGAAGTGTACTTCCTCTCTTCATTCACTCTGGTGTTTGTAACGAGGAGGGTGACTCCTCAAAAAATACCTACGGACCCACATCGGGAGAAGAGAATCAGCATACGCAGTACAGAGAAACTGAATTGGCGCGTATTTTGTCTTAATTATTATGTTCCTCTTAAGTTGTGTAAAGTTTGTGTAATGTCCTTTTAATTTCGGAGGAGGGAGGGAATCAAAAATAGTGCCACTCCCACTCGAGCTTTGTCACCGCGCTCCTCTGTCAACGCGCCCCTGAGCCCTGCGCCGGGCGGGCTGCGACCCCAGACTGCGTCGCAGGCGTAGAGAAAGGAAAAAAAAAAAAAGACACCGCTCTTCCTTTTGCATTAATTATAACGGATCACGTGTTTGCGTGAGAAAAATGTTCATCTACCTGTAATGCGTGAATAATTTTTTTTTTTTTAAAAAGTTCGCAAGATCAACCCAGTAGTTTCAGTAAAGCGCACCACTGCGGGGGGAACGGCGGCCGTGCGCAGCGGCGCGGCCGGTGGAACATGTCTGTGTGTTTTCGCTGTGCATTCCGCAGGATACGCTGCTGAGAAAACAGGGAGAGGGAGAGAGAGAGACGATGAGGGGGCAGATCGACTCAAATTGGGGGGTTGATAAGAGCCGAGCAGTCTGCCCAAAGCCCTTTGTTGTGACGTGCCACACCCCCGCTAGACAGAACGCCAGCTGATCTGGCCAGCAACAGACTCAGCTAGTCGAGCCCCGATCGAGCGCTCCGTAGACCGCAGCCCCCTTTCTCCTCCCTCACACACACACACACACACACACACACACACACACACACACACACACACACACACACACACACACACACACACACACACACACACACACACACACACACACACACACACACACACATATGCATAGAGATATCTCTTAATCACATGCAGGACACACGGCTGGTGTAAACTTGACCCATATCGAGTGAGACATTTCGTTCTGCAGAAATGTGCCAAGAATCGCCGTTTTTTTAAAAATTTATTACACTATTCACTCCCGTTTGAATTCATTGTCCAGTCCGCTGTTAAAGATCGGGATGGGCGACGTCCTCTCCTTTCTTTCTTTGTGACTGTTTTTTTTAATGTAAACTGTATGCATATGGATTCCACTCAGTGTGTTATGTCAGCTCCTCACGTCCATCACTCTGCTCTGGTGTCCCTACAGCCCGATCATGTGTTTTCATTGCTCTTTATTTCTCGGTGGGAGCCCTGCCCTTGTCTCTCGATCTGCCCCTTCAGTTTCCCTTCCCCTGCCTTTTTGTTTAAATATATTCATGGATCCGGCCTCATGATTGGTCTGTGTCCCATAAATGTTTAGAATAGGTCTGTTTCTACGTATGTGATTGGGTAGTCCCAGATTGTGGGTCATCTGAGTTCAGCCGCTCTCCTGAAACAGCACTGCAAGTGCTTCCATGAAGCCAGACTCCAGCAGAGAGCTCCCCTTCAGCCCCGACTAGTCGAGTGAAGAGAGAATGGATTCCAGCGCAGCCGCGGAGGTCTCAGCATTGCCATCTAATCTGGAGGGAGAAAAGTCTCAGATCCACAAACAAAGCGACCTCATTTGACTTCTGTAACGCCCGAAGCCTCCTCATCCCAGTGTTTGCCAAACGAGCTAAAACGTGACTCTGCAGTGTCTGATGCGCATAAGAAATCTAGTTCCCACCTCAAAATGAAGCCAATAGTCAAATCTGAAGAGGGGTGTGATGATCTCCATTCCAAGCAATGTGTGATGTATTACCACTAGGCGACTTGGAAAAACAAATTCATTTCCACTTTCAATGTGCTCTCTGCAAACTGCTGAAGCACTTTCAGTTCCTCTTAGTTCCAAGTTATGTAAAAGCCATTGAGATAGCTTCAGCTCTATTTGTCTGAGCTTTGAGAACTCTTCTCATAAGACTTGTGATACAATGGGTTTGAACAAAAGATCATACAGGGTCCTTAAATCAGTTAAGAGGTGTGCATTTGACAAGTAACAAGTAAGCAATTCAAACCACCTGACAAGACTTTTCTGAATATTTTTCATTGGGATATGTAAAGAAAAACATTCCAGAATGAGGCTTGCCAATTATCCTGTCTAACTGGGAAATGTTTCTCTTTAAAGATATTAATAAGTTCCTGGTTTGTGGAGGCTGACAGGCTTCATTTTAGATTCCTTCTCAGTCACTGGCACAGTTACGAGATGGACTTCAAGATGTGGCAGACATGAGAATATAAACTGAATTTAAATTGCTCATTATACTGCTTTTAGCTCGATGGTGAGGGATCTCTTGCAGTTTAGGGGTCTAAGGTTACCAGACAGGCTTTTGTGTGATCTTCTTGTATATGATGTGGAGCTTTTCTCATATTCGTATATTCATCCTGGACTGTTGGGAATGCAGTGATGTAGCACAGATGTGCAGGTAAACTCAGATTTAGTAGGGCATAAGGCTTTAAAGGTGAAGGGGTCTCTTTCTAAAATGATGTGTTGTGGCCCAGGAGCACATGTTGGTCCTGTGTAGCCTCATTACTGTGCTCTGGTCATGTCATACAGACATCACTAAAGTGCAGATGCCCCCCTGACAAGCTCATCACAAATCACATCTTCTTTAGACAGAACAGCACCATCCTCCCACCACCCCCCACCCTGCAGCTGGGCTGAACAAAAGGGCCGTCCTGTCAGTGTTCAAGACCTATTCCAAAACTCTTTGAATTTCTGGAATGATCTGGGTCAATGGTCCTCAAAGGCAAAGAGCCTAATGACATATTTTACAGTTGGGTTGACGTTTTGTCTGCTCCTCTTTTGTGTTTTGCTGGGGGTACCTACAACAGTGTGAGGTGATTGTAAATCTGTGCCCCTAAAAAATAAGTGGCACCACCTGGCAGTGCAGTTCCACTGCCATACAGACCCAGTTATTCATGCAGGCTTACTATTTTCAGCCTAATAACTCAACCTAATGATACTTTTTAAAATGTGAAACTATCCCAAATTCCACATGGAAAAAAGAAGCAGGAGTGTCTGATTATGCTGCATCTCTTGCCAGTGGTTTTACATTTGGCTGCAGTGCTACACAGAGTGCAGTGTTCCTGTGTGGCTGGTGGCAGTGATGAGGTAGCAGGGTGGAGATGGGGTTTTCCTGCCCTGCCTTGATCCTGACCTTGGCTTAGTGGTTAAAACTTAGCTGGGGCAAAAGGGGTCAGTCTGTCTACCTGCCACATGGCAGGATTTCCACCATCCCTTCCAGATAAGCTGTTTTTCTTCTTCAGATGTGACAAAAGTGTTGAGTTCTGTTGGGAGATGCTTAACAGTTTCCATTTGTCCCCAGAGGTTTTCTAGAAAAACTGAGTATGAGGGTGTGGTGCTGAACTTTCAAAAGTTTGAGCTGAACATTGAGCATTCTGAGGCCACATGAGAGAAAATCCTTGTTCCTTCTTGTGTTCCTGCATGTTGGATCTATCTATGGTCCTTTATCAGCTTTGTGACAGGTCTGGACTTCTTCCACTTTGGCTGCGTTCAGACTGCAGGCATATCAGATTTCCTTCCATATCCGATTTTTAGGGCTGACTGTTCACACTGTTTTTAGACTGGGCCACATTATCAGCCGATCTAACAGGTTGCCATAACAACGACGTTGAGGCAGAGGCGTCACTCAGTGCGTGTAATATGTGAGGTCACATAATTGCGACAGTGGTAACAGTGGAGTCTGGTTATTTTAGAGTATTGGGGGTATCACTGTCTGGTAGAGGTGGAGAAAATCTATGAAACAACAGACATTGTCAGCTTCTTCTTCCGTGTTTTACCACTCCGTAATGCGTGATGCTCTTCTTTCTGGCGCCTTGCTCTCGCGTCACAGATATGATGTCACGGACCGCCATATCCAATCAGAGTGTTTGGAACTGTTCAGACTGAGACGTATCTGTCCCTATCCGACACGAAACTACCTCCCAAATCTGGTTTCAATCCGCTCTGCAAAAATCGGATATCATGTGGTACGGCACTGTTCAGACTACAAACGGGATATACGATATCAATCTTAATGGGCTAAAAATCAAATATAGGCAACCAGTCTGAACAAGCCTTTAGTGCCCTGGGATAGTTCAGAGAATATTTCTCTGTCTTGTGAAAGGTGTGAAATGTGGCGCAAAAAAGTTTACTTGATGGTCAAGGAAGACAACACCTTGTGTCTGTAATAGGGATTACATTTTGGGCTATACCACATGTTGGTCTGTCCAGTACTTTGGTCCAAACTGAAATATCTCAAAAGCTATGAGTTGGATTGATACAAAAGTCAGCACAGACATACATGGCTTCCAGGTGATGAATCCCAGCGGGGGACTTTTTTTCTTGCTGTTGCACCACCGTGAGACTGATATTTGTGCCTTTGAACGACAAAAGTCATATCGATTGCCATTTTTATGAAAGCATCTTTGGTGAATGATCCTGAAGGTCTTGTGAAGCAGATCAATTTGTGTCAAATGGAAAGAAGGTATTAATTAAATCTACTTGATCCTCAGGAGGTGAATGAAGCCAAAGCGCATCCACTATCTTGCTTGTTGTAATCCTCTGATGCAGCGTTGCTATGCTATACTGAGCGTACATATGCTAGGCTAATGGGAGAACAGCTCTTTGCAAATGTTAGAACATTAAACTGATTCTTCTGTGATGAAGCATCCAAGCATGCATGGTGGGTATTTATGGTCCACAGGGCTCCTGTATTCTTTAGTTAGCATCAGAGTAGTTTTATAAAAGCTACTCTCCATACCCCGTACAGCATTTTCCACAATTCTCCTGCTTACAAAGCTAAAGATGCTCGAGCGTGTTGTGTTGCAAGGCCGAGCCCCGGCCAGGGCTTGTGACACGGTGTTGATTACCAGTAGCAGGAAGACAGAAATACAGACCTGTGGACGGCTCAAAAACCACCAATCATATGCAAAGGAGGGATCTGCAGGACAATGATGAAGAATATACATTGCGGCAGATTGGGGGTGGGATTAGATACCACGATATTCACTGTCAGTGCCCTCCATTGATGTAGGTCATCTATTCAGCTGCATCTGCAGCTAAATCTGATTAACGTTTGAGGGGCTGTGACCTCTGCAGCAGAGAACACCCCTGTCATCCCGCCACTTGCAGGGTTCCATTGAAGAGGTTCGACTGACTGCATCCTCTGTTCCTCTGTTGTTGTGCAGCTTGGCTGAATAAAGAGTGAATGGATGAAGAGCGCTGCAGAGCTAATTCCAGACGGAATGTTTTGTCTCTAGCTGGAATGTTTATGTTCTCTACGGTGTGTGAGGTGTGCCCCCCCTTTGTCAACTTGATAAATAAGTCGGTGACAGACCGTGACACCCACGGGTGTGGCCTCCTGCACACGAGGAGTCTTAAAATAAAGACATTTCTCTCATCCTCACCATCTCAAAAAATATCAACTACTGTGTATCATGAGATATCTCTTGCGTGTATCTCCCCCTTTCACAGCAACGTGAGGCTTGTGAGGATTGAATGGGATGATGGCTCATCATCACTAGCTGGTAAAGGGCTTCGATCTAGTGTTGGACTCCATCAGTGAAATGAGCTGCTATTGTATTTTCAGAGTGACAGACAGGGATGATGGGTTATCCACGCTCTCACGTGCCTCCAAACAGACGCTAATGGCTACAGCTGTTTGCTTAACCAGGTTTTAAGGAAAGGAGACAGTCTGGAATACACCAAGGCTGCAGGTTGTTTTTACATGCACTCAAGGTAAAAAGAGAGTGGCCACTTTAACTAATTGAGGTAAATGTGATGAGCTGGTCAATGTAGCCATTTGTGCCTTTCCCTGAAAGAGTTAAAGGGATGAAGTAATGTATAGCTAAGTGTGTGCAGGAATCAGGCCGACACACTCGACCCCGCTGCGTGTCTGGGTGAATGTCAATAGCCCTGTGCAGCACACACCAAAAGAGAGTGAGTTACGGTCAGTACGCACAGCCTGTCTGATTGAAATGCATTACAGTAGTGCTTGTCCTACTGGGAGCAAGGCTGCTGCTATTGTTCACAACCTAACAGCCGTAAGCCCACCAGGGAAGGTAGGCTATTCTGTTGCAAGCAAGGTCCCTCTCAATAAAGACAAAAGATGAGAATAGATCAAATTCTCCCTGTTTTTTTGTAGCTTTCTTCTCCCAAACCCGAGCTGGTTCTTATCACGAACACCTGACCCACCCAAGGGTCCTTTTTTGCTACACAACTCTGAATGGAGACTGAGAAAACATGTTTTGACTGAGTGATTTCCTTAGTAATTTGACTCCTCTCCCACTGAGTTCAGTTTTCATAGACTGACATGTAAAAACAGCTGTTCTGATCTCAGATGTGTTTCAAATCAAGCTGTGCCTTTTTTTCCCCATTTCTGTAGACCACAGAACTTTGTGAAGCTTTGTTGTTATTTTTGCGCAAGCATAGCATGCACATGCACATTGCGGCTGTTGAAACGATAAAGACATGCTACAGACCTGTTACTATATGTGCATTGTTTTGCATGTGTGTTTGTATCTTTATAATCATGTTGGCATATGACGGTGCGTGTGAAGTGTGCAATCTGGTATTGAGTCAACCCTGAGTGCTCCAGTGGTTTACAATGATGAGGGCCTCAGCAGTCATTTTGGTATAACCCAAAATCCCTTGAATCGTCTGCTGGCACAGTATCTGGCTCCTGATTGGTTACAGGTTATAATCTGTCGTAAACATGAAACCAAATTACAAGATTGTGTTCAGCCTTGCCATTGGAGTTAGTGGTGCCCCTTTCATTTCATGTTGCCAAGATGACTGTGCCACCGAGCCAGCGCTTAAGTGATGCAGCCCTAACTCTAATGAGCTGTGATCCATAAATTTGTCTCAAACTTTACTTTCCCTTCTTCAACAGTTTGCAAAATACCTAGAGTTTGTCATGAGATCTTAAAAAGATATTTTCTGCTCTGGATCTCACTCTGCAGACGGAGCAAATGTAACTCCAAAGTGACCCCGTTGACTTTCTCTTCACCTTGCAGAACTACTTCCACTAGCTCTCTTACAGCAGGCTCACGTGGTCTCAACTGTACATTTTGTAAATTTGAACCATGCACGAGGACACTCCAGGAATTTTATCGTGTCTGGTTTGAAATGCTGGTATGTGTTCAAGTTCCTGCGCTGCTGCTGATCTGATCTCGTTGCAGCAGATGGCATATCCTTTACAAGGAGATGAACTCAGATACAGTTTATCTCAACTGGTTCTGCAGAATCCAAGAGGCCAGACTTCTACTGACATGAATGACTGAGGAGTTGAGGGAGGGGAGCAGAGATAAGCTGTTTTTTTTAACCAACCCAATGGCCTCATGGAGAACAGTTATACAACACTAGTACCTGTGACATAATCATATCTCCTTGGAGGGGGGACGCTAGTGCTTAGTAGCGGTACAGTTTGTGTGCATGATGTAACTCTCTTAACAAGTAACTAGGTCACTGTGTTTGTTAGGGAAAAGCTTCCCTCATTAGGCGACCTCCTCGCCCTCTGCAACCGACACATTCTGAGAAACACAACCCCTCCCTGAATGAGGTGCTGGCAGAGACTGGACAACCAATCGGTGCAGTCTGACGTCACAATTGCCCAGATGCCCTACTGTGACAGCGCTGTAGCTAGATGGAAGTAAGATCAGGGTCAGGGGGATAGCTTGCAGCATTGTTCTCAAGACAGAGATGCTGACTAATGGCTGCAGTATGGAAGCATCTTGCAGAGTGATTTCCTCCTGCTATACAGGGTAACGCTTCCTATCATCATTTCTTCACAGGATTGAAACATTGCTTCCCTATCATCCTCATTATTACCTGAAATATTTTATTTTACCACCCCATCCCCCAAAGGAAATCCCAGTCCCTATGGCATGAGGCAGCTCAACAAGTAAATGGGGCATTGCGTGTTTCTTCTTTATGTGAGTCTTCCAAGGCAGGAATTAAAGCAGCAGAGCGTTTAAATGCATATTCATATTGGTGACCTAAATACCGGCTGTATCAGTTTAGTGGTGGATAAAGATGGCTGAAGCCTGTATTTATTCTACATTTCCTAAGAAGTCATACAGTTGTAAATAATTTGATGCATCTCAGCGAGTTACCATTGGATACCTGATGCTACCACTATGACTGCATTACTGTATCAGGGCGGTTAGACGGGATATCTCAGCCTAGCTCTCTGGTGTCTGGTTAAATATTGATGTCGTTGGATCCGTTACGCTGGTTATTGAGCTGTAAGCAGCCTGCGGAGCTTAGCTCTACTTTTTAGCCGATGAGTAATTTTGCAGTGCCAGGTGGCGTCTCTTGCTAATAAGGTATGAAATCAGACTTTGGTGGGTCTCTTCAATGGGATTAGTGCCGCAAAAGTTAAAACGCCTTTTAGTCTCCAGAGTGTAATCCAGAATGAGCAAGGTGGTCCAACAAACTCTGCTTTATTATGTCTTGTGACTTTGTGCAGCTGAGATGGATTGTTTCTTTGGACAGAGTGAGAACAGATGAGATATTTATCCAGCTTTAGATGTGTACATGCAAATGTTTACTTGTCAGTTTGGGTTTTTACATACGCTGCATCCTGTGTGTACCAGCAGGAACTGCTGTAGGCAGGGCAGACTGAACGTGTCTGAGGAGCTGAGGTGAGGCGTCAGAGGCAGGAGCACAGACTGGACAGTCTAGACTTGCTCTGTCTGTCTGCATGTTTTGTAACCATGCAATATATGGGGGGGGGGGACTGAGAACCGGAGTTCTTGTTTTAGAGCCTCAGTGGCATCAGGTAGCATAAGAGTGTTTCATGTTGGACAGTTTTGTTTCCATTGTGGGCCCTGAGGGAAAAACCACAGAACAAAGACACATTTGGCAGGTCTGTTCTTATGCGCTTATTTGTTATAGCACCTATAAACATTCATGCATCTCTTATTTCTTTTCGTGAATCAAATCCTCAAGGCTCACACATGATAGTGATTCTTATTCTAAACATAACATTAGGAGAGTGCTCCTGCCCTTTGCTATGATAATATAATGTGATGTTGGTAAAATTAGAAGCTAGATGCTGCTATTGTCAGGCAGAGAGTCAGTGAAATGGAACAAAATGGAACTCCCTATTAGACGTGTTGGGCAGTGGATGGAGAATGCTGCGTTTAGGATCGGTGCATACTGTTTCCACATCAGAATAAAAGGAAACCACAGGATATATAGCACCATCTGGCTTTGCCTAGATTTGTGTCAAAGCCTACTTTTATTGCCTGATGGAGGGGGAAGGGTGTAATTTCCATGTGCCAAGTCATAGATAGTTACATGTTGGAAAATGGATGGGGTAACCATTGTGAGTGTGATTAGCATCTGGATCTAAAATAATTAAGCTGTGTCTGCTACCCCAGCACTGTGCCAGTTTTCCTGCCCCACAACTCACCACAGACTTTTTTGATGCTGTATTTTGAAGATGTGTTGGTCGGTTTTCACATCCTTCCTCTTACTGACCCATCAGGCTAAGCAATAAGCTTGTGATCATTATTTCTGGGTGACTCAGAGACTTTCATGTGCAGAAAATAGCTCTGTCTTGTTCTGCAGGCAAGGTCTTCTGTGATTAATGTCTATTAAGGTGTGTGGCAGTCTTCGTCTTCACCTGTCAACGCCTCACAATGAGTCACATGTCTCACTGTGGCGATCCCTTAGGACGTGGCAGGTGCCGGTTTGAACATGTTATCAGAAATCACTGGTTCATTTAAAAAGTCTGAAATGCAAATACCACACAACACTTTCTCGCCATTTTTTGTGGCACAAATCAAGCAACATGAAAAATCAAATGACAAAACAAAAACAGAATTATTATCTTTCCAATGCATATCCCTCTCTCCATGGTGTTTACCTTCAGTTTGAAGGTATTTTTGGCTGATTTTCTTCCTCATGTGTTAGCTGCCGGCAGCTACTAGCTGCTTTGTGAATCTTCCAACTGTCCAGCTCGCCCCATTCATATTCTATTGTTTGTGTCATCATCACACCTTTGTGATGCCTGTATATAACAGCACTGCTGTCCAGGTGCCACCTTGAAAAAAATACTGAAAATCCTAAAAACCACGTGTGGTCTATTTAAAAAAAAAAGTCAAATGTATTGACTCAAATATGTAAGCATGGGAAAGTTGGTGCAAAAACAAAATACAGTAATCCCTCGTTACTCGCGATTAATGTGTTCCTGGACCACCCTTGAAAAAAAAAATTCCGATATGGAAACGATATGGTGACAAATTATTTATCTTATTATTTATGGTAATGTGCATACGGTATCATGTGACTGCATACTAAAAATCCGCAATGTAGTGAAGCCGTGCATCTTAAAGTGCAAAGAAGCAAGTGATTACTTTAAGACAATTATAAAACATGAGGTGTTGTTTTTCCAAAAGCCATGTTAGCGTCTTCCTGTGTGAGTGTGTGACCTCATCCCTACCTTGTGGTGTGTGTGTGTGTGTTACAGGAGAACGACCTTTCCCGTGCACCTGGCCCGACTGCAGTAAGAAGTTTGCCCGCTCTGACGAGCTGGCCCGCCACTACCGCACCCACACAGGCGAAAAGAAATTTGGGTGCCCACTCTGTGACAAGCGTTTCATGCGCAGCGACCACCTGATGAAGCACGCCCGACGCCACTCCGATTTCCAGCCCGGCATGTTGAAGAGGCCCCACAGCACCGGCGGCACCACACGCCCCAGCTCCCTCAGCGACTACAGCCGCTCAGACGCCTCCAGTCCCACCCTCAGCCCAGCCAACTCGCCTTAAACTGAAACCCCCGTCGCACTTTCTGCCTCTAACCTGGGAGGCCTGTGTTTTTTTGTCATAGTGTTGCACACTTGTCAGTAACCCCCCCACCCTTTGCTATTCCTGCGCTTGCTGTGGTGTACCATACTGTACATAACTGCTTATTCCAGTGCAATTACTCGTGTGATCCTAAAAAGAAGGTAATGCCTTTCCCAGATGGCAATAGTTACATTCTGTACCATAAGTCTGTATTTTATTGTGATCATTGCTAGTTGGTTCAACGTACAATTACAGTAAAGGTTAAGAAGACCGATCCTGGTACAGACGCCACGATAAGTCTTATCAAGATGCATCTTTTTTGTTTTTAGTTTTATTTACAGGTGAAGAGAGGGGGTACAAACTCAAAGTTACACACACACAAACACAACACACACACACACACACACACACACACACACACACACACACACACACACACACACACACACACACACACACACACACACACACACACACACACACACACACACACACACACACACCTCAGGATTGAAGACAGTTGTTTTTTTCTGTAATACCACAGTACTGACCAGTACTCACATTGACTGCACAATATACTCATCACTTTACTCAAAAATTCAACCGGTGTTGAATTTTATGCCCTGCTCAGGGATGGCCTTGTTAGCTTGAAAGAATGAACATGGTGAAGAGAGACATACAGTTCATATATAGCAGCCTTACACTCAACACAATTTGCACTCTTCTTGTTTTCTTTGTTGTTCTTTTCTTTTTTTTCTCTCCGAGGAATCTAGCCGTGCAGCCATACGGTCAATCACTCAAAGAACCCGTGCCCTCTTATCCCCTCACAATCCAGGGGGAGTTCAAATCTAATGTAAATAGTGTTTTTTAAAAAAATCCACCTTAGCAAACAAAAAAACACTTATCCCCTCCAGCGCAGTGTCGCCATTGCGTTGGGTGAAACGTGTGTTTCCTTAGAGGTGTATTCTGTGTAATGCTGCATGGAGGGAGGATCAGATGATGTTGGACTGACAGTTTATTAAAAAAAAAAATTAACTAAAGAAACTTCAGACCCTTTAAAAAGAGACAGTTAAGTTTCAAAGCAGCTGCTCGTGCTTCTGCTTCAAAAACAAAACGCTGTATAGTCAGCATCTATTTCACACAAACTGAACACAAAGGGGCTTAAATTCAAAACAATGTATATCCCTCTCTCGAGCACATAGGAAACAGAACCAAAGACGAGAGTGAATGAAAGCTTTCTATTCAGTCTTGTAAGCCGCCCTTCATCGAGGCCTGGGGCTGGTGTTTGGCGGTATTGCAGGTAGAGCCAGACAGCCGGCTCACTTCCCTCCTCACGGCTTCCTTTTGTGGCCTCTCTGGAGGAAACAGCTGCATCCAACAAGAAGCCATTCACAGCCTGCAGGAGGAGTGCTAACACACCATTCCTGGGGAGTCCTCCCTCTCCCATATGGCTCTACCTGTCCTGTCAGAGAGGGCTGAACCTCCCAAGTTGTGCAAGACCCGCCGAACACGGGGGTCAAATGTAGGCCAGAGTGTCCTGGGTAGAGCCGGGGCTGGGCTCGTGGAGCACGGGGCGAACAAAGCCGCTATCTTCAATATGCAGGCAAGAGAGGACAGGTCCTGATAAAAGAGAAGAGGTTTATCACGAGCCGAGCAGCACAGAGAAGGGGACACCTCCTCCTTCCTCAACCCTCTTCCTCCCTCCAACTGTAGAAACTGTGAGCGGAAAAAAAATGGTTGTAATTACTGGGTTGGTCCGACCCGCGCGATAAGAGAGGAGAGAAGAGCATGAACAACAGAACTACCTAGACGACGCTAGCAGCGTGGGTGGGATGTATCCAGCTCCATCCTAAGCACAGGGACAAATCCTTCTCTGCTGCTAGAGAGTCAA
This sequence comes from Antennarius striatus, assembly GCF_040054535.1. NCBI lineage: Eukaryota > Metazoa > Chordata > Actinopteri > Lophiiformes > Antennariidae > Antennarius > Antennarius striatus. The sequence continues at coordinate 9,464,515 of NC_090779.1, forward strand.
ATTTCATAAAAGCCACGAACGACATTGCTTCAGTTGACAGTGATAAGCCGGAGCTCTCAAACAGCTGCTTTCAAACTTCTCTCTTACAAATAAAAAAAAAAAAAAAGAGTGTGTGTGGGGGGCTTTTAAACTGTTGTAAAAACGGCCAAAATGAACATATCAGCAAAACGCAGCGGTCACACCAGCCTCACGTCGTCCTGCCTATGAAAGCTCCGATTTCTCCCGTGAGAAAGCTGACTTGTGTTTCTAGACAGACATGCATCAATAAGTCAGGCAAAAGGCACAGTAAACCTTCCACGGAAACGGGCACCGCTATCCAAACTGCTGCAGCCCCTTTTGGTCTGTGTTATGCCTACATCTTCTTTTAATGCTTCTGTCGGAAATAGTGTCATCCTAGTATTTGGTCCTTCCAGACTGGTGTCATCACCGGTTACGTGTTGCTATAGCTTCATTCTATACCAACCAAACGTTTCCCTCAAAGTCCTACACTTCACACCATATGCATGTTAACAGCCTCGCCTCGGAGGCGCTGTGGGTTTTTGGAGGCAATGCGGCAGGTGTAAGCTCATGAATGGAGGGCCTTGTCCCCCCGTTTCTCCACAGTAGCTGTCTCTCTGAAGAATAAGCTCTGTCACATCCTCCAGAGAGAAAACTTCCTTTTATTTGGATCAAATGAAGCAGTTTCCTCTTAATATCACATATTAAACAAAAACAACCCTCTGTAAGTTGTTGAAACTGTTTCCAGGCTGCAAGATGACACTTTGAATGCCACTGAGAAGCAGCTCTCAGTGAAAGAAGCACTGAGAGGGTTTTAACATTTACCAATTCTGAAAAAAAAAAAGTCTTCAAAATGGCTGTTGAGCAGCTTTTTGGGGAGTTTTCTCTCCATGTCTTTTTATTTTATTTTTTTTAAATTCTAGTCAATTTTTGACTTGGTAGAGATACCTTCTCTTAATAATTTTTTTTTTTTTTTGGAGTAGCTCACCTTCAAGCATGTGTAATTAAGCACTTCTTAATCCATAATCTGCACATTTACCTCAGGGTCAACATCCGCAAAAGCAGACACGGGACAGTTTGTGGATTTTGTCGTAAGATGAGTTGCTGCACAGATGTGTCTCCTCTTGGTGTTCTTGGGTGCTTTAGTGCTCACTGCTGGTCAGTGTCCAAACACACTGGAAACACAGGAACGCCTCCGTAGGGCCCAGCTCCTGCCCCCCAATGGCTTCGGTACACCGGTTCAGCTATACGCCTTAGTAAGCACTGGGCGCTCTGGAGCTGCTTCCAGTCAAACGCCCCAAAAAGACCTTTGACCTTTTAGTGTCAGTGGACTTACATTAGGCACAAGAAGCATCTATCATCTGCAAATAAACCGACTGTGACATTGTAAACAACCCGGTCTACCCATCCATACAGACTGCACCAGTGATATAAAGGCCTCCATAACGTTATTCTCACTGTACCAAATTTACTTGAATAGCTCAACACAAAAGGCCGTTGAACACAGTTTTGTACATGCCCTTTTTTTTTTATTGTACCTACTTCTTTTTGTGAAATAATTATAATTAACCTCTCTTGAGAAAAGTGTACAGTGTATTTGATTTATTGTTTTCAAGATTTTTCCGTCATCTTCAGGTCATTTCAGCGAATATCACAGCATCAAGGCTGACTGTTTTTGTACCGGCACCATGATTTGTTTCATAAAAAACATCATTTTAACCCCCACTGATGGGGCTCACCCCTTTAATCGTAAGCAGTTGATACTCCGTTGATGTCAGGATGCCAGCTACTACAGTTAGCCTGCCATCCAAAAAAAGTCAAAAGCCTAAGGGTTTTTTTACAAGATGATAAAAAAAAGAAAATTCCTGACCTCTCTGTTCAACAGTTTAAAATGGAGTGACTAATTTTCTTAATTTTCTTTATTTTTTAGATTATTTTGAAAGATTTCCATAAGAATAGAGACCACAACATTGTGAGTTAGCAATGTAGTCATAACTTTTGTTCTTACTTTTTTTGTCGTATATGAAATTATTTAAGTGTGTATATTTTTTTTCCAAAAATCATACCTCTTAAATATGTTTGATTTTTTAAAAATATCTTCATATCTTTTAAAATCGTACATCATATATCTTACATTTGCTTGGTGAGTAGCACAAATAGTTGGTATTTCTTTGTCCCTACTTGAAGGAAGAAGGAAAGAGGGAAGGAATTAAGAAAGAAAGACAAGACAAAACAAGGGGCTACATTTTTATATTATCCCTTCCATACTGAGCTTCACTTCATTGAGACATTTTGTGCTTTAGGTATGATGTCAGATGTTATTTACTATGAAACTCCATGTCAGCATTTTGTAATCCAACTCTACGATTATAAGTAAGATTACAAATACAAATCTGTAATCTTACCAGTAAGTCAGATTACAGATACAACATCTGTTACAGGAAAATAAAACTCTTAAAAGAGTTGAGACACGAGGTTTCTATGGGATGTTAACCGTGTACCGGTTAATATAATTTTATGTAATTATAAAAAAAATACACAAAGATCAATTGATTGTTGCCTAGTATATAATAATACATAGTGAATAATCTTATTTAAACAGTTCATATCCATTGCATGAATTCATCACTGATCAGATTCTCTCAGAAATGACTGATGTCAATGTACAAATTTGATTGATGCAATTTTGTGCCAAAACTATAATGGTAACTTCATGAGGATGCTACAGATGTTGTGCTTAAAAAAAAAAATTAAAAAAAACTTAGCTCCTATCATTTAACAGACTTGTACAGTTTTATAAAGTGTGACATGTCTTTATGAAATGTACAGTAATATTCTGCTTTGTGTAAACATTTTACTTGTGTATCTTTGTTCTCAGTTGGTTCTTATTATTTAATTTTGTCTTTTTTTTTTTGCTGTACAATATTCAAGCAATGTGTAATGGCTTATGGCAGGTATTTTTGACGTAAACAATCTTGATGACAACAAACACCCAACCATTCCAAAGGATTAAAAAACTACATTTGCTATAAATGTGCTGCTTCTACATTGACCCGATGCATATTTGTAGGTTATGAATAAGTCCGTTTGACTGTGTGTGCTACACATTGTGTGTACAAGGTACGTTTTTTTTATCATCAACATTGCCAAGGTTTTATCTCTCCTTTCCTTTCTCCAGGCTCTTTGAGTAGTATAACTCAATTTAAACGTTCAACAATACAACACATGCAATATTTAAAGGGAGTGTGATATATTAGGTTAAGAACATACGGAGAATGACTTCCCAGACAGGCCTGAGGCTTTTAAAGGTGGGATAATGTCAGGTAATGTCAGGATGATGGAAGGTCATGAGAGGAGAGATGATTCTTAAGCAGTGAAAAGGAGCCTGGAGTTCTTGCAGCTCATTGGACAGTCCGTACCTACAAGTTGTGACCAAAGGCTTTGAATGGAAAGATGAATGTTGCATTAATGTTGGTCCCCCTGGGTTCAACTTTACATGCTGTTGGTGTTGATCAGTGGATGTTGTGATTAATGAGGACCTTTTTCTACATCTTAATTAAGCAACTTTGATATTATAGTTTCTTTTGTGCGACCGCTTAGATGAACAAAACTCATGTAATGATGTGATCAAGCACTGAGCGAGTCAAAAGACAAGAACCGGTGTGAGTGAGAACGTGCAGCACAGCAGACTACGTCTGTCTGAACCCTCTGACGTGGTGTTGCGTTCGTTCTCCGCTACAGAAATGCACATTTACAAAAAAAAAAAGCATTTTGCTCAAGCGCTGGATGTTTTTACCCTTAAATGATTTGTATGTCTCAGATTATCCGACACACAGTGCTGTGAATGACCTCCCTTTGATTACATGCAGAGCCTCTCACCAGCCTTTCGGTTACGTTCCTGTACCTGTATGTCCTCAGTGTAACGTTGCTCTCTTGATACCTCTGTGCGTTTCTCCTCTGCCCATCACCATCAGTTGCCTGTTGTAGTGACTCCATGGTGCTGTCTCCCCTCTCAGCACCAGTATAATCTAATCTGTAAATAACAGCTTTGGCCAGTACATTCCACTATGACCTCACTCTAATCTTCAGGTGTCATTTTTTTTTTTTTGCTCAGCAAACCAAAATCACTACATTCAAGTATTACAGTTGTACAGTCCTCGGATTACACACAAATAATGTGCTGGTCTTAGCTGCTCTGCTGTACCTTTTTATGGCATTATTTTTTACATGTTAGACAATATATTGTGACCATGTCCTATGCAAATATGAAAAATAACAGATTGTTGAATAATGTATGTTGTCATAACTTGTATGCATGAAATAGTGAAGTTTACATTTGGAAATAAATTCATAAAATAAGCAACAATTCGTTTTCTGTTTGATTGTTGCCGAGCAGTGCATGAATTAAAAAAAAATAAAAGAATGCCAACAATTTTTTTTCCTCACACTTTATCCACAGTGTCCTCCATCGTAGAAGCTCTAAGTCATACACCTTGTAGTCTGTATGTCAGCCATCAATGCTTGTTTATGCTAATACTGCATCAGTTTGACAGCAGAGCTAATCTACAGTAATTCCAGGTTGCATGAATTTGCTGAGTCTGACACTGAGTTGCAACATGCAAATGGATTTGGTTGAAACATATAGTATCTCTGGGTAAATATTGGACTAAGCCTATGGGCTGCAGCTGGTGAGGTAAACTAGAAACAGGCTGTAAACTAGCATCATATTTAACTTCCAGAGGTTCTAGCTTTTCATTCAAGTCTGTTTGACAGTGAGTCCTGGTATATCACCGTAACAATAGTTACATCAGATAAACGTTAGGCAGCATTAGGTAAACAACATACCAAGGGAGGAAATACTTTTACATTATAAAGTGAAGATTATGGAGGATGATTTTTTTAAATACATGGCATATTAAAGTAACATTTATGTATTCCTTACCGTAAAAATATAAGGCAAGATGACAGGAGAGAAATACAGGGAGTGGTTGAACTACACTCCTCAGGTACACATCCTTTTCTCACAAGTCTGCGATCCACTTCAGTTTATTTTTGCAACAGGATTTACATCAGTCTCGACTTTCAGCCTAGAAAACATTTTGAACAAGTCCTGGGGAATAAAAAACAGGCAGAGGGCCAGTGACAAGGACTCCTCCTTGTTTTATTTCAGTGAGGATAGATTGATAAATGGGATATTTCCTTTACCATTCATTAGTGCACTTTCAAATTTCAGAGCGCTTTCCAGTGCGGCCTCTCCACATTATCAGCGATGGCCGAGTGGCCTTTCCTACTCGTGGTGACTTCTGTCACAGAAAGGAAGGGGAAGAAATAAGGTGTTCTCTTGTATAATGAGCTTGTTGTCCTCCCTTCTCAGGCTGTACACCTCCTGTCTGCAGGCAGGTTAAAGCCTGCAGCACACCATGCTACACAAACAAGACAAGCTGCCACCCCTGGCACCTCGCAAATTGGCAGAGATTGGCACAAATTGCTGTGCCATCCCAGCCGGCATGTTCCTGGAGCTTGTTTTTCATGTTTGTGTGGCAACACCACTTTTGCACAGTTGGCATTCATGTGTTATTAACTTTATTTTCTCCAAGTCTTAAGCCTTGATTGATGGAAGGGAGATGTTAAGGAAAATTGATGCCTCTTTTACACCAATGGTATCAGCTTGCCTCACCTCTACTTGTCTGTACTTGTTTTTTCAGCAGAGTTTTGTTTACGCTGCTGCTGTAGTGCCACTCAGTGTAGCTGGTTGTCATAGTGACCCCCACAAACAAACAAACAAACAAACAAACATCCTCATCTCCTCCATTCACTAAAGCACACACATTTCCATACTGCCAGAGCAAAGTACTATGTCTGTGTTCAAAGCCAGGCGGACTGCATAAATTGTGCGAGGTTGCACGAATATTTAACAATGGTGAATCTTGTTTGTCTTTAAGTTTGTCTCTCAGTGATGACACATAGTAGTTTCGATTCTATCTGAACAATCAGCAACTTAAAGCACTTCCACGATTGCTTTTGGATTGCTTGGAACCTCAGCTGAGGTGAAACCAAAATTAACACCCGTTTTGCCGTGTAAACACACAAAAAAGCGAGTTGTGTAGAGGTTAAGGTGAGCTGATACCACTGGTGTAGTATGGTCATAAGTCCCTAAATATCACTTTAGACAGATAGCAAAGCTTCTAATCATGCACCAGCAGCACTCCCCTGCAGACCAGTGTATGGTCTATGATGTTATAATAGGAACGATCTCAGGTTTTGCTAGTTGTGTGGGTGAGGCATGTGTACTCTCAGGCTTGCACTCTGTCAGTTACATGTTGACTCTCTAATGACACATTTCCCCCTCCATACTGAGCTATGAAAAGTACAGGCAGTTATATGAGCAGCATGAGAGCTGTGCGCCGGTATCGCCTTGCAGACAGGATGTGGAGGCGGAGGAGGCGGTTTCAATTTGACTGATTTATCTGTTCAGTCACACCCTTTCTTTTGGTTATCAGCTCCTTGGCACTCAGTCCCCAGGTGAAGCTCAGTGTGAAGAACAATCTCAGGTGTTTGTCCAGAGCTTCAATTGTGGATTATTTTGAAATGCATTGTCTGAGGGACTGTGTAGCAGGATGCATGAAAGAGATACAGAATGAGGATGAAGCAGTGGGTGGGTGGTGTTACCCGTTGCGGATTGGTGCAGCCAAGCTAGACACACTGAAAGTGCAGAGCGTGGGAGGCTTTGTGGGCTAGAAAGGGCCTCTGCTCCACTGAGGTGTGTGGGCATCGCTGACTTTAAGACTCAGTGGAATTAATCCATACAAAAAAATGGGAGAGATGTGGTCAGCAGCTGCAGTGGTCCTGATCAGACAGAGGCCTGTCTGTACTGTGTGTGTGTGTGTGTGTGTGTGTGTGTGTGTGTGTGTGTGTGTGTGTGTGTGTGTGTGTGTGTGTGTGTGTGTGTGTGTGTGTGTGTGTGTGTGTGTGTGTGTGAGAGAGAGAGAGAGAGAGAGAGAGAGAGTACGTCCCTCTTTCACCATGACAGGCCCCAGAAAGCAGGCTGAAGGACCATGTGATACCACCCACTCTTCAGCGCGGTGCATGGCGAGGCTGGCAATAGATCCTGCAGAGCGGGTGGGATGAGCTCAGATACTGGAGGCTGGCACTAGCTGTGTGTGTGTGTGTGTGTGTGTGTGTGTGTGTGTGTGTGTGTGTGTGTGTGTGTGTGTGTGTGTATGTGTAGAAATACTGCTAGGTAGAGTAGCTTACAACCTAGTGGATGAGAATAGATGTGATAGAGCAAAAATGATCTAAATATTTCATTTACGTACATATGCATAACAGTCCTACATTTTTATTGTGCTGTCTTAATAAGACAACTCATTTACATAAAAATCAACACTTGGAAATGACTGTGTTGTGTTAAAGCCTCTAATGGGTTCTAAATGTGTGAGTGATGACACACACCTGAAAGGCAAATAAGAAGCAGGAGGATTTTCTGAATCTTGATATTTATTACATCCCGCTTCAAAGCAGTGATGTATTGTAATTGTCAGTCTTCGTTCGTATGTCCACCAAATATCTTCGCAACCGTTACAGATAGAAAGAAGAAACAAAAAGCACATTACTCGGACAGCAAAGGAGATGAAAATGAGATGATGACCTTGACCTTGAGAAAACTAGGTCGAGGTCAAATTTCAACTTTTGTACACTCAGGAAACGGATAAGATAGAAAGACAAGGGAGAGGGCCATTGTGAGTAAGACCATAGATCAAAGCTAGTGCTTTGATCTATGAAAGTAGGTCAGGGTAAAATTTTGAATTCAGGGGTGTCTCGGGATGTTGCAGTTTGTGACTGCATTGGTTTGATCTACCTATATACTAACTTTGATCCGTGGTCTTACTCACACTGGCCTTCTCCATATGCACTAGTCTATGCACTAGTTGGAACATTGGTCTTTTATTAAATGAACCTGACCTATGAAAGTAGGTCAGGGTAAAATTTTGAATTCAAGGGTGTTGCGGGATGTTGCAGTCTGTGACTGCCTATTTCCTAGTTTTTATTGTTGTGTGTCTGTGTATGTCCATGTGAATACACACACACACACACACACGCACGCACGCACGCACACACACACACACACACACACACACGCACGCAAACACACACACACACACACACACGTGTGCAAATTTAATGAGTTGAGTGAATTTTACAGGGAGGTTGAGCTGTTTCTGAAGCTTGCCAAACAACTGCTGTGCGCCTGACGGGGCTCTCTGTTGTTCTGAACAGCAAAGGGAGGTACCTGATGTCAACTCAAAGGAAATGTTGAGAAAATGGGATCCAAGAAAGAAGGCAATATGCTCTGTCTGTCTCTGTATTTCTGGAAGACAGACAGGATACAAAGCTCGGCGTACATTGCTGTGGAGACAGGGCCGTTCACTGTGGGACTTACATTGGAGATCAAGAGGGGCTATCCTTTCTCCTCATGATCTAACACACCACCCCACATTATCAGCAGGAACAGTCCACAGCTGAGATGTGAGGAAGTAGCTGGAGATGTGAGCAAAACTCATTGTGATTTCCTCAATAACAATTCCGTATGCTCACAAGCATGGATTTCATCCGACACAGACACACACACAGGCTGCTACAGTCTGATTTTACCTCATACTCGAAGACAGGTTGATTAAAACATTCTGAACTATCTTACATCGTAAAGCTTTTTTATGTGTTTGAGAGTTCTGACAGTCCCAGTTTACACCTCTGCTAAGTGTGATTGTTTTTCTCCTTTCTTTTTAATGTCTTCATCTCCTCCACAGCTAAAGAGGACCATTGAGTCGACAAGCATGTCTGCAGATCTGTAGGACTTCAGGTCAACGCTAACATCAGAATACTAGCCTGCTAAAATGCTTATACCTGTCATTCTCTTAAGTTAGTAAATTAACATGCTAGCGATTGCTAATACCACCGAACATATGGCTGAGGTGGAGCATGAATTCTCTGCAGACCACCTGTATGAAATCTAAGTCAGTGAACTCTTTGATTTAATGAGAACAGTTGTCTTCTGGTGTGACTGGGGCTCCCATGCAGAAAAACCTCACAGGCTTAACTATTGCAGCAATGGATGACTGTCCCCATGAAGGCATTCCATCATTCTCTGCTGCTTTTCAAAGGCTCGTCTCACAGCGTGGTATCAATCCTATCTCTGGAGGAACAAGGCTGATTTACAGTTCTCAGTCTGGAATGCTGCCCTCTTTGGCAGGTCGCTCTCTGGAATCTCAATCGTGTAACCTCAGAATAATTTGAAGGAAATTTTCCCCTCACTCTGTTTTATTTGACTCATAGCGATGAACTTTTTCCTACACTCAGTCCTCTAAATAACCATAGAGAGCGTCCTAGTCTAAACGGTCAAATCCTCTTAAAGGGGCACTGCGTTGATTTTACACAATGTACTTGTCATGAGGTATAGTGGAGAACACAATGTCTTTTGAAAGTCTGAAACAGTGTCATAGTGAGGCCATCCAGGTTATTGTGTTTTGATCTTGGAGACTTTATATTTCAAATAAAATCTTTTAGAAAATTCAGGGTTTTATTATAGAAACAGACCAGTAGTGAAGATCAGGCCGAACCCTTTCTGGAGATGGACTGGTTTTCTGTTTGACTCTTCTGCATCATTTTTTTTTTTTTTTCTTTTAAAATCTGTCTCTTGAAAGTTTGCCAATATGATAAAAGATCTGGTAAACAAACTATCATATGTAAGAAAACATAGAGCAAAATAGTGTATTATGCTGACCTGCTCAAATAGAAAAATGACACAGAAACACCATGATTGTAACAATAAACTATTTTTTTTATATTTACATTTGTACCTAATGTGCAAATCAATAATTTAAAGTAGTGTAAAACTCTTAAAGAAATATAAAATCATACTTTACAGTCCTAACATGGTGAACTCCATGAACTGGTCACATGGAAACAAAGTGGAGCAACACTGCAGTGTGTACAGGAGAGACAGAAGCGAACCCAGGGAGCAGTGGACATCCTTGGCCAGGACACACTAAAGGTACGTCATCCAAACATCACCAGAACAAACAGCAACACAAACACTGTCTTTACAGTAGTCATGTTGAATGAGCAGAAAGCACTTGGAGGCCCGGGGTTTTACAAACCCACTGATTGGTTAAAGCACTGATGATCACAAAGGCTTGAGGTGCTCTTATAGCAGCAGGTGCTTTTTTTAGCGGCCTCTGGATATGGAAGAACAACAGACGATCTCACACTGAACCGTGACACATCTATACTGCAGATCACCACGTAGTGCTAATAGCATGGTTGCACATCGTGTAGTAGGAGTAGGGGCGGGGCGGACACATGATCACACTTCAGACAAAAACACATTGACCTGCTCGCACTACCCACATTTCATCTCATCTAACACACTCACTGAACAGGTTACAGGCAACTTAGGGAAACACACCACATTTGAGATGCAGTTCATCTTATACGCACTGTTAGTTTTTTACCACAAAGGAAAAAAAAAATTGTAAAATTTGAATCTGAATATTTTAAAGATGCCAGTTTGGCAGTGCTTGTGGTCTTTATGAGGTCAACTACAGGCAAATGTGTGAAATCATAACTTACACAATATTTTTTGAGTCCAATTCTGACACAGCAAACTTTTTCCCTGTGGTAAAAGCAAAAGTACACTTAACAAAGGAGATGGTTCAACAATTCATTCTAATCCAACATTACAGTCTATAAAGTTTACACATTTTATTTCCTGTAGTTCAACTTTGCTTACAAAAACACACCGTGACAATCCCTTACAATTTACAAGACACAGTTAACCTACAGTAACTACATTACTGGTGCATAGACAAAATTGGGTGAGGGTGTAGCAAAGATCACCAATTTATTGCTTTAAAATCTAATATTATTCTCCCGTTCATTTCTTTTGATTGCAAAACAACTAGTTTCCACAGAGATTTTGAAGAACCAAGCAGAGGTATTGCATTCAAAACTGATTAAAAGAGCTAAAATGTTCCCTCTTGATGAGATGAAACTCTTTTGCACTGGAAAATAAAGAACTCTCCCTCACATACAGAAAGTTACATCATTAAATAATGACTTTTACTCTAAAACAAGTAAAAGACTAAGTTCCATGATAGAGAAAATAAAAAATCCAAAACAAAATAGCGCAATTTCTGGCCAAAGCTGCTCACTGTTTCCAAGTTCTGTTTCCCCCCATCATAAAGTAATTCTCTTTACTGACAAGGGAAGGGAGACAAGAATAAGAAGAGCATTCTTTAACAAAGTAGGAAAATGTTTGCCACCATGTAATTCTAAATACAGAGTGCAGATGGTGAAGTTCCCTTAAGACTCCCGTGGCCTCGCTGACGAGTGGCTGAAGTGGTTGTGATGGCTATGCTGGCCTCTGCACTTTGCTCTCCTTCTCCCTGCGTTTCAGCTCCTCTCGGTAGCAGTAGGAGCAGTAGTTGTCTGTCTCCGGCCTGCCGTAGAAGGAGCAATTCTCCCTCTTGCAGCGACGCTGCTGAAAGCAGTACAAAGGGCTTCCAGAGCTACGCCCTTTGGTTTTGTCTTGGTTGAGCCAGGTGTGAGACGAGTTGTCCTCATCAGCAAACTCCAGGCAGTCCTGAATATCCCCCGCGTTGAATCCGTTGGTGTAGGTGTGGGACTTGTGTTCACCGGGCATGTTGTAGGACAGGGTCTCTATGGTGTTAACAGTGCGGACGCCTGACAGGCGGGCAGGGCTGTAACTCTGGGATGAGAGTGTGCGGTTCTGCTGGGGGTAGGTGGCGCATGTCTTTAGGGTACCCACCACAGGTTTATAGGGGTCGCTCTGGAAGATGGAGGATTGCATGTTGACATCTTGTAAGTGAATCACACTGTGCCTCTGGATGGGCGGTGTATGGCTGTAGTGGGCCGACACAGGAACGGGCCCGGGTCTCTTAGCACCAGTACTAGGGGAGGAGTAAGGCGCAGGGGCTGGGGGTAGGTGGGACATGTGGTGGGAGGCTGTGGGTGGGGTGAGAGGAGGGACCGGGACAGAGGTCAGAGAAGCGGTGGGAGTGGGACTGTTTCTCCCCTGCACTTTGAGAGCCAGTGAGGACTGTGAGTTGTGGGTGTAGGTGTGGGTGTGGGTGTGGGTGTGGGTGTGGTGGGGCAGGACGGGAGAGCAGCTCTCCGGGGGTGAACTGTCTGATCTGTCCCTCTGGAAGACGCTCTCCTGCTCGGGCTTCTTGACTGCTACCTCCGTGGGGGCGGGGGGCTTCTTCTCGGCCTCCTTCCTCTTCTGCTCCTGCTCCTGGCTGAAGCGCTCCTGGGCGTTGGTCAGGTAGTAGCTGATCATCTCTTCGTGGAACTGGTGTCGATGGCTGGTGAGCAGGAGGCCTGCAAAGATGAACTTGCGTTCCCCCTGCATGGCAGCGCGGAGGATGTTGAGGCTGAGCTTGACATCGGTACTGTATTTCCAGTTTTCTAGGGACTTGTCCCCTGATGCTCTCCCTGCGCTGTCCTGTCTCTCAGTGGGGGAGGAGCTGGAGGGTTTGTCTGTCGGGGAGGGACTTGTGGCCTTCTCGGACGAGGTGGAGCTTGTTGACTGGCCCGACTCCTCCTTGCTCCCCTTGGTTGTCTTTGACTCTTTCTTCTTTGCCTTTTCCCCTCCGTTCTCCCCACTGCGACCTGAGCCAGAGGTTGATTTGTTCATTTTGCCGTGCACAAGGCCTCCCAGGCCTCCCATGTTCTTCTTCAACTTGATTCCCAGTGTTTTGCTGAAGCTACCTAGTTTGTTGGCTACAGAATCAGCCCGACTCTTGTCTTTGTCCTTGCGCTGCTTGTCTTTGTCCTTCTCTTTGCTGGGCTTGCCGCTGTTGACGTTAGAGTTGCTGCCGACAGATTCGCGGTCAGAGTCCATGGACTCAGCTAGAGACTGGACATCCTCACCCGCAGAGGCTGTGGGAGACTCTGGCTGAGCCAAGGGAGCCTGCATCCAGAGACACATTAACACATGAAGACAACACACACCATACATTTCTGATACAGGGATGACTCAAAATCTGGCTTATGAGTAGAGTTTTAAAAGACTCCCAATGGATTCAGATTTGCAAAAAATATTCAAAAACAAGAAGACATCGTCATTAATATCTGTACCTTCGTACAAGACTGTAGTCATGCTGCATAAAATGTTTGAAATGAGAATATTCAGCCATCAGCCAGCCATCTGAAAAATACATTTTCCTGTCTTCAACAGTTTATGAGAAAATGTGTTCGCACACTTTACCCACAAACTTATTCCTTCCTGTTTCCACTATGAGAACATTCACTGTTCATGTTTTTTTTCAAGTGAATCATGTCACCAAGAAAAAAGAACTTCATGTTTGATGACGTACAGAAATTTTCAGCAACACCAAGCCTTTATCAACTTGGAAACCATTAAGGTATTAAGATTTTACAGATGAAAGTCAAACAGTTACATCTCTAAGAGATGGTAAATGACAGAAATAGAAAAAGATTCTGCTTCATCAACATCTGACGTGAAGCAGTGGATTTGGTGCTAAATGAACAGTGAAGAACTGGACAGGTGTGAGAAGAGTTACCCTTGTTTCAGATGGAATTCGGATCCATGTTACATTCATGTAGTTGTGCAGTAGGTTGAGTTTGGCCTCCAGAGACAAGATAAGACTGTAAGAGAACATTTATCCACAATGAACAAAACCAACAACTGACACAGCTGACATTTATGACACATTCATGGATTTGACATTTATGAGAATTTGTTGTATTTTTTAAAAAAAGAAAAGAAAACCAAAGCATTCATTTGTAAAAATAAAAAGGTAGTATTGGAGAAGTGGTTTGAGATCATTTCTCTGTCTGTCTCAGCGGTTCCCACTGCAGCTTGTCAAAAGTGAAGTTAACCTCATGACTGGTGGGAATGTGAAACAGACACGCTTGCATAAACTTTTTGCCTAACTCAGAAAGGGTGTTGCTGCTTTAGTGAGGCTGTCCTGGGAAACCCTTTGCATGACTGACGTGACTCACGATTTGTTCTCTCTCTGGTCACTCTTTGAAGTGACTCGACTATGGAGCCGATAATCAGAGTTAAGTCCTTCACATGCAGCCTTGTGGGTAGACTAACAGAATCGCCTTGGCCCGCAGTCTGTACTCTCTCCCCTTTCGTGGGACTGCTTTCCTAGTCAGCGCCTGTGTGTGTGTGTGTGTGTGCTTTGTTGATAAGCATCAACACCCCGTGATATACTACACACGACTTACTTGGCTAGCTTGGTATTATCATTGTCGTCCCTCCCCCATTCCCAGTCCCTGCCAGGGTCCACGGCAAAATGGAGGGCCAGCAGCTTGTGCTCCGAGTCTGTCAGAGGGATAACAGCTGGAAGAGACAAGAGTATCAGAGGGTTAGTTTGGTCTAGCTTTACCTCATGTGTGTTCCCTCACAAGGCCACAGTCGTGTCAGAGCTGGAATAATGCCCCATTAACTGTCCCACATGCACGTCACTGTGGGGTAAAGTATTCAGGGGGTTTATTTAATCTACCGTACATTCTTTAGACAGAGAGGTGATTGTGACCAGCGAGTGACACTTGAGCCAGGACACAGAAGACGGGGGCTCTGACAAAGCTTAGCTTGATTGCTCCTTTTATAACAAACTGATCCAGATCCTGGTTCTCTGCAGCTGCTCTAGTCTGTCCTAACCAGTCTGATTTACCACCATACCCTCACATAATATTCCAGGTTAGTGCGTTTTAATCCTTAAACCTTGTCTCTGACAACTCGGCACCCACCAGAGATATTCCAGGGATCTGGGAGCACAAAATAAAAAAAGCATTTTATGTTTGAATGCCACTTTATTAGGGGGTAAAAGGAGTGCACATCAAATCTAGGAGTAATCCCCTGTTGCGCAGCAAAACTATGTATGAAAAGTCAAATATAATTAGGAAAGCATGATTTATAATTTCTAATGTTTCCACATCTTCTTTTCTGAGTGACTTTGGCGATCTAAACAGGCAGCTCTACATTTGATTAGGGCTGTTCTGACTGATTTGGTTTTATAAGACTGCCATCAGACGGCAGTACAGAATCATAATTAAATTCATGTCCTGCCGATATCATCAGCTGCTCACAAGCAGCTTTAGGTTTTCAACATTAATCAGTGGACGCAGAACATAAAACAGACGCCCACCAGAGCTTCCTCTCATGGGAGGTGTGTTTGTGCTGTAGGATACGCACAGTTGCATGTGAGAGTGTATGGCTGCCCTTTCAAAACAGGAGTGTGAGCAGGACTGGCTCAACCCTACTGGCCCACATGACAGCTCTCCTCAGGCTACCAAATGTAGGGCCTGTTCTCCACATGACAGCAGAGGGAGGCAGGCTGTTCTGGACCAGGACATTCCAGCCTTCACTGTCAGCCACAGATGGACGATACGGTCTCCACCCTGCCTCATCAATCCTTCCACTGCCAATAGTCTGCTCTGCTCAACAGGCTTCATAAAGACACAGACAGTGGGAGAATCTGCCCCTACTACAGGTCAAATACTAATTCTTACCTCTGGTGTTTCTTTCATAATACCATCAGATAGGTGTAAAGCACAAATAAGCATGCATAGTTAAAATCATCCTGGTTAATGCATTGTGATTGTGTCTTGAGTTCCTAAAACAGCGTGGGAACAGCATTTACCTCTATTCATCTTTTGACTTATTTATATCTGACTCATTAGCTGCCAAGTAAACAACATGTGTTTGAGGAATGGCTGGGCTTTATCTGGAGATGTGTCCCAAAATCTCAGGGTTTCCTTTGCATCATACCTGCAAATTACTATACATCCTCCACCATCCGGCCAATAAAAAGCTGTGACTCATGCCCGTAGCCACAGAGACCAACAATAACAGCAGTAAAGTAGAAAAAAAAAATTTTCCTAAAAGAAGGATTTCCAAAAACCCCAAACAGAAACACAGACAGAAACACCATCCCAGTAAGTTCCCGCTCAGGTCATGCTGCAGGCAGTGGAGGTTCTGTGGGGTGGGTCCTCGCTCCCATGATACAGCTGTCCTCCTTTCTTGCCAAGCTGAAGGCCTCTGTGTGTTTCTGTGTGTGTGTGTGTGTGTGTGTGTGTGTGTGTGTGTGTGTGTGTGTGTGTGTGTGTGTGTGTGTGTGTGTGTGTGTGTGTGTGTGTGTGTGTGTGTGTGTGTGTGTGTGTGTGTGTGTGTGTTGTTTCCTCTTTGGGCCCAGTCCAGATCCAGAGATCCAGCCCTGCCAATTGAGCTTTGGGGGAATAGAGTGTGGTGTAATGTATTTACTATCCCTGTTGGCAGCCATCTTTTGTTGTCCTTGAATGACCGAATCACGTAGCTTCTGCCTGATGACATCACAGGCCTCCGCGGTATGCAGGCTGTGCACTCAGCAAAATATCTGCTGGTCTACCTTGTCTTGCTCTGTTTGCATCTTCGATTCAGGGGGACACGGACGGGGGGTGGGGGTGGGGGGGTGACGTACGACCCAACAACTGAATGGAGGCAGACAGCCTGCCTAAGATTTTACTCACATGACTGTATGTATGATCACGTCATGTGCATCACGCCTCGTGTGATGAGAGAAGGATGAGAGGAGACTCTCTCTCCTCTTTTCGTCTCTTTATTTCCATTCATCCCAGCTTCTCCTTCGCAGCAGCAACACCGAGCCAATCTTTCCTTCGGTTTGCGACTCAAGAACAATTTGTTCTGTCTGGGAAATGCACAAATTTGAATTCCTGACTTTGGTCACTCTGCACAGCTGCAGACTTAAAGGGTCCTATTCACCAGCAGAAACAACAGCTATGCATATAAACAAGCCGGGGCTTTTTTTCTTACAGCTTCTTTATGAACAGATTCACATCTGAAGTCACATAAAACCATTACAAATAGCGTTACGATTCTATTCGTCATCTTGTTCTAATTTCACTGACTACATTTTACCGGGTTCACTGCTCGCCTTTAATAAATAGAGAAACCTGGCTGGAGCCAGGTAGTTACACCTCTCTGTTATGTAGGTGGTCTTTGTGTAAAAGGTGTAAAAGTACTTCATTCAAACGGGTGTTAGAGGGCTGATGATGGGATGCCAATGAAAACTTGGAAGTGTTTTGATAATGGGAGCTGAGCTTGAAATAGCAACCAAAGTTTTCAGAAGGACCAGTTCCACTCGTATGTCGTAAAAACCACAGGACCACAAACAGGCTGATAAAACACACGGCCGGCGGCAGCTGCAGATAGGCCAGTCCCGACTGCACGATGGGCGGAGACGACGTGTACACAGGAATCCGGGATCACCCAACGACCTCACTCAACTGCTCTTTTGGCAAAAAGTCAGAAAAGCAACAAACTGGCTCTAATCACCCTTGCCTTGTTTTTTTTCACTATGCACGATATGTTGGCACAATTT
Organism: Antennarius striatus; assembly: GCF_040054535.1. Classification (NCBI taxonomy): domain Eukaryota; kingdom Metazoa; phylum Chordata; class Actinopteri; order Lophiiformes; family Antennariidae; genus Antennarius; species Antennarius striatus. The sequence goes on from NC_090779.1 coordinate 9,481,944, forward strand.
GGAATCAGCCTACAGTATAATCTTCCACACAAAGAGACAGCATGGTAACCCAGCTCGTGGCACCTGAACGCGCTCGCCTCATGGATGCTCTTTGCCATGCCGGGGCAGTCATCGACGTGAGGCACATTGGCCTGATTGTCAGGCGTGTCATTTGGTTTGTCGGTGCCCCAGAAGCCTAGTACCCTGTCCATATGTGGCAATGTAAGTCAGATGGTGATGTGGTAAGGGATTAGGGGCCAGCTAATGCAACCCTACACAAATCTGCAATGGAACACTGAATCTGACCATCTGTCTGGCACCTTTTCAGTCAAAGAATAAATTTCTGTAGTGATAATAAAATGCAAATACCCCTTTCTAATTGAATAGTGAGAACTCACCTACATAAAAGTGCAGAAAAAGACATGATTTGAAGCAGCACCTACTGTATACGTATATTGTTATTGCTGTATGATTCATTGCAAGACATGCAAATGCTCCAATCGAAACGTTCTCGTCTTTTCATGTCGTCCTGGAGAGAAGCTGCACCTTAAACGCCCTCTGAACTTATCACAGGACACAGTGTACCAGAATGAAAAAGTACAATCATGCAGTTCGTCGTGTCCAAATTACAGTGGATTTGTTGGATTTCAACACCACCTAGTGGACAAACAGAGAACTGCCCCAGCCCAACCTAGCTGCTAAGAACTGGACAGTCTAGCTGAGGAGTAGTCTAGTCGGCTTTTAATGCAGCGCAGACATTGAAGGAAATTACTTGAAGGCAGTGATGGCAGGTTGGCAATCATTTGTCTGCCAGCCTGCAGTGATCAAACCCTTCGGAACTATATTTTTTTGTACGCCCGAGAAAAGAAGCTTACATAGTCACAAAAAACGACGGAGGGAGAAGGACAGTGACTAATGACGTGAATCTGTTCTGTTCTTAAGAGTGGCAAAAAGAGTTGGTCGTCTACCCACTCAAGTGAAAAGTGAGTTCCACCCACTGTGCCAAACACAAAAGACTGCTGTGACCACTGAGACTGCTTGTCTCTATTTGTCATTTGAAGGAACTCTGTGTGAGGATTGTTCTGAGCTTGAGAACTAACAATCTATGTGAAGTGGGAACACTGGCTTCTGACTGGGGCAAAACAAGACAAAAACACACCCTAACCACATCAATATAACATCCTCTCCACAGCACAGAGTTCTATGTAAGAGGTGAACCCATTAGCGGACACACTTCCTGGAACAGAATTAAAACAAGAGTGACATGCAGGCTTGTCGTTGTACAGCGGCTGCTGTCAACTTTCCCTCTGTGTCGGCCACTCCTTGGTTCCAGCTGCCAACCAGCCCACTTTAATAATGGATCACAGGTAATTAGACTGCCATCTAATACATTATTCACCCCCAGCAGGACAGTTAGACCACTCACCTTTATTCTTGCAATAATCTCACTTAATGCGAAAAGCAAAAGCTGCATAACTCTCACCTGACTTCAAACTGGAAGTGTTGATTTACCAGGTAAATTTTCAAAAAATCTGGATTAGGAGAATGTCTCCTAGAGCTGTCGGCGGAGCCTAAGGCGCTGTGATAATGTCAACAGAGTTCATCCGACATAGCCTGTGGATGTCACCAGATGTTCATCAGTATCTTACCTTGCTCTCGCTGCTGGTCTCTCTGCTCCATAGACACCAGTGCAGAGAAGTGAGCCTGGTCGTAGGCTAGGACCAAAGGAGAACAGTGACAGCGACTCGGAGGCACTTCCAGAGGAAGATAGAGCCCTCCGAATGGGATGGGAGCAAACGCTGGAATTCATTTGGGAAACCATAAATAGTATCAGTGAGTCCAACTCATTCCACTGCAATGAAGAGGATGAAGCCAGAGATGAAGACGGGATACCTTCTCCTCCTGAGTCTCTGAGCATCGTGTCAGCCACCACTACGATGGGCCTGCGTAACACATGGGCCAGCACAAACACATGGAACTCCTCAAGACTCTCATAGACTGGATCCTCAGAGTTATCCACCCTGCAGGGAAATTGAAGAAACATGTAACACAGTGGGATCATGGGATACTACGACAATTTCCTGAATTGAGAAAAGCAGCCTAAATGGTAAATGATGCTGCTTAATCGTAATCTAGCCTGATCTTCTCAGATCAGTGTCGGCTTTTGGTTATCTTCAATGGACAAGAAGAATAATGTTGAACCGATCCCTCTGTTTGTGCATGTTTGAGAGAAAAAGGGATGGAGGGAAAAAGCAGACGCAGAGCTCTCAGCCATACAACCACCGGGGAACCGGAGGATGTGCAACAATTAAGTCATCAGCCGCACAAACAGCCACGTTGCCAAATTCTTTCTAATAAAGAGCCTCTTAATATGTGAATCCCACGCATCCTATTTATGGCCTCATTTCACAGTAGGACCATTAGACATCCCTAACCTGATTACTTTATTAAAGTCAAACTCAACAAGAGGCTAAAACCACCCGACTAAATGAGTAAATGATGCTCTGTAATGGGGTGCTTTCCAGCGATAGAGGGCTTTACGCTGGACATGTCACACTGGTGAATAGCAAGAAAAAGAAAATGGAAAAACACCATTCGGTCACAACCTTAAACGTGGTTAAATGTCAAATAACGTTATCAGTTTTCCAGCTGATCACTGTATATTCTTTCCCCCACAAGTTGATCTGCTATGTCTAGCATGAGAGTATGGTTATTTCAGTAAAAATGGAAACAAGAAACAAACCTCAAGGTTTCTGTGCATAGCAGGAGGAAACCAGAGTTTGTTTCCAACCTGCCTCTGCAGCCTGAGTTAAACCCACTCATAGCTGCTTATGCAACAGGGGGTGCACGAATCATGTCAGCGAACACAGCTCAGAAGAGGCTGCAGAAATGATTACTGTAGTGCCACTGGCTGCCAGAGGAGGGCTCAGTCTCACGCCACAGCTTCAATGATGCTACGAATTCAAAGAAGCAGTCTGAAAAAGCAGCAGTCTGAGAGGCCTCGAGAAACCCAGCAGCAGGGGCATGTTGTGTGATGTGTGACAACTCACTGCTGGTCAGTCCACAGTGATCATGGGGCAGATATAGAGTTAAAGACAAATAAACAAACATTTGTTATGTATAGGGAGTTCTGTGTAAGAAGGCTTGCAGGCTTTGTATGTGTATGTGTGTGTGTGGGGGTGGGGGGTGGGGGTGGGGGGTGTGAATCAAAAATCTTACCCTCCGCTGGTGTTGCCGTTTTTGCTGAGGTGAGTTCGAGGTTCACTGGAGGCCAACTTCAGCAGTTCGTTCCACTCCCTCTCCCACTCCTCCTCAGTGTACATCAGCCCCGACTGCACAAAAACACACACACACACACACACACACACACACACACACACACACACACACACACACACACACACACACACACACACACACACACACAGAGGAGCTTTCTGATGAGCACGTGCTGCTGTTCGCCCACACAGTGACTATTATTATTCATTTCTGCTATTTTCATCTGCATTTCCTGAAGCCTTATGCATCTACACCTGTAATTCTTCAACAACATTTTTTTTTTTGCTGTAAACTGAGAAACGTAGAATTAGAGAAAAGGTAACTGGTCAGATTCAAACCAGAACACAACTCTGACATGCACTGTATCTGCATCTACGAACACGAAACAACCAGAGCACCTCGAGCATTTATTAAAACATGAGCATCTGGACTAGTTCTTCGCCTGAGCTATCTTTGGTGACACCATTTTTTCTAATAGATTGGCAAATACTTTAATCCTTCTACATCAAGAAAAGGGGGAAGAAGAGCGGAGGGGCTGACGGCATTAGCTGCACTACTTCTCATCCCTCCTGGGCTCACATAACGGTTGCCATCCTGTCTGTGAGACAGGAATGGAGGATGCACTGACATGGATACCTCCTTGTTCTGTTGGGTTTGCTGCCATCTCCACCTCCTCTTCAGGGCGTCTCTCTCTGCTCCGTTCTTCATCATGGTGTACAGGGATTTCCTCAGCATTAGGTCTCTGTCATGGAAACCCCACATCCCTGAACAACAGACACACAACATCTCACACATGAATGCCTGCTAATGTCTCCTTTCCCCTCTTCCATGCATCCTCCTCTGGATTCAGCACTTGGGACTCAGAGCTGACACTCTCATTAGACAGCTGTGACATTGTCTCACACAGATATTTTAGTCCTAACGTATGTTAAATATACTGTGGCGCACACAAGCAGCTCACCTAAGGAGGCAGCGTGCAGGAGACAGTTCCCATCCCCTGTGGTGGCCAGAGGAAGAAGCTTCTTACAGCTGGTGCACATGGTAGACCACCAATTCAGACGACCTGCACACAGGGACGGTGTAACGGAGCCATGAATTATGTACATGCTGAGAAACACACACAAAACACACACACAGCAAGAACACAGGTATAATTTAGTCAAAACAATTGTCAGACTGAACACACACAAAACGACTGGTGACGTTTCCAGATGCAAGTTAATTTGTAGTACAGCACGATGTCTTTAAGGACAACAACCAAATCTACTACCAGTCCAGCCCTGCAATTCTATGAAAAGAGGAATATAATTCACAATAAAGATGAAAAAGACTTCAGGGAAGGACTTTCAGAGAAGAAAAAAGCAGCTACAGCAGGGGAAAAATAAATCAACAGAAAACTAGAGAGAAATAAGATTAAAAAATTATTTATAGCACAAAGTTTCCAAATATTCATGAAACTTTTGGAGGTCTAAAAGGTGGGTGGATGAGCTGGTGTGCAGAGGGAATGTCGCAGACTATCGTCCTTGTCCATCGGCTTTTACAGTAGCTCAGGTTTCTGCTCCTTCCAAGTTCAGCCTACGTCCCCCGAGGGGGGGCCCTGGGGGACGCCACAGCAGCTTACTGCAGGCAGCCTCACCGCTCTGAGCATGAGATGATCCGACTGCATCATTTATTCAACAACAGTAAACACAGAAGAAGCTCTGAATGGTTTTGCCCCCAGTGTAGATGGGCTTAATATTTTTAGGATTCTCGCTGTTTGTCACAGTTGAATAATAATAATTAATACAGGAATAGGTTGGCTTGTTGGACTTCACTTAATCTTTTCTTCTATGCAGACATCCACAGTTTTGTATCTACTCGGGTAGATACCCACAGATGGTGAGGTGTCTTATTTGGATTACATTCATGATGGTGCTGAGATTTTAACTCTAGATCCTCGGTTTATCACTAAAGATCAGATGTTATCTTCTGGTTGCTTAAGTCCCTGTTGAAAAAGGGATTCATAACACTATTAAACATATTTATGAGCTTATAGAAGTATGAAGGTCATTGAATTTCAGTTGCTCAAAGCTTTTCTTGGATGACTGTCGTCAGATTTGGAGCAAATGAGTGAAACAAAGTTTTCAGCCTCTGCTGTGTGTGTGTGTGTGTGTGTGTGTGTGTGTGTGTGTGTGTGTGTGTGTGTGTGTGTGTGTGTGTGTGTGTGTGTGTGTGTGTGTGTGTGTGTGTGTGTGTGTGTGTGTGTGTGTGTGTGTGTGTGTGTGTGTGTGTGTGTGTGTAAGTCTGATGGAAGATGTGAAACTTCATTAACTGGTTTCTCCCTGCTGGTTCACAGATTCAGCTGGGAGACGAATCCTTAGAGAACCTGGATGCTTTGAATTAGTTGGTGTTTTGCTTCCAGATGCTGCCGCTTCTCTGATCTGCCTCATCCCTCTGTCTTACAAGCATGCTTCCTCATTGCTGCCGCTATGTGCTGCATTTCTCGATACAGAAAGTCTTAAAACACACAGAATGCTGTTACATATCTCATATCATTGCTATTATATAATAGACTGTATCCATTATAGAAGATAATGTGTCCTATCGTCTCACCGGCCTGCTCCAAAGCCATCATGGTGGACTGCTCTATCAAGTCTCTCTCTATGAAGCTCCTGAAGTCCTCGCTGTACACGCTGAGGTCCGGCAGCTGGAATGTGTAGATGGGCATCTCTAGAGGAAACTGTTCGCTGGTACACTCGCTGGCCACCTGCAGCCGCGCCAGGGAGACGATAGCAGAGCTGGCGTGGGAGATCCCACGGGACAGACGCTTCTCTGCATGGGAGAGGTGAACGGATGAAAGGGAGGCAAGCTGAGGACAGGTGATAACACAGCACTGAAACGGCCTCGCACCTTGTGCGTTGTCCTCCTGCTTCTGTGCACACGGCCTTTCGATCTTGCTGATGTGGGTGGGCGTGTCACGTGTCTCTGGCTGCTTGTAGTAGCGGCCCTCGTTGAAGACCTGCGGCAGGTTGGCAGTGTGGACCTGCCTGAGCTCCTCATAGTCATTTAGAGCAGCGCTGAGGTCCCAGTTTTTACCTGCAGGTCACACATTAGAATGTGGTTACTGCACACGAAGCTGATTATCAATATCGAGAGTAACTCTTTAGTTTTGTGACAATATGTAACACGTTTGAGTGCATTTGCTAATACTACGCTCTCACCCTCTAAACATTGTTTTTCCGCTGAGACAGGACACAGTTTATGGTAAACAGGGCTATCTCACGGTACATAACTCCATCAGCAGCACAGAGTGATGGCAATTAGGGTAAAAAGACCTTAGGGGTATGCAGCAGGAAAGGTCAAGTATCAGCAAGTAACTTGTAGATTTAAAGAGGATCTCTAGATTTTTGTATATTTGAAATAAATACCAATAAATTCAAGATCGTTCAGTGGTCTATAGATAAAGCAGATGTGAAACGATGCTACACGATGACGTCTGAGTAGAACGTGCTGCGTCATCAGGACTACAGAGGTAGGGGCTGGCTGGTGCCAAAACAATGATGTTTGGGAACAGAGATCAGGTTTAAGATCAATAAATTGCGTCTTAGCTGTACTGTAACTAAACCTGCCCTCTCACGATGTCTGTGTAAAACTCACATCAGTGCCTAAACGGACGATATTCAGTCTCCCTGTAATCTCGGCATCTTTGCGAGTCAGGCTCCTTTAATGGACTCCATGTGTGTGTGTGAGGCCTTCAGGATGATATCTTCTCCACTCCTGACTTCCAGACACGACGGTTCTCGTCAGCCTGGACGTGAAACTCGACCAATCTCTGCCTCGCACGGCAATCAATGCAAAACCGGTTTTGCTTTATGGACACTTACAAAACAACTAGAGGTCCAGCATCACAGCCACTTTGCATCTAATGCACCATCTTTAAATGCTCCACCATTAGCCTGCTATTACTGTGGTACGGAGGGCATTGTTTCAGCCTGTTCATTTGGAAAGGCTGGGGCCGCAAAAGGAACAAAATTCATCTGGAGAATGAAAATGCATAAGAAAACCACACCAGCTTCACAACCTGCTGTTTTCTCATTAGAGGCCTTTGACACCAGTTGTGTCAGAGGATTTTCCACACACAGACACACATAGTGAATCTTTATGTGTGTGTTTTATATAATTTATCAACTGAAAAAAAATCACACAAATTAGGTTACTGACCTTTTTTTCCTGTTTCCTCTAATAAAAGCTCATCATGGCTCGCAATAATTTGACCACAAAAGTTAAAGAATACCCTTCAGTACACAAACTGCTGGTCTATGCTTGCCCCTCACACCATCCTCAGACCAGAGGGTCACACTGATCGATGCAGCTCTGGAAAGCTAATAGCAAAACAGGACATCCCTGCTCACATCTGTCTTTGAGTGCAGCGTCCTGTTTGAAGCCTGCGGCATTTTAATGCTTTCATCAGACCAGACACCAGCTGCACAGTTTACACACTGAGACAAAAAATATTTACAGGACACACACACCCAGAAATATGAGGATTTTATCCCCTAATGGACGTCTGATTGGAGCATGCTTTTATTCCTGCAAAGCAGCCAAAACGGTATTTGCAGCTATAGTTCCCTAATTCCTCACTGCAGTTTGAGCTGATTCTGAAATGAAATATTTTAAAATTCTAACTATTAACCACATCAGGGAGTGTAGATGCCACAGAAACATATGGATAAATGCATAAATATGTCAAGGAGCTAAATGTAATTACAAAAAAAAACTATAGTAATAAACCCAAAAGAAGAACATGTCAATAATTTAAAATATAAAAACACGATGACATGCAGAGAGTGAAAAATATTTTAGGTAGTGGTTTGATTAGCAAGGAGAACATGACGATGCTCTAAAGGTAGAAGAGAAAACATGTAAAAAAAAAGCCGAAACACTTACTGGAGCATTGTTTGGTCCCTTTGTTTTTACTCTGATTACCATTCAGACTGTTTCTGTCTGTCAGTACAGTATAAAATTTTAAGAGCTCTTCAAAAATGGCCTAAAAACCTAAATGTTTGCATAAGGTAACCATGTCCACATTTCCATTGTGAGTCACACTCCTGGAAGTTGTGTCTCTGTTGTGTCTAAAATCAGTAATGTCCTTGATTTTAAATCTCATTAAGTCCAAGAAATTATTATGACACCAGGATATAGAGACATCCCATGCTCCTATTCTGATCTGATCTGATCAAATAGCTGCTCTCCTGAGTGCTCCCACATCTGCCAGTGTTCATGATGAGGAACACAGTGGTGAGTGTGGGAACGCATTTAGGAGAGGCTGGAATATACAGTGACAACAAATATTGATATTTTATCACTTTCATGGGTTCTAAAAATCTCTTCTAATTATCAGCCAGATTATACGTGTAGCTTTTCTTTACTATTTTGGTCATTATTTTCCAGGTGTCACTGGACACAAGCTATATAAAAGCCAGCAGTGCACTGTTCCTCAATGAGTTCCTATGAATGGGCAAAAGCTCTCCCAGGGGAGGGCTGTCGTAAAAACGTCACACCGGCCTCTAAATCAGAAAGCCGTGCTCCTCTCCAGTCCACCTCTACAGCCTTTCCCTTCTCCTTTCTCTCTTTGCCTGAGTGTGACCTCAACACAACACGTAGGAGCCGATCGGAGGCAGAAAGTCCCAAATAAGTGTTGTAAGGCACGGCTTCAGTTTGGTTTAGAGTTTGCAGGACAGCGTTAGTGTCTTACCTTCCAGCAGGTCTCTTGCCAGACCCGGTTCTGCCCCCGTGGACCGAACAAAGTCTGACAGGACCGCGTCCATGTCCAGAGTCATGTGATCATGTGTGTGCGCTGCCCAAGGTGCAGCGGTGGCCTTGGTGGACGCCAGCCTTCACGATCTCATCTGGAAATGGAAACAAGAAAAAAGCAGCAGGCTTTAAACACACATCACAGTAAACAGACATTAACACAAGTGAGATCTGGATAGCCCATCTCTCTCTCTCTCTCTCTCTCTGTGACGGTTCAGACAGCTGATCGTTTAGATGCGAACAGCGTCCCTTTCCCAGTGCCCCTCCCAGCTCTTGTTAACGTTCCTAACAGAATATCCAGTAACAGACCTAAAATCAACAATGCAGCCAGAGGTTGTATCCAGGATGCACCTGCCTGTCTCCAAAGCCATTGGCTGACTGCCTGGGATCATAACAACCGTAACCCTCTTCCTGCCACAGAGCGCCAACCGGGGCGTCTGAGCACGACCCAGCTTCAGGACTCTGAGCTGGACAGCACAGGAGGATGTCTGGTGACAGTTTGTGGAGCCGGGTGATTCAGTGTCAGGCTATGTCACACTGCTCTACTTGGAGAAAATGTCTGTGGCACTTCGGCTCCAATGATCAACAAATATTGACTTGTTAGGCCACAAACAAGATGCAGTCCTTCAGCCCAGAGAGTGTCTGTGTGCAGCATAGCGTTCACTGTGTGGGTGACACGGGAACAGAGCACCGTCAGTAAAGAAACACACACCCACAGGTTTGCAGCTCCAACAACAAGCCTCCTGCGCACAGACCGGAGGTTTGGTGACGTGCTGGATATTATGTACAAGTTCCAAGTCTTGGCCAAACAGCTTGAAGACACGACTGTCAGTCAGGTTTTGGATGAGCGTCATGAACCAGGAGACGCTAAACTGAGGTGATGTTTCAAATGGTGAAGTTTCCGGCTCCCCAAGGCTGAAAGATATTAGTGGATTACTCCCACTGCAAATGTTGTAGCATATTTCTTACCAGCCATGACGGATCAATGTCAGAAATATCCGCTCAGACTTTTTTTTTAATGAAAAAAAGCAAACAACAACAACTAAAAGACATGGAATAATACCTTTGCTTAACACCAAGCAACTTTAGTCTTTATTGTATACATTTTTAATGATTCAAAGCTGCACTTAAGCCACAGTTTAGCTGACCTAGTTTTTGTCAGCCACTTGTGTTGCTCTGCATTGTTGAACTGTGAGAATCTAAACGTAGTTTAAAATACAGGAAACACAGCTTGAGCTGTTTCAACCAAAAGTCTTTCTTTGACAACTATAAAATGTTTTTAATAAAGACGAGCTGACATACTTCACTTACAGGCTGTCGCTTGCAGTAAATTTTGTGAGTTACTAGAGTGTATGTTACACTCTTGACTCAGTATGGATCGTAGTCTGCCAGTCTAAAGCACAACGACGCCTTGAGTCTAATGGTGAAAGAGCTGAATATTAAAGTCACAACCTCATCTCTTCCCTTTAGAACAGCCCCTTTCAGATTGTTTTCCCAGTGGGAGGTAATTACGGTTAAGAAACACCTTAATGCGTGCTTTTTTACATGACATAAAATCATGTTGGTTGGAGGAACCTTTCCAGCTTCCTGTTAATTATAAGAACAATTTGGATATCTGTGACACACATAATGGATCAGGCTTGGACAGAATATGAAGGTATTATGAAAAGATAGTGAATAAAAAAAGATCTGATTACAATAATAAAGGAGTTCCATAATTTACCTCTTTTCAGCAGATCTCATGAATAGACTAGAAGATAAAATGTGCTATAGCTATATACCATGGGAACTGTAGTTTTCTGCAAATGTTACCCAGATGTGAGGGGAGTCGTACACTAATACTGCACAATTCTCAATAATTAATGAATCCATCTTTGGTATAATTCTGACCATTTATAACACCAGGAGCAGTGGTGGGTAATCAGTTACTTTCCTCACATTTTTCAATTTTACTCTTTTGTGCCGTCATTTCACCACATAGGAAACTTAAACAAAAAAGATTTTAAACACAAAACTTAAAATTGGCCTTTGACACACGACACAGGGTGACAGCTTACAACACAAAAACGTGTAACGTAATTCTGACCAGAGCAGTTTATGTGACTGTACAGACTGTACATCGTCTATCACATTAAAATATAAAACAACCTTATTATTAATATTACTACAATAACAGGATCCTTCCAGTGATTTTGTGAGGTTTAAAAGCTCTTCTTAAATATATGTAGTTGTCAGAGAAAAAGCTGATTGTGATTCAGAGTTTTTAGTGACATACTTTCTTCAGATTTGCTGAGGGTTGTTGAGAAGCCATCTGATGACCACAGGACTGTCAGGACCAGATGCAGCTCTAGTCCATGACTCAGAGGAGAGGAAGACACCGGGGATGGAGAGAGCTCTGGAACACACACAAACACAAATACTGAAAGTCATCTTCTTGATGTAGAAAGTTTATCCACACGCTGACTGAAGCTTCTGTGAAACCAAACACATTCCTGAGATTGTGCATCGGTCTTCATGTGCAAATAACCACCTGTCATTTAGATGTCTCTGTAAATTTCCTGATTTTGGAGCAGTTTCACCAAAAAAAAGGTGTTATACAATAAATTATTGCCTCACAAGTTTCAGATGTCAGAACCCTAGGAATCAGCCTCATCTCTTTGTAAATGCTCATCAACATTTCCTCAAACAGCTTAAAGTGGATGAAAGTTTACTTAACAGCAGGACAGACACAGGCTCCACCTTCTGACAGTCCACCAACATCATCATATTTTCAGTTTGTCACACTGCAGGTGTGTGTGTGTGTGTGTGTGTGTGTGTGTGTGTGTGTGTGTGTGTGTGTGTGTGTGTGTGTGTGTGTGTGTGTGTGTGTGTGTGTGTGTGTGTGTGCGAATCCAAACACTGACGTGGTAAGGAAAGTGCAGCGCTAGCGCCGTGACGTTTGCTTTTACATAACGAAATGCAAACATGCTGATGCTGAAAAGGTTGATCCTGCGTGACCCAGCGAGCAGAGACGTCATTTACGTGGTGTGTGGAGGCTAACCCACATGGAAGCAGTGCTAAGAGAGTGAAAGAGTAGCGACACACAAGGAGGAACAGTGGAAATTTAGAGCATATTCTGCCACTGTCTCTGGGGATCACACCAGCTCAGCGAGAAGACGGCCTCCTTGGCTCAGGAGTTAAAATCAAACTCTTCAAAGTGGCACTGAAATTTGGCCTTCAGCTTTATACACAATTCACAATAAAACAATAAATAATAATAGAAATATGCTTTGTGTGTGTGTGTGTGTGTGTGTGTGTGTGTGTGTGTGTGTGTGTGTGTGTGTGTGTGTGTGTGTGTGTGTGTGTGTGTGTGTGTGTGTGTGTGTGTGTGTGTGTGTGTGTGTGTGTGTGTGTGTGTACTGTATGTCTACATTTTCTATCACAGCAGGTTCCAACAAAGACACCACAGGTTAATGTGAGGAAACTGACATAAAAAATCAGTCCAGAGATACCAAACTATCAAAGGAAGTAAAATGAAAGGACCAGTCATGAGATGCACACCTGTTGGGTTTCGTGTGTAAAACCGGACACTTGTTTTCCACTTTTAGTTGCTTTTATGTATTTATTTAAAACAAACTTACTTTAACTACAAATGCTGGTTTCTTTCCTACTTTGTTCAGCCTGGAGGTGGGTTGTGACAACGTGGGCTCCTTCTGGGATCAAATTAAACTTGAGGCCTATTTTTGAGGTAATCTGTCCCAGTTTGGTTTGTATTGTTTTGACCTCCTGTTACATTAGGGGATTGTTAACTGGTATGTTGTCATTTGGGGATTGTCACATCTTGAAATTTGCAGCTTTGCTGAATTTGTTCCGTGTAAAGATTGTGAGTATCAGTCATGAATTTTATTTTTTTCTGTTTAGGAGGATCAGTGAAATGCTCAATTCTTGTCTGATTTGTTCTTTGATTACTTCAACGTGCCTTATGCTTGGATTTTGATTGATTACCTGTGTGCTAGATGTGTCTTTGCCTGTCACAGTAAAAATAAATCCCTGAATCTCACCCCTTAACTCTCATGCATCTGCATATGGTCATATGCTTTGAACTAAAGTTAACAATTTGAATATTTTCAATACTTTATATGACTAACCTAAAATTAAAAGTAAAAATATAACAGATTTTTAAAAAACCACAAAAAAACCCCCCAAAAACAATTCAAGTGATGTAACAATGCTGGCAGGCATTCATATCCGTGATTGGTCACTGTGTGTGATGCTATAACTGGGTCACAGATGACCATCCCACCATGGCTGCCGGCTCCATCTCTCTGATCATATGGTCTTTCAAACAGCTTCTGCTTAAGGTGCTGTTGCTCTCTTTCAATCCTTCTATACCACTGAAGCAAAAGAAACAGAAAAGGTTCAGTTGTGCATTTTTCTTATTGCACTCACGACCCACGTGTAGACCACGAACAGTTAAATACAACTCATTTCATAATCGTCATTCAGATGGACGACTGAATTCTTCCCCCAGCATCACTTTGCACTCAGCAATGATGAGATTGAAGAACCTCAAATGACTTGTAAAAGTAATTTCACATCTGATCAAACCTATCAGAAGTGCTTCGTTCATGCAAACTCAAATACTGTAATTTTTTTCTAAAAAAAAAAACCACACGTTGAAATTATGTGCCTTTGCTACACAATGACATTTAAAATGTATATATATATATATTGTGTGTTAAGCTCAGTCATTATAAACAGCCAGTCACTGCAGTGCTCTGTAGCGCAAGACAATCACTGCACCAGTGTGACTTCTTAAAAGCGGCGTTTAAAAAAAGGTACTGAAGAAGAATCAATTTGAAAGAGTAAAAAAAAAAAACCCAACACAAACACATGCTTGTTTTTGATTCTACCTCAAAGAAATTTAATTCCAAACCACCAAACAATATTCATCTTAACACTGTAGAACAGCTCCACGCCCACTGCTTCCTTTTCTGTGCTTAAAATCTATTTGAGACTTTGTTTCTTGTAACCACCAGTACACTAGTTGGCTGAACAGAAGTGTAAAAAGATATTTTTTTAATCATAACTGCTTTCATCATTTACTGTGTGAATGCTTCAGATTTCACTGGAAAAATACTGAACGAATGGTTTCTCATCAACAGATTGTTGGTTTGTGCAGATTTCCATTGGTCCTTCTTTCCATGATGTGCATACTTAGCCATTTCTGAGTAATAGGATGAGTTATAGCTGAGATAACTGTCTCCACAGTGAGCAGTGATCGCCCACATGCAGGGCAGGCACACAGCAGGTGGGAGGTGAACATAATGTACAAACTCTTTGCACTACATCTCCCCCAGAACTGGGAAATAGTCCGGTAGCAGATAGCATTAATGCAAACCAAGATTAAGAGCAATATATGTATTTCCACTCATGTTCTTGATTAAGCCTTTAAAAGCCTTCTTCCCATTGGACTTTTACATTTTTACAAATGAGAGTTCATGCACATTTGTTTGGGAATTTAAAATGTGAACTGACATTTATGACTTTACTAGACAGATGATGTTCAGGGAAAATCCATCCTCAGCACACTGCTGGGTTTCATTAATTTATGTTTGATGCATTCATAGTCTTGTTATCTCATTTTATGATAACATTCTGAAGGTTGTAAACTGGTACGCGGTCTATAAATAATCCCCTCTAAGAGCGAAATAAGTTAATTCCAAAAACTCTTTTTACCTGACAGAGGAAACAATTTCCATCATGTCACATTTTCCCGTCCAGTGGACAATGAAAAATATAAAAGAGCAACAATAGTCATGTTTCATCAATATTACTGTCAGCCATTCAATGCTTCAGTGCTGAGGTGTTGATATTTTTTTATATTGAACAATATCTGTATACCGACCAAAATTTTAAATCCAGTTTCTGCTTTTTCATTGAATTTACCTTTGAATTTAAACAATTGTCCCTTCGACAACAAAACCATATTCAGTCTGTATAGTATATTTTTTTTCTTCAAATGTATTCTCTACTGATTGCTAAGTGGACAATGTCTCCTAAAACAAAACAAAAACGAAGACTCACAGATGCTGCATAAGAGCAGATGAAGCGACATGCTGAAGCAAACAACGAGCATATTCTCAGGATCCCCCGTCACCGGGGTCATTTTACTGATGAGGACAAAAAACAATATTCAAGATCTGTGTTAATTTCAAATCTTAATTATTTATTTGATCTTTAATCTGAGAAAATGTTCAATTATAAATTCTTCAATAAAATGTTTAAATTCCCAAACAAATTACGCCATCTAGGAATTGATAGAACCCTATGTCATATTCTCCTCCTATGTCATATTCATGGAGGGGACATCACAAAAGCCAACAGTGGGCTTGAGGTTGTGATCAAAACAACAAAACGTGATTTAAAAAAATAAAACAGGTGATGAAAAAGAGATGCTCAATCCTCAGCTTCCCAGTTTTTCACATGGGAGTCAACACGACCTAAAACCAGTTCACAAAACAGAACCAAGAGACCTGTCCTGCAAGTGTGGGCAATGTGGGCCAGCTTAAACATAAATGAACTTAGTCAAACTTCAAAAAGGCTAATCCCTCAACTGTGGGACAGAATGTTTTGGATTCTTCCAGACTGGCAGGGAATAAAATCTTACATTCTGGATTGGATAAACAGCTCAATAGGGCCAACAGTGGGCATATCAGCTGAGCTGCCGTTAGCAGGACTGAGCACCATCAGGCTCATGCTGCTGTGTTCAGCACTACTAGATAACCACCCTGTGATCCCCGTCTCTGGAGCGCATGAGAACAAGTGTGTGCAAGGACATGAACCACAGCATGTGTGTACTGTGTTTGTGCATCTACCCCCTTCAAAGCCAACAGAGCAAAGGCTTCAACAAAGGGTTGCCAAAACACCGAGGACAACTAATAAAAGATGGCATTCATTGTCATCCGCTGCTTATTCACATGCCTGTGCACAGTGGAAATGTCAAGTCTCAGCATTGGTCAGAGGAAAGACGACTTATAAGAAATGAAAACCACTACCAGGTAATTTTATTACTGAAAAGTCACATGAGCAAAAATCCAAAGGTTCAGGCTTTTCCTGTTTTGTATGGTCCATCACGATCCATATGTGTGCTTCTTAACGCAGAACATTCAAACGGCACCGCGAGTTCAAGGAACACAATACTAGAATGTAAATCTACAAACTAAGCACTTCCACCGTTTCAAAGTCCTTGCTTGAGAGCACGAGATTCAATCAGTGAATTTTAATGCAGGGTGGAAGCAGCACTTATAATTCAGCCTTCACATTAGTCAGTCAGCCTCAATCTCCCCTTCTTCCGGTAACCACAATGACAAGTTTGTACTTGTGGTCATTGTGAACATGCCTCACTTGTGTTGACAGTACAGCAGCTGCAGATGCATGTAAATGTGTGTGTTTGTATGAAGGTAATGTGCATCAATGGAAGCCCGGCACCAGTTTGCTCTACTCACTTATGGGATGCCCCCTCCACCCTCGCAATCAAGACACACTTATTCATAAGCCACGACCTTACAAACCCCCGGTCCGACACCGTGTTAAAAAACACTGAGCCTGAGTCGAGAGAGAGAACACCAAGAAGATGGACGGACAGTCTGCTGCATGTCAGTCAAACACCCTGTGCTGCAGAAACACATTGAGCTGCTGATCCTGTACTGACCTCTAGACAGAGTCTGTCTTACTCGTAATTATTCTGGAAACTTGAAGAAAAAGCCAGACTTCTGTGCAGCAGCCCCTCATGCTGTGAGAAAGATGCTGCTTGAAGCAATAATGTCACTTTGCATCTCATTGCTGAATTGCACTCTGCCAGCACATCATATGCATGCAGTGGGGGTTGTTGTCAATTTGCACTAAATGCAACATCATATTAATATTTGAGGTAAATTTCAATTAATGATGAAGTGGTCAGGTTAAGATCTGCACTGCGCCTGAGGGACATCAATGTTCCTAGACAGCCTTTCAGGTTTTGTTTGAAAGTGCAGGAGATTAATCTATGGGCTTGCTATCAAACTTACTGATTCTCCTGTCGTTACCATGGTAAACAGGAGTTAGAGGTTTTGTAATTGTCCATTTTTTCTGGTTTGTGAAGCCTGGAAACTCATACTTGTGTTGATTAGGCATACACAACTGATGATGAAGACAGATTTTGAAATGATAGTGGAATGAATTATGTGGTGTTGCTTAGACTGAGTTACTAGAGCTGAGTTACTAAAATGTTGATAATGATATACCATTACTAACACCAGTACCTTTAAAGAAACAAATACTAATAGAATATTTCATTCAGCATTTATTAGGTACATTCAAGTTAGATAAAATCCTACCACCAGCCCTCTCTATATATTTACATAACTTTTACACAAATACACTTTTACAGTGTTGAAGTTAATGATCTCCTATCAAACACCTTGTGCTTAACCTCCCCAAACCACAGGCTTTATGGTGTGTATCTATCTGATACATAGTGGACCAATCACATGCATCACAGGTATCCGTCGACCGGAGAAATTTTGCCACCAAGTTATGTTTGTATATCTGTGTTGACGCCCAGCCTCAGTGTTTACCCTACAAGTCATAAATCCATCTAACTGATCCACACGTTTATTCCAATCAGTGCCTTTACTACATGCAGGGGCGCAGGATCAGTGACCCGCTTTTAGCTACTTGGGTTTTTGATATGGAGCATTTTACTATTCTACATGTTTCATTGTGCTCTCTGTATGAATGGGTATTTGTTGTTTTTGTGCTGCTTTTTTAATGCTGCCTCTTGTCCAGGTTGTTATTATAAAAGGTTGTTGGTTCTCAATTGATTTACATGGTTAAATACAGGTTAAAAAAAAAAAACAATAACATAAAGAATAATATAAATAACCAGAAAAGTTACTGGGGGATCATAAATAATGATGTAAATATATCACTGATGACAAGGTGATAGGGAGCGTTAAGCAAGAAGCTTAACCAACACACTGAAGCCTTCCAGAAGGTGTTCGTGCTGACGAAGGGCATCCTTTTCATGTGATGAGCATACACAATCAATTGCTTGCTTCCACTCACTTTCTCGCACTTTTCTGTCAAAAATGTCTGTTAGTATGATATAAGGTAGATAGTTTAACCTGGACATCACTGATAGCTAGTGTTTAAGTAGTTTAGTTTGTCCGTTTGGTTGGTTCTTTGGGAGAAGTTTACATTTAAATACGGTGCTAAAGTTTGTTTGTTTAAGGGGTGGGGCTTGGGTCAACAACAAGCCAATCAAATTTAACTGTACACCCAAGATAAAGGGGCAAATCCAAGATTTTAAAACTAACTTTTCTTATAACAAACATGATTTGTAACATTTTCTAACACACGGGAGACAACCCCCCAAAATTGAACATATTTATGATTGTGAAATCTGTGTGTGGAGTGACGTGGATCAAAATATGGGCCGCTATATATTGTCACAGTGTAGTCTGAAACACACAGCTATGTCTGGCGTTTGGCTGAGCTGATGAGGGTGACAGTGGTCTACATTTTTCAAAATACTACTACAGGTGAAAGATTT
Source organism: Antennarius striatus (assembly GCF_040054535.1). Lineage (NCBI taxonomy): Eukaryota > Metazoa > Chordata > Actinopteri > Lophiiformes > Antennariidae > Antennarius > Antennarius striatus. The sequence continues at coordinate 9,500,569 of NC_090779.1, forward strand.
ATTTTATGATTTTTTTGGTTCATGTGGGACATGTCGGAAATGTACTTCTTACGACTTTCACTTAACTGCATGCACGCAGCTAAAATGGGCAGCTATTCGGCAGCTCCTCTTTTCTTGTCGACCGGATAATGTTATTTTTCAAACATACAAGTACAACATGACAACAGCTTTTAGTGCAAAGCAGTGCATAATGGCCCTGTGTCTACTTCGTTTACAGTTGTGGCTTTTTAGTACTGTACATGTGGGGAATACATATACAGTATAGTCAAACATATGGGTTTGCATATCACTGTAAATGTACACTCAAGTAACCTTATTTTTAATTCAGCATCTCAAGAGAAAACACACCAGAAAGCTCACACAAACCTGCAGGATCCTGAGTCAGACAATGAGTTTTTTGAGGACAACACCTGGAGGGATCTTTCACTGCTGTTGCACTGGTTACCTAGTACAGTATTGTAATCTCTGGCAGGGTACGGCTCTTCCTTCTGTCTGCAGCTGCTTTTTCAGACCCTTTGGTGGTCCATTGCAACGAAGGGTGTAGTTTGTCAGCGGGTGAAGTCTCATAAAAGTAATTTTACAATTACAGCAGAGAGTTTTGTATCATTACAGATTTGAACACAATTCTTTCTCTGCAGTACAGTTCATGAACCTGAATAGGTTGATTTTACACTGGGACTTGGTGACAGAGGCAGACAGCGGTTAGTTCTGTCACCTCATGGCGACAGCCTTCTTAGCGTGGATCTAGAAAAGTGGAGCTGCTGCCTGTGGCAGTCAATGCTGATTCTAGATTCCCCCCACAGTCCACAGATAAACAAATGATTGGAATGTAAGTGTGAATAGTTGTTTGTCTAAGGTGCGTAGACAACATGAGGAACTCATGACTAGTCTTGGGTGTATCCCATCTCACTCCATGTCAAGCCGGGATAAGCTGCAGCCCCCGCTGCCCTGCATATGTTGAGCAGTTCCAACAATGGTTGGATGGAGAAGTCGTTATTATCATCCATTATCTTCATATATAGCCCCAACGAAACGCTGCATTCTGTAGTTTTCCAGTATTGAGGACACATGCATGCTTTCAAAATAATACAAGATATCTGTGAAGATGATTAGCCTCACTGCTGACTTCTGTGAGAAGTAAGTTGAATTTCCACAGGAAAAATACCAAGGTATGAATCAAGACTTTAAAATACAGCACACATGATAAACAACAGATGATTCCCCACATGCTACAAATTACCCTGATCTAAACCACAGGACCTACCTAAATGGCTACTGGCACTTTACTTTGGTCAGTTTGGTTGAGCGATTAAATGGCAACAGTGAAAGCCCACTTCCACTGACACCCAAATTTTCACTACGAATGCTCCAGAACCAGAGTACAAGTCAACAGTTAATGGACGCCGCAAAACAAAGCAGATACGATAAATCGGACGCTTGCATCCTCGACATGACCAGAAGGGACAAAATAAAATACAGTATATTAACTCTTATTTGGAGGGCTTAATCATTTGAATATCATTGACATACACTTTAATTTTGGCTCTCAAATGGAAAAAAACAATTTTTTCTTGTGTGATATTTTCAAAGCCGGCTTCATTCACTCCCATAGACAAGGCGTTCAGTGGGTGTGGGTAAATGCGGAGGAAAGATGTGTCATACTAGGCAGGAATCAGTAACCAACATTTATTTTAGTGCAATGACAAATGATGTTCCTCTTTTTTGATTGAAGAAAAATTCTCATAGAAAAACTGTGTCAGGAGGAGATCTTGTTCATCTTACTACAATCTGAGTAATTATTACCAGCAGCTCTGTCTTTCAGAATTTTTTTTTTTTAATTGACAAGGTAGAAGTGTCAAATGAGGTTCAACCCCCCCCCCCCCCCCCCCATTATGTATTTACAATTTGTCTGTAAATGGGAGAGGCATAGACAGAGCAATACGGGGAAATGAGCTGCAGGGTGAACAATCAGAGACCTCCAACACGAATGAATGTACAGCTTACAAACAACCGTGTGACCATTAACAGATGGTGACGTTGTTTTCCTGCAAAGCTTCGTCAGATAAACAAGAAATGAGGAACATTTTACAGCTGAGAATCAGAAAACGCATTTCCGACCCGACAATCCAAGAATGGATTTTTGTTAACCATTAGATGACATGTGACAGAAGGTGCTGACAATGACAGACAGCGATGCTTTTGTTATCTCTACTTAAGAAAATCAATGACGTTCAAAACAAGATGAACAACAGCTCTGCGTCTAACCTGCATTTCCTCCTAACGCCTCCTTCACTTGAAACGAAGTGAGACAAAATGGAGATACAGTGAGTTTCCAACAAATGCAGCTGGGTTCTGCAGAGAAGAGAGGCCTGACCTCTTTTTTCTGAATGAGTAAAAATGACCACGCTTGTGGGCCCACATGAATCTAAATTGAGTCACTGAGGGTATACTGTGTTACAGCGTTCTGTTTGATTTAGAAACTGCTCCCCTGCTGATTCCAGGCAGGATAGGGGCTGGCAGTGCCCATCCGGCCTCGTGGAGAGGATGTTACGGAGGCAGACGTGCTCAACAGTCAGCCTGGTGCAAGACTCAGCAGGCATATGAAGTGCCAGAGATGCAGTTACGTGTATACACATGTATGCAATGTGTACACAAATGCTACTTCTGAAAACATGACATCTAACTCCTGCTGCGGTTTGGGTCAACATACAACCTACGATTACAGTATTTTCCACACTATAAGACGCACCTAAAAGACTTTAATTTTCTCAAAAACTGACAGTGTGCCTTATAATCCAGTGTGCCTTATATATGAAAAGGCTTTTAGAATGCCATTCGTTGAAGGTGCGCCTTATAGTCCAGTCAGCCCTATGGTGTGAAAAATACTGTACATTTTCTCAGTGGTGATGTAAGTTTAATTTCAGACAAGATGCTCAACTGGGGAAAATGGTACATAATTGCTTGCTATTTGTATTATATTGTAATATCTTTGCGGTGGACTAGTACACACAAATATTATTATAAGCCTGGCTATCACATTGCAGTTCTAAAAGTTAGATTTGTATTTAATCAGAGTGTGTTTGTGTATCTCTTTTGTAAATTCCATTATTTTTACAGAAGCACAAATGCATCATGTGTTATTTACATCATCATTTTGTTTTCAATATCTTGACTCAACAATTTGAAACCACAAATGCCAGCGGCGTGGCTTGGGACGTTTCTTTCTATTTTAATAACACACACAATAAACAGCCAAAACAGTTTCATTCTGAAGTCATAAAACTTTTCTAAGCTCCATTAAAGGCTAACTTCAAGAAAGTCTGGATTTGTTTTTAATGTAATGTTCACAAATTCCCTCTTGAAAGGGAGAGAAAGTGTTTGTGGGAATGTTTATTTGAATGACACTTCAATCTGGTCTTCCCATTAAGGCCACTGTGGTTTGCCTCACTCATGGGTTTCCTCATCGTGGCTCAAATTTAATTTTCCTGTTCCACTGTCAAAAATATACAAAAAAGCTAGAAGTCCAGGCTTTCCTACAGGTGTAGGTCATGCCAAATCTGGACTCACTGCAAAAATGTTCTGAATAGAAAACGTTCTGAAATTATTTTTAGATTGTTTTTGCAGTTAATTTATTACAACACCTCAGTGGTGTTGCCACAACATGAAAGAGAATATCAGTGTATTAACTACAGCTCTATGACCCAATAATAATAATAATTTAAGACTTCATGTTACCAATGCTTTTCAAATTTCCCCAGAAGTATTTAAGCTACACCAGGACCAGCACACACATCTCTCCCCACCACCCTCCACATGTTTGCCCCTGTGTGTGTCTCTGTGGCCTCCAGTTGACCTCCCACTGCCTGCAGACGGAACACTTCACATCGCCTCCCCATCTGTGGAGATGTCTGAAGAACATACAGTGATTGGACCATGATTACCACTGCCACTTGACTCGATCATGTCCTCTGGAGGAAACTTTTAGGGGACTGAGAGCATTTCAGGATCTGCAAGATGATTTATTTTGATTGTTCTTTGATTCATCTATAATGACACCAGTGAAAATCATCATTGCTGATGGGGCTTCTGCTGCAAAACACACATAATCTTAAAATGTTACTTTAATAACAATATTTAATGCAGGAGTACATTTGGATGCTTCGGTTTATGAAGTTAGGTGGGTGCGTGAGCGCGGATGTTTGCAAAAGCATGTCATTTTGTATCAGCTGAGAAGCTGTTTGATAAAGCGGCTCAGCAACACTGACATGAAAGCCCAACTGGGTTCAACAACAGCCGTCATCTCTGCTCTGCTTTTCTGGAGCTAAATGCCACTGACAGGAACAGAATTCACTGTGATAACTGATCAGGTGCCAAGCACCGTCTCCCCAGCGCCCGGCTGCACCGAAGCCCTCTGTGAAGCTGGCTTGGCCTGGCAGCCTCGCTTTCTATCTCCTGCCCTGTCAACTCAAAACTGTCCCCAAATCAACTTTCTGTCACACAAACCCTGGTGAAGCATGAAGACAGGGATCATAGATAGCTAAATAATCCATATTTAGATTACACAGCTGATTGAATTGTAAATCGTCATCTCTCAGAAGGGCAAGGAGAAACTGTGTAAAAATTTATTTCACTGTAATTGTATGAAGCAAAAATACAATTTGACATTAATGATGCATTTAATGAACACCAGTTAAAGTAAGTCTTCAACAAATATGGTTTTAAACATACCAAAGCAATGAACTAGTGGCCCTCTGTCTCTACAGAGAGGCTCAGTTGTGACATCCTGTGAACCAGATGATTAAAACCAGACCAAATCTGGATGACACCACAATGTGCTTGCAGTTAATGTAAGGTTTTCTGATAGATGAGACAGAAATAACGTGATTTACTACATGGACCGTGAAGCTGTTGAGTGTTTCATCACAATGTTTGGATATCTGGTCCAAAATAGTGGGTTAATATCTCATGTCTGCAAAGGAAGCAGAAGCCTTCTGTGTATTATAGCCTCAATAAGCTAGTATGCTATTTATTTGTCCCATCACAACATGTACTCAGCTGACACGGATTACTTTGTAGGTTCCTACATCACAAATGTCTGTGACTAAGCAGACAGACCACATACAGGTTTGCATCATTTGACTGTGTGGTTCCGGTTGGGTTTCATCCCAAAACGTCGGAGAGATTTGTGGCCTCGGTGCGCCTTCGACCTAAAATAAAAAGCTATTTTACCGGAACCTGAAGTTGAATGCATCGAGGCGCGTTCTGGTAAAAAAAAAGACAGGTGCACCTGTCTGCAGTGGTAGCCTATTGTGTTCGCTGTCAAACGAGACGTTTATCGACCTGTCGCGCTGTGAGTGAATGAAAAAAACCCAAAAAGAACGTGTTCGTCTCTTACCGTTCCTTCAGTCATTACTCCCCATCCTCTGGTTTTCAGTCCAGACCTCTGACGAACCGTTAATTCCTATCAGGCTGTCTCACTCCCTCTCTCTCGCTCATCCCCATGTCATGTTTCTCCGCTGCAGCAGAACAAAGCCACGCCTCCCCAGCCAGACGCTGCCGCGTGACGTCACAGCTGAAGGGCTATGGGAAGGCACGCGCCTTCGAGTTCACGTCCTGAGATCGGCCGCTAGAGGCCGCTGTGCTCATACAACAAACCCCCTTCGAAATTATTTAAAGAGGACTGTGGCGTTCTGTGGCATAACACTTCACACAACAAAGATATTAATATATTATGAGGTTATAAAATACTCACGTAACTCTGAATTGTAAACTACAAGTGTTGATAAAGTAACTCAATCAACAGTACAGTAATAGCAAATCAATTAAAATGTTTCCTCACAAGGCAGTCTACAAAGCAGTCTATAAAACCAGCAAAATATATTTTATTTATATTTAGCCGTGAAATGCCTAATTCATATTTATTGCTTCTTCTTCTTCTTTTCCTTTCGACTTTTACGTTCAGGGGTCGCCACAGCGAATCAATTGCCTCCATCTAACCCTGTCTTCTGCATCCTCTTCTCTCACACCAACTACCTTCATGTCCTCCTTCATTACATCCATAAACTTCCTCTTTGGTCTTCCTCTAGGCCTCCTGCCTGGTAGTTCAAAACTCAGCATCCTTCTACCAATATATTCACTATCTCTCCTCTGAACATGTCCAAACCTCCACCTTCTTGATCTCTTCTCCCTGTAACCTCACTCTTCCACTTGGGTCCCTCTCATTCACACACGTGTACTCTGTCTTACTGCGGCTAACCTTCATTCCTCTCCTTTCCAGGACAAACCTCCACCTCTCTAGCTTCTCCTCCACCTGTTCCCTGCTCTCACTGCAGATCACAATGCCTCTCCAGACTTCCTCATACAATACCACAGTTCCTCTCCTGTCATAAGCTTTCTCCAGATCTACAAAAACACAATGCAGCTCTGTTTGGCCTTCTCTGCACTTCTCTATCAACATCCTCAAAGCAAATACTGCATCCATAGTACTCTTTTTTGGCATGAAACCATACTGCTGCTCACAAATGTTCACTTCTGCCCTTAGTCTAGCTTCCACTACTCTCTCCCATAACTTCATTGTATGGCTCATCAGCTTTATTCCTCTGTAGTTGCCACAACTCTGCACATCTCCCTTGCTCTTAAAAATGGACACCAGCACACTTCTCCTTCTAATCTAAGCTATATTGCTCAGGCATCTTGCTTGAAGTAAGACTCTAAAGAGGCACAAGTTTCTATCACTGCTATCACCTTTGTTTTTCTCAAGTATCGACCAGGACTATCCACTATTAAAATACAGTACTGCCTCCTCACTCGCCATTAATCTATTTGCACCTAAAATGGCTACAAATGATGTATGAGGCCCTAGATATCCATTGTCTTTCTGCTTTATGAATATCTAATTGGTCAATTAATGATTTTTGACTGATTGTGACAGAACACCCAGAAGTTGTATCTCAAGAAGTACAAAAAAAATCATAGTTTTTAATCAACTAAATAATATTATGGCTGATGACGAGTAGACATGTTTTACCCACTAATAATACCATACAGCACACTTGCAGTCACACCTTACACACTTGAGACATGTGGGATGGACATCACACATGCAGATAGCTATTTTACTGCAGTCTACCCATTATATAAAAATGTATATTATATAATATTCACCCATAAAATTAACATTTTGGGGTTTTGTGATCACCTCCTACACAACAAAGAAGTTATGAAATTAAAGTATCTAGGTACTTTTGTAATATCAACTATAAAACCTGTACATTCTGTATATGTGTGAACATTTGTTACAAATATAGCTTTGTAGCTTTGTATCGCTATTTAATGCAATTGGATCTTGCTCATAAATGTTGTTGACCGCTAACATTATCTAATTGTTATACCACAGTTGTAGGGTAAGGTTTACGTCTGCTAATGTTTCATCTTGAACAGAACTACCGTTAGTCACTGGGACACAGCAGATCACCTCCAGGGCTACACTGGTATGCATACAAAATCGACATATTGATTTGTGTAATCTATCTGGTTTCCAGGTGTATGCAAAAATGCTATTTAAAAACAACAGCAACTCAATGTTACAAAGAGACAGACAGTTATAAATATGCTACAGAAGAAAGCTGCTATAAGACAGCTGACAACCAAAGTCAATCAAGCGTCTATTGTCCTGTAGTGAAAAGGCAAAAGCAGTACTTGCTGAAGGTCCATCGTCCTGTACAAAGTGCAGGGAGTTTCATACTGTAGCTTGATCTTTCAGATAACACCTGCTTTTTGTAGTCCTGGAGTGGAGTGGTGCTCCAAAGAAAAAAATCCAACAAAAAAAATCATAATCCATGTCCTCCACCAAACCCCCACAGCTGACCAGCTCCTTGTGTGTTTGTATGGAGCTGTTTGGGTGAACCGCTGTCGCTGACCAGACTGTGCCACTGGATCAGAGGTGATCCAGCATCTCAACCAGTTGATCCATTTACGCTTTCTGCACTTACACATGTGTGCACACTGGACCTTCACTCCATCGAACTGTGATGTCGTTGATGTTAGCTCTGGCTCCTCTGGCTGAGATCTTCCCACCAGCTCGGCATTTATACATTTTGTACATTTTGTAAATGGTTCATTTATGATTGGGACTGGTGAGATCCTGTGAATGTGATGCTCCTTAGAGAGGTGTGTCACAGAAGTCCCCACAGATATCAAGTATGAAACTGTCAGGAAAGAGAGACTGGACACTGTCTGAGAACTGTAGGTCATGTTGTAACTCATGTTCTCTGAGCATAAGTCATCATTAGCTTGTACTTTCAGTTGGGAAGAAATCTCCAATTTGTAAAATCATGTCAGCTAAGAATTTAAAAACTAAATAATGTTACAGGTAGAGTTAAACCTGAACACCAGTGTTTGAATGAATTCAAGACACGTTTAGAACCAAACAGGCTTAACCCATTGAATTGTCATTTTCATGATTCTCATCATACCTGCTTAAATATTCTGTCATATTAGTGCCAACACAAATGGAGTGCGGAGTCATGTTTAGTTTCTGGAACATAACTGAAAATCAATTACATATTTTTTCAGGAAACTTTCTACACATTACAACCAAGTACTGAAGTACAGCCTTTTGTTATTTTTTATCATTTTATTCTGTTATAAATTGAGTTGAGTCAGTGGGTGGGTTTTATTTCAGACCTTGACACTTTCTTTTTATACGCATCTCTCGCATATTAATCCTTTGATATTTTTGGATTGGATTTTTACGCATTATTTTTTGAGCAAAGAATTTTTTTTTTGGTCAGTTATGCAATAAAACAAAACATTGCAATTAACTGTGCTTTTGTTCCGTGTGCCTCGCATGTCCTTCGGATTCTTTGCAGGCAGCTGTTCTCAGCTCTAACAGCGTACCTGCCGCACGGACGCACCGTCCTCGGAGACTCCCCCGCTGCTGGCTTCTTCTTCCTCACTCCCACTGAAAGTCCTCGGGCAGCCATGAGGTCTGATCTTGCATTTCTGATCTTCGTCTATGGCGTCGGATTTATTGGATGTAAACCATCGTCGCAATGTCCGAGCGGGCAGTTTCTGCTGAAGAGCCAGTGCGTCCTGTGTCATCCCACCTGCTCCGAGTGCAGCGGACATGAGCTGTTCGACTGCTCTACCTGTGGAGTCGGTGAGTATCCGCTCTTACGCACCTACTTTCCGCAAACCAAGAAAAACAAATCTGGTCTTTTTTATTTTATTTTAAGAAACAAAGGCGAACTGCATTTGTAGTTAAACTTTTATTGTGGACAAAGAACGGTGCATTTCATTTCAACCTTAGACGGAATTGAAAAGTAATATTTTGTCAAGCCTTTGGCCACACACACGAACCATCCGTAGCCAAACAAAGGTTTGCGCCAGGATTTGTCACCATGACTTAGACCTGCGTTAAAAATACCGAAATGGTTTCCACTACCACCACCACACAAGTTTACGATTCTAATTTAAATTGTTCTAAAGATGACTGTAAAGCAAAGCAACGTCACTAACTCAGTTATCCACCTCAAAGGGAATTCAAGGTTGCAAAAGCAAAGTTTATTGTTTGCTTTTTTTTCTCAATTAAACATGTAACTCTGATTTACTATTTACTGTCATTAAACAGTCGATGAATGACTGTAGATGGTGTGGGGTTGTTGTTTTTTCTGTCACACTGAATCAGGTATGAAATGAAGGTGTGATCATTTTTCTCCTGAGTTTTCAGTGTAATCTGATCATGTTAGAATGGGGCCTTTGTTAATCTGAGGGAAAGGAGAAATATCCCCTTGTGTCAAACGTCTACTGTTGCACTTCACTGGGCTTAACCTGCAAAACCTGCCATTTACTCCACACAGTCCTTCCTTTCTTTGCATTTTGCAGACTAAAATTTAACGTTCATTGCTGGGTATTTCTGTGGAGGAGACTTAATAGTATACAGTTCGATCCTAGTGTTTACAGCCACATTATGATCATTGTGAAAGACCATCAAACCATTCCTTTTGCCTTGTGGTTTGATTCAGTATAAAAGCCACATTTCTCTGTGTGAGCTGAAGCTGAAGGGAGTGGGAGGGCTAGAAAGGCTGCAACAGCTTGTTGTCCTTCCCCTCCATGTCTCACACATCGAGAAGATGAGACAATGATGCAACCCAGCTGCATGAAGAGATGCCTCAGGTGCCACAGCTTGTGGCAGGTTGGAGTATTACTCATTAGAGCCAACACGAGACTGTCTCTGCTCACAGCTCTCGCCTCTCATCTGCCTCCGATTGGTCTTGTTTGCATAAGTTAGGGCATCGTCAGCGATCTTACAGTGATATTTTATTTGCAGGCCAAGACAGACAATTTGTTATTTTCAGTCGACATGCTGGGTTGTAGCCATTAAATGGATATTAGTTTCCATGTCCACTTCTTCTGCCATTGTTGTCTGTTTTTTGATGAAATAACTCAGTCCTCAGTTTCCTCGTAATTGCCACTGAACCAATTCTCAAGCCACATGACATATTTCAATCGCCTGGCTGTTATTTCTTGAAGTCTCATGCAGTTGGCAGCATGTCCATCCATGTTTCCTTCATCTCATGAAACAAAGATAATTTGGCTCTTTTTCTGCATTCATTATGGTAAACAGATTGACTTTTGCTTTCAGATGAGTGTGGGATTTTTTGGAAAGGGTATTTCCTGGCAATGGCTATAGCATCTTCTGGGGAGAAAATGGGATAGACTTTATGTTAACAAGTCTTCTTTGTCCTTCTCTTTCTCTTCCTCAGATGAAGATGGACAGGAACGTTTCCTCCACCAAGGTCGCTGTCGGACACACTGCCCACGAGGATTCTACCCTGACAGGGGTCACTATGCCTGCTTGACCTGCATAGCCAATTGTGAACTCTGCACAGATGGCAACATATGTGCCAAATGTCGGGAACACTACAAACTCCAGAACGGGGTCTGCCAAACGCTGTTCTGTGACATAGGTGAAGCTCAGGCAGAGTTTTCACCTTGGTTGGAGCTCATGAGAATGTCAGTAATGCTTGTCATGCTGGGTTTTTGTTTCAGGGCAGGTGCAGGACCCTGACACAGGAGAGTGCATCGACTGTGAGATGGGTTGCAAAACATGTTCCATAGGTAGGTTGGTGGGTGAAGTGGAACTGTGTTATAAATTAAACACCAAGGATGAGCAGCAGAATGTATGAATGTAGTTAATGAAGCCTAAACTGTATTCAATCTCATTCTCATTCGTACACAGAGGACCCTGAGATCTGCAGCAGCTGTGTTGAAGGCTACTTTCTGTGAGTTGGTTTCCCACATTTTAATTATCCATTGACAGTTGGACTTGTCTAGATTCTAATGCTGTTATGAACTCACTTACACTGGTATTATCTAAAATGCCCAAAAGAGGCTGCAGCTAAGGAGTTTTTTTTTTATGACTCCACCTGTGATATTTGCTTTGCTCACTTTGTTTACACATATATAATAACTAAATAAAATAGAGAAATGTCTGATGCAATTCAATAGCTTTCATGGTTTCACCAATACCCCCAAACCTTCACAACTAAAACAGAAACAAATTTTCTCTTGGTCTTTGTGATGTACATTTTATTTCAGGTCAAGCAGTTTATATTAGTCATGGAATTAACCTGAAAATTAGTTTTTGAATTTGATTTCTAGGATCTTAGGATTGCCACTGTTCTCTTTCTTTTCCTTTCGTCCTCCTCTTCCTCCTCCTTATCTTCATTCAGTCAGTTCCCATGCCTCCTCCCAAATTGGCATTGTGGGCAAACAGTGCTAATGGTGGCACTACAGCAAATTTATAATAACTTAGTGGTAAGATTTTTGTTCACCACAGCTCTGCTAATGGTCCATCCTGTAAACCTCTTTTGCTTTCCTGCTCCTTTTCCTTCTTTGCTATTTCTCCTGAAAATCCCAAAGTCCCATCTCACTGCTGTGTAGCAGCTGTATAATATTTACACTGCTTTATAGTTATTCAGGTAAATCAGCATGCACTAATAGGTAGATAATGTATTTAATGCATAATGCGATTCAGTTTTCACTGCTCAAGAAACTTGCACTTGTATTCCTATTCACACCAGGGTATCATAGAAAAGGTGTATAATGCAGGTTACATTACAACAGACCTCTGATTGTGTACTTACCCCCACAATAGGCCTCCAGGTATTGTGTGAGTCAGATTACCTTCCAGTCCAAGTCATACACTGATACCTGAGCCTTTCTGTGAGCCCAGTGAGTGGATTCTTAAGAGTATGTTCTCATTGCATGTGTGAGTTGGAGAGAAAAAGAAAGTGGGTATAATGGGAAAAAAAACTGCCATTAGCTGTTATATGTGTACAGCATTTTCACTTCTGTGAGGGAGGTTTTGTGGAAAATCACTGCTTTCACCTCCTTTTACTGCCGTTGCGTGGGTTCAGTGAGGACTTCCAGTCTCCTGCACAACTTTTACTTTAACTGTAAAGGTCTGAGAGACAAGAATGACTGGTCGTCTCTGTAATTTCCGTGGCCGCAGTCCTTATTACAGTACAGCCTCTCTGTGATGGGAAGCAAACAGCAATAAAAGAAACCCAATTGAGCATGGGCAGATGATGAACTGCAGCACCAGCCTCACTGTGACAGATTGTGACAGTTCCTAGCTCTTAAAGAAATTCCTCTATTGTGGTTTTGCTAGCAGTAATGAAAAATGTCGGACAGCTTCGGCGTAGCTGTGAATTTGTGGGCCTTGCATAAAACACTGAGTCACAGCATGATGGATGTTTGGCATTTATTGACATTTAGCTTTCCCTCTGAGGAACTAAATGGAGCTGAGCAAAACATATTGCTGTGATCCACTCTTAATATGATTTATACCATTTATCTGTCTTTTATATCATTGATTTGCTTTATTTTCTTCTTAACTTTATGAACTACCTACAGCATCTTTTCACCCTTTCCTTGACTATTTTAAAGAGCTACAGCACGAAACAAAAGTTGCTTTGGAGATGAGGATGCTTTCTCCCTGAATGCATAGTCTAACATTTGCACAGAGGGATTCTAAAACATCCTCCAGATTCTTAAGCAGGCTACCGTTTCCAGGCCAAAGACCGGCCTGCACCATCCACTATTGTGAGCGAGTTGATGGATGCAGTGTGGCGCCTCCAGCTGTTCCTTCCTGAACAAACCGCTGCATTTCAGCAGCAAATCCACAGCAACACAGTCGGAAGTTGTAAAGCTTGTGGCTTATTACCCTTTTAACATGTTTCATTTAGAGCGATATGTCTGTAAAGTCGTTGCATTAATGTTTAATAGGTGGCATCTTAAAATCAATATTTCAGCCCAAGGCTGTCTTTTTCTAGAGGATGTCTGGTGTTTGATATTTCAGCTCAGCCCTGAAGGACTCATAGGACAGGTTAATGACAGGAATCTCCTAATGCCTTCAGGCTACTAATAAAACACCAATTAGTGTTGCACCTTAAGGGGAAAGAACATCCAAAATAATCTTGAAGAAGTGAATCTGCTTTGTGTCTCCGTCCGTCTGCTTGGACGGAGTTCACCTCGTGGCTGAGGACTGTACTGAAGTAAACAGTACAGCTGCAGGTGTGCTGTTGTCCGTGGTTTTGGTTTGTAGACAAAATAGGCGGCAGCATCATTCATTATAAGACCTTGAAAGATCCATTAAATGACAAAGGTTTCTTTCCTTTGTGTGTGTGTGTGTGTGTGTGTGTGTGTGTGTGTGTGTGTGTGTGTGTGTGTGTGTGTGTGTGTGTGTGTGTGTGTGTGTGTGTGTGTGTGTGTGTGTGTGTGTGTGTGTTTCAGTTGCATTGTTTTGAATGTTTGCCCTGGGAAAACAAGCCTCTGTTTTGTCCGTGCTGGTCGACCTTTAATTTTTAACCTTTTGTCATACACAGACCAGTTTAAAAAATAATCACTAACAAGTTTTCTGATTGATATTTGATCCCGTTTTGAATTAACCCTTTGTGTCCCAGCTTCAGACACCAGTGTAGGAGGCACTGCCCCCAGACCACCTTCGAGGACTGGGGCCGGGGTGTGTGTCTGTCCTGTCCGGCGCCATGTAAAGACTGCAGGAGCGACACACACTGTCTTTCCTGTCAGCCCGGCTACTTCCTCAATGGTAACACAACGATAATTATAATTTGTCTTTTAATTGCTAAAGGATTCAGATGACTCTTTCATCCAGTGAAGTGAAGTTTGTTTTTGATCTGCTCTGAAATCAGTGTTTGTTAACATGATAAATTATTCTCGTTAAAAACTAAAGCTGGAACTCCGAGTCTTTATTTGGTTTGCAAATAATATCCTTTTCAGCGAACCTGTAATGTGACACATGCAAAAAAAATGGTTTATTCAAACAAGGATTGAAACTAGAAGTTTAGTTTGGAAAAATAAAAAGCTTCCACCTCTGTAAAACATTTTAACATGATCATATACAGCATGTATTTCTGGGATATCTGATTGTACATTGTGTCCCAAAGAGGCTGTTCTTCTCTGTTCTTTTGGTTTATGTGTTTGAAAATGGAGACATGAAGAAGAAGAAGAGGATTTAACAAGTGAACATTATGAAGAGATTTTTTCTACCAAGAGAAAGACTGCTTAATTAATATATTGTTTTACAAATTGAAAGAACTCCCTTAATAAAAACATATTAAAAATGAAAGCACAGTCAATCAATAGCTATTAGTTTTAAGACCTTTTATTTGCATATGCAGATGAAGTACTGCAGAATAATGTTGCTTCCTCCCTGTGCTGCTCTGCCCTGTTAGGAGGTGTGTGCATGAAGCAGTGCCCACAGCAGACCTTCAGTGACTCCAGCGGGTGGCGCTGTCAGCCCTGCCACAGTTCATGCCAAACATGCCACGGCTCTCGTTCAGCAGACTGTGACCTCTGCTTGGGTGGGAACCCTCCCCTGCATGGGCAGTGCCCCCTGGTTAACTGTCCACTGGGGCAGTACTATGACGGTGAGAGGAGCCGCTGGGATCGTTTTCAGCTGTGGTTGTTCATTTCCATGTTGTGGTGCCTTTGATAGCTACGCATGGAAGCATCATGTTTTCATCGATCAACATGAGTGTTTTTTTTTTTGCACAAATAGCCACTGAATTTATTATTTTGTTCATTATTTCCATTAAAACTATTGGATGTTTGCAATGATGTCGATGCACAGAAACACACAGAATTTGCAAATCTGTAAAAACACTTTTCTGCCTATTGACAGGAACGGAAAGCAAGATTAAAACCATAATTCACCTTTTGAACTATACCAACCTTAAAACTGTATCAACTGCCTGTGCTGCTTTTTCTTTAATCCCCTCCAAGTCTTTAATACAGGTGTGAGTTTGGACAGTCATGGACTGCTATATTGACAAACACCTTCAAGGTTCTTCCTGCAGCTCAGAACAATGACAGATGTCAGCTAGAAAGCCCAACGCCATTGTCAAACATGAGCAATGTGAAAATAGTTTCCAGGCATTTTGCCAAAAACTGCTTATTACCATTTCTTAATTTCTTTTGAAATTCTTTTGCTGCATTTAACTCGACCGTGTTTCAGGCTGGTGGGCTCTGTGTGATTTACTCTTCAATAAAATGCTAAATGGCAAATGAGTAGTCAGGTGACGGTGGAGTTAGTGAACACACTACTCGACTGGTTGATTTCCTGATGGAAATAATTGCTTTTCTCAAATGGGAGACCGAGTGGTGGCCTCCTACTCACTGTCAGCCTGCTGCACGTGTGCCGTGTCACCTTTCATTCAAGAGAGCCACTTTAATGGAGCGATTTCTGAAGAGTCCTCTGCTTCAAGCACTAGCTCTTCACCTGCATATCTGTTCCCTTTTGGAGCTTATGTCAGCAGCACAGGAATACAACACCGTACTCGTATTAATAGCACAAGCAAATCAGACCATTTACATATCAGCCGTCCTGGTCGGATAACATCCTTCTGTGGTCCGTACTGCAGTCATTGTCAGGATGTCATTGGATTTTTATTCCCTTTTAGCTCATTTTTGTAAGGCTACCATGAAAGGTGTCAGTCAGTAAATAGCTTTTTTTCACCTGCCATCATTTGTTAATGACAAACACTATCGTTAAACTGAAGTAAATTATGCTTCCCTCTAGCGGTGAAATAAAGTTTAACAAGAAATACTCAACAGGATTTGATGCTATGTCATGTCAAATGAGATTTCTTGTTAAATGAAGGTTAAAAAGTTACTCTGCTGTAATTTCAGGTAAATATAGTGGATGTCTCACATGTGATGCATCTTGTAAGACATGCTTTGGCCCACAAGCAATTGATTGTTCTTCTTGTTTCAAAGGTAAAAAATATTCTTTCTTTTTCTTTATGACAGAATCATAACCCTCCCCATTCTTACTGTGCATTGTATGTGGGATTATTTTTGTGCTGCAGGATATTTCTTGGATCAGGACAGTTCTTGTGTAGTGCAGTGTCCATCTGGCTCCTTTGGAAACTCTGCTTCTCAGCTGTGTGAGGAATGCTCCCCAAACTGCGAATCCTGCAGGGACACAAGCGATAACTGCATCAGCTGCTCCAAGAGCAGCTATAAACTTTTTCTCCACCAGGGCCAGTGTTGGTCAAACTGCCCAGAGTAAGCAATTGGATGAGCTGAGTCGATCTTTGATGGAATAGTGTGTCCCTTTTTGTATTTCAATAAATCTCCTTATTTTATATATTTCAGAGGGTTCTTTGAGACAGCTGAGGGATCATGTGAAGCTTGTGATAGTTCCTGTCTGACATGTGATGGTATCAAGTCCCAGTGTCTGTCCTGTGCTGATGGACACTACTTGGAGAGTGGTATGTGTAGACTCAACTGTTCGCTGAGGACATACCCTGCAGATGACGGCACCTGCAGACGATGCCCACCCCATTGTGATGTTTGTTCGGATGACAGGACCTGTTTCAGTGAGTAAATCGGTCATGTGGGGAGCTACATTATAGTAATGGTCCAAGTGACCGATATTATTTATGATCATTCTGGAACTTCCCTATCATTCTAGAATGCAGCTTCCTCTACCTGATGCTGAATGGTGTGTGCAAGGCTAGTTGTCCAATGGGCTATTATGAGGACATGGATGAGGGTCGCTGTGGTCCGTGCCATCCTACCTGTGGCAGCTGTTCTGGGCCCCTGGCGGATGACTGTGAGAGCTGTGCAACATTCAGCCCCAAACTCTACAAGGGTTTGTGCTCCAAAGACTGCCCCTCCAGCACTTACTATGAAACTGAAGCCATGGAATGTCAAGGTGAGCATCTCGATACTCACGTGGCCTGGGGTAGACACTGGAACAGTGTTGAATATGCAGGGTAACAGAGTGCTGGATGGTGTGAGGAAGGTGCAGATGGTGAGAAGAGTAAAATAACAGTAGAAAGAGAATTGTTGTTTATTTAATGTTTAACTGCAGTGAGCAATCTTAAAAGGGTCCACAGTGAGATTTTGTCGTATACATATATCCATTATACACACACACACACACACACACACACACACACACACACACACACACACACACACACACACACACACACACACACACACACAGTATATATATATGTATAAAATTTACCCCATTACTGTAATTATATTTCTAGAATAATGAATAATGATGAACGATAATGAAATTCTCTCTGTCACATTTAGCATAGGTTGTCATTGTGGATGTTTTGTGACTACCTCTGAATAAGATGAATTGCGATGCACTGAAAATAAAGGAATTTTTAATAAAAATTGGTTATAGGTTATGGGTTTTGGCAGCACTTCAGTAACTCTTACTGACTCAGCTTAAGTAAATAAAGTCATTCAGTGTGACTGAGCAACATTTCCAAATCAAATCAGACTTTTCTGAAGCTATTCTCTCAATTTGAATAGACAGACCGACAGACTGTGTGTGTGTGTGTGTGTGTGTGTGTGTGTGTGTGCGTGCGTGCGTGCGTGTGTGTGTATGTGTGTGTACATATGTATATGTATATATATGTATGTATATATATATATATATATATATATATATATATATATATATATATATATATATATATCTATAGAGAGAGAGAGAGAGGGGGGGGGGGACACTGTATACTGTATATATATTATTGTTATTATTTTTTTCATTATTATTTTTATTATTATTATGTGATATGGCTTTGATACAGTCCAATTCATTTGCCTGTGTGCTACCAGAGTGTCACCAGACCTGCATGAGCTGTTCTGGTCCAGAAGCAAACCAGTGCAGCCAGTGTGAAAGAGGACTGGTGCTGGATCCAAACACACTGCTGTGTGGGGTGACGGGTGATTCACACTGTCCACCCAGGTCCTATCTGCACAGCGACCAGTTCACCTGCAAGGGCTGCCACCGGCACTGTTACTCTTGTGTGGGGCCAGGAAGTGATGAATGCCTGACCTGTGCCATCCCTAAATTCCTTCACAGTGAGCAATTTAATGTCAATATTTGTCAATACTGTTAATGTGAAATAAATGGAAACAAGCAGAAAACATTTTAACAATTCCCTTTTGGTATGCAATTACATCATAAATCAAAAGTACCCTACCTGAAGCAGTTGTCTTTAATCTTGATAAACATCACGTCAGCCATCTGAGTTATATAAATACAGTAATCATGCTATTAATTCCCTATCCAAACATTTCACAACCTCAGCCTTGCTTAAACAGCCGCATGGCAAACAGTGACTTATGAAAAAAATGTTTATATACGGCAGCCATGTAAGGTTACATTTATATGAGGATGTTTTATTGAATTGAATTTAATATTATTTAAAAATTTAAAATAGTCTAGCTTCCAAATGCCAGCTCATCACAGAACCTTGCAAAAATTGAAATATGAAGCTTTTTTATTTTCTCCGAAAAAAATTTATTTTAAATTTGATGTCTGTATTAGCGATTTATTAATGTTCATTCATTCATTCATTGTCTACCGCTTCATCTGCTGTTTATTTAAATAACTCATTTCTTGTCATTCTTTGCTTGTATGGGTGGAATAAACTGTACTACTCCTCAGATGGCACCTGTGTGAGCGAGTGTCCGGATGCCACCTACGACACACGAGAAGTGGCTGATGGTTCAGAACTTGGCTACTGTTTGCTTTGTGACCATGCCTGTTCAACCTGCACTGGGGCATCGCCCAGGGATTGCCTCACTTGCTCTCCAGGATACCTACGTGTTCTTGAAGTCTGCGTCAAACACTGTCCTCCTGGGTACAAAGCTCATCTTTGTTTGGAAAATGTTTACTTTGTATTACAGTACTTGGTTCAGCAAAGAGGAAAGAGAAACCAGAGAGCATAGGGAGAGGGAGTTTTTTACAAATACAATTTTCAATTTAATGTCATATGATGATGTGTCCAATTAATTATTTTTCAAATACTGTATAAGAAATTGTTAGTTGTACAAAAACAGTTGTCGGTTGGAATTTTGGAAGGACCTGGATCTTTTTAGACTTATTAATAATAATGATCTTTTCATGCAATTCTTCAGATATTACAAAGATGGCTTCCACTGTGAGAAATGTGACCAGTCATGTGAGCTGTGTACGGGACCAGGGCCTGAGTCCTGCAAAGCCTGTTCACCTCCTCTTCTGGACCTGCGAGGCACCAAGCTGTGTGTTGAGCGCTGCCCACATCGCTTCTATCAAGTCAATGAGATCTGCAAACAGTGTCACACCAGCTGTCAGACCTGCACAGGTACAATTGAATTAGCTTTAATATAAAAAGCTGTAAAAAGTTGCTTATTAACTATATCTGGCACCTGGACTAGTCTTTATACATACCAGCTGTGTCAGTATCAGATGTTATGTACATTGCAGATGCCTCGCCTCAAAGCTGTGTGACTTGCGACTGGGGCAGCACTCTAAAGGACAAAGTCTGCTATCCTCGCTGTGAAGTGGGACGGTACTTTTCAGTGAAGGTGATCTTTTGGTGAATGAGTCCCAAACTGTTTTGTTAAGAGTCTTCATGTTTGCAAAGTTAGACCATAGCTGAGCACGGTTAGGTGTAAAACACTTCATTAAATACTCACCAGCTTACGTTAACATTTAGCATTGCTCAGTTTTTAATTAGTAGTTTATGATGTCAAGAAATAATATAGGAATTCAAGTTTTTTGTTTTTTCATTTTTAAGAGCCACGCTCCATAACATTGTGTTCAGTGTGTTTTATCATATGAGCTATTAATAAATAGATAAAATAGTAAAATAGAATAAAATCAAATTAATAATAATAATGTAATAATAAAATAAAAAAAATATATTGATGAAAAATAAATTAATAATTAAATCTGGCACAAACATCCATTCATGGGTGAATCAAATTGGACTCAATGATCGCTGTGACCTCAAAACTGATGTTATTTAACTGAATTTTACAGATAAACATCCTTCAGGATAAAATCATGGTCAAAAGTCAGCTTTACTGTCATCATAATGTTCTGCAGAAACATTTTCCACATCACTGACAGGCCTAATTTCTACATCTGATATATGATAATGTATGCAGAACAAATAACCTGTGAAAGTGTCCGGTTGTAGGAAACGTGTGAGCCGTGTGACGACTCGTGTCAGCACTGCATTGGCCCCAGACCAGACCAGTGTCTCACCTGTCCCCACGGCGCTGCCCTCCACGCGGTGGAGAACCGGTGCGCCCGTTGTTGCAAGGCCGGAAGGAACGACTCTGACTGCTGTGTTTGTGACAGCCAATCAGGTAGAGGCCCTGCCTGTCACAAAAATAATTGGATTGATTGGATATTAGAGTTAATATTATGTTATTTTTTTGTTATAGCTCTGTGTGTGGAAGCCACCCGACCCAAGTCAGGAAACCATGTGACAGACCTGAACATGTCATCTCGAGCTCTAAAACACACTTCTGCCACACTGGCTGTTTCCCTGCTGCTCGCACTGGGGTTGGCTATGGCTGTGTTCGCCGTGGTCAAGGCCCACGCCAGGAGGAGGCTCTGCTGGAACCGGAGCTACGAGAGGCTGAGTGGCAACGCCGGCATCAACATGCCCCATGGCGTGCCAGAGCCCGACAGCGGAGACGAAGTGGATGTGGTGTACACAAGCAGAGGTGGATCGGTATATCGGCGCTACAGTTTTATCCATGAGCAGGACACCGATGCAGACCGGGAAGTGGATGAGAACACATGTCTCAATCACTCTTAGATACATCCATACTTAAGAAATGTGTCACAGACGCTGACAAATCACGACTGACAGAAGAGTTCAAGAGAGTTAATCTGTAGGATTTTTTTTTAAACTTTGGTTTATTTGCCTTTTGATGTCAACTTTTTATTTTTCTGGAAAAAGTGCCTCAACCTGAATTATATGAGGCATTTATACGTGAGCAGTGAGAAGAAAATGCACGTCTATTTGTATATGTATGTATGTGACTTTCTCTTTTGACCAACTCTTGTTGGTCTCTTTGATATTTGTCAAACAGTTAGGTGATCAGTTTTTTTTAAATTTATCTAGTAAGTCTATCAATAAACAGACATATAGCCTGATGCTATGGCAACATACTTTATTACTGTCACCAAAGTGACAGCAAGTCTGATCATCCATCCATCCATCCACCTTCCACCGCTTATCCGTAGTCGGGTCGCGGGGGCAGCAGCTTCAACAGGGAGCCCCAAACTTCCCTTTCCCCGGCCACATCCACCAGCTCTGACTGGGGGATCCCAAGGTGTTCCCAGGCCAGTGTTGAGATATAATCCCTCCACCTGGTCCTGGGTCTGCCCCGAGGTCTCCTCCCAGCTGGACGTGCCAGAAACGTGCCACCTGAGAAAGCCCATTTCAGCCGCTTGTATCCGCGATCTCGTTCTCTCGGTCATGACCCATCGCTCATGACCATAGGTGAGGGTAGGAACGAAGATTGAACGGTAGATGGAGAGCTTTGCCTCTCGGCTTAGCTCCCTCTTTGTGACAACAGTGCAGTAAAGCGACTGCAATACCGCTCCTGCTGCCCCAATTCTCACAATCTCACGCTCCATTGTTCCCTCACTCGTGAACAGGACCCCAAGATACTTAAACTCCTTCACTTGTGGAAGGACCTCATTCCCCACTTGGAGAAGGCATTCCACCGGTTTCCTGCTGAGGACCATGGCCTCAGATTTGGAGGTGCTGATCCTCATCCAGACCTCATCCATGCAAACCAGACCAGTGAGCGCTGCAGGTCACAGGCTGATGACGCAAACAGGACCACACCATCTGCAAAAAGCAGTGATGCAATCCTCAGGCCACCAAACTGTAAAGCCTCCTCACCACGACTACGCCTCGATATCCTATCCATGAAAATCACGAACAGAATTGGTGATAAAGCGCAGCCCTGGCGAAGGCCAACAGCTACTCGGAACAAGTTCGACTTACTGCCGAGAACCCGAACGCAGCTCTCACTTTGGGTGTACAGGGATTGGATGGCCCTGAGGAGAGGCCCCCTCACCCCATACTCCCGCAGTACTTCCCACAGTATATCCCTGGGGACACGGATCATATGCCTTCTCCAAGTCTACAAAACACATGTAGACTGGATGGGCATACTCCCAAGCCCCCTCTAGGATCCCTGTGAGAGTAAAAAGCTGGTCCATTGTTCCATGACCAGGACGGAACCCACATTGTTCCTCCTCAATCTGAGGCTCGACAATCGGCCGGACCCTCCTTTCCAGCACCTTGGAGTAAACTTTCCCAGGGAGGCTGAGGAGTGTAATGCCCCTGTAATTGGCACACACCCTCTGGTCCCCCTTTTTAAAAAGAGGAACCACCACCCCAGTCTGCCACTCTTTCGGCACTGTCCCAGACTTCCACGCAATGTTAAAGAGGCGTGTCATCCACGACAGCCCCTCAACACCCAGAGCCTTCAGCATTTCCGGGCAAATCTCATCAACACCCGGGGCTTTGCCACCGTACAGTTGTTTAACTACCTCGGTGACTTCGCCCCAAGAGATTGACTCTGATCCCCCATCATCCTCCAGCTCTGCCTCTGCAACAGAGGATGGGTCAGTTGGGGTAGTTGGATTCAGGAGTTCCTCAAAGTGTTCCTTCCACCGACCGACAACCTCCTCAGTTGAAGTCAACAGTGTCCCATCTTTGCTGTATACAGCTTGGATGGTTCCCCGTTTCCCCCCCCTGAGGTGTCGGACAGTCCTCCAGAACAACTTTGGTGCCGTCCGATAGTCCTTCTCCATTGCCTCTCCGAACTCCTCCCACACCCTCTGTTTTGCCTCCATCACAGCCGAGGCTGCAGTCCTTTTGGCCCATCGGTACCCTGCAACTGCTTCAGGAGTCCCCAGGGACAACATGCCCCTGAAGACCTCCTTCTTCAGTCGGACGGCTTCCCTGACCACCGGGGTCCACCACGGTGTTCGAGGGCTACCGCCCCTTGAGGCACCCAAGACCTTGAGACCACAGCTCTCAGCTGCAGCTTCAGCAATGGAAGTTTTGAACATCGACCATTCAGGTTCAATGCCCCCAGCCTCCACAGGGATGCACGAGAAGCTCCTTCGGAGGTGTGAATTGAAGGCCTCACGGACAGAGTCCTCCTCCAGACGTTCCCAGTTCACCCGCACTACTCGTTTGGGCTTATCAGGTCTATCCAAAGGTTTCCTCCGCCAACGGACCCAACTCACCACCAGGTGGTGATCAGTTGACAGCTCTGCCCCTCTCTTCACCCGAGTGTCCAAAACACACGGTCGAAGATCTGATGATACGATCACAAGATCAATCATTGACTTCCGACCCAGGGTGCTCTGGTACCAGGTACACTTATGAGCATCCTTGTGTTCGAACATGGTGTTAGTTATGAACAATCCGTGACTAGCACAGAAGTCCAACAACATAACACTGCTCGGGTTCAGATCAGGGAGGCCATTCCTCCCAATCACGCCCCTCCAAGTGTCTCAATCATTGCCGACGTGTGCGTTGAAGTCCCCCAGGAGAACAATGGAGTCCCCTGCAGGGATCCCTTCAAGGACCCCATTTAGGGACCCCAAGAAGGCCGAATACTCTGAACTGATATTTGGTGCATATGCACAAACAACAGTCAGAGTTCCCCCCCCCACAGCCTTAAGGCGTAGGGAAGCGACCCTCTCACCCACCGGGGTAAACTCCAATACAGCGGCGCTCAGCTGGGGGCTTGTGAGTATCCCCACACCCGCCCTGCGCCTCACGCCTGACGCAACTCCGGAGTAAAACAAGGTCCAACCCCTATCCAGGAGTTTGGATCCAGAACCGAGGCTATGCGTGGAGGTAAGCCCCACCAGATCCAAATGGTAGCGCTCCACCTCCAACACAAGTTCCGGCTCCTTCCCCACCAGTGAGGTGACATTCCACGTCCCCAAAGCCAACTTCTGCCGCCCGGGTCTGGTCCGTTGTGACCCCCTGTCATCACTGCCACCCATATGGCAGCACACCCGACCCCATCGGTCTGCCCTGCGGGTGGTGGGTCCACAGGGGTGGGAAGAATCCGCGTCGCCTTTTCGGGCTGAGCCCGGCCGGGCCCCGTGGCAGACCCGGCCACCAGGCGCTCGCTGACGGGCCCTCCGCCCAGGCCTGGCTCCAGACGTGGGCCCCGGGCTTCCTCCGGGCAGGGTCACATTTTTCCCTTTTCCGTTTTTCATGGGATCTTCTGAACCATTCTTTGTCTGGCCCTTCACCTGAGACCTGTTTGCCTTGGGTGACCCTACCAGGAGTACAAGACTCCCGACAACATAGCTCCCAGGATCCTTAGGGCACACAAACCTCTCCACCACGATAAGGTGATGGTTCCTTGGAGAGGAGTCTGATCATTTCTAAATTGTTTTTTTTTTTTTCTCATATTCTGACAAGATAGTTTAGTATTATGACATACAAAACAGAACACATGTTTATTGCTGTGACAATATACTGTACTATTATTATGTCAATTACATAGTAGGACTTATTGCATTATAATGTCTTCATTTATTTCATGAATAAAATTACTTAACTGGTAAGTAGTGCATAACTTGTCAGCTTTCACACCTATAATGTAATTTTACAATATAGGACATGATGTTGTATGTTGTGCAACATAACATAAAAATATCTTCTTAAGACATGAAAAACACTTTTATGTCTGGAGAAATAGAAATCCTATTACCTCTACAGCTTTTAGACATACCTGAGAACGAATGATGAAAATAAAGATGGAATTATTTTAGAATTTAAAATGTTTTCCCCAATATAAAAATAATCAATCATGCTTACACTGACACTATCACACATTTTTTGTATTTTATCGCAACATATTCTTCCTGATTTCAATAAAACATAAAATTAATACAAAATAAATAACTTATTAGTTAGATTTAGATTTATTTTCCCAGGACAGGCACCAAATTAAGAAGTAATCAAGGAAATAGTAAAAGTCAGTGACGGGAAATAGCTGAATATGCGAGAATAATGCCTCAGGAAAAACAAACAAGATCTTTTATCGTCTGTGTTGACGGTAGGTTCCACACGTAATACATCCTCCACTTACTACACCAGGACATGCCATCACTAGATCCTATTTATTATCTCGAGATTTCCTGAGAACTTTCCCTGCGCCGTCGACACACCTCCACCAGGACATAGTTTCTTCAAATGAAGTGCTGTAGCTTCGCCCCGATTATTCTAAGTGTCAACTGCGTCAATGGAAACATCACTTGCTTGCTCGCCAAAAAAAAGGGGAATGCTTTTAGCGCGGTGGACAAGGGGACTCTGTATCATCCTGATGAGCACGGTCCTTTTCGTGCTCCTTTGGGAAACCGTCACCAAACAGCAGCCACGGTTTGAACACAGAATACGACACCAGTTCGTCGTTGACCTGCCCGGCTGTTTGGCGATCATTCGCGGTGATGCGCAGGGCAGTGAAACCAAAATAGAAGCGCTTCTGGCATCCAGGACAAGAAAAAAAGCTTTATCTACGCATTTTTATCTCAATGAGACAAATGATTGTAAAACGTATATTGCAAAAAGAGCTTTCTTTACAGTTCCTCTCAGTGAAGAAGAGAGAGCTTTTCCCATTGCTTACTCCATGGTGATCCATGAAAAGATCGAGATGTTCGAGCGGCTCCTGCGGGCCATTTACGCGCCTCAAAACGTCTACTGCGTCCACGTGGACCAGAAATCCCCCGAGGAGTTTAAAAAAGCTGTGGCAGCGATTGTTTCATGCTTCCCAAATGTTTTTATCACCAGTAAATTAGAAAGCGTGGTATATGCGTCGTGGTCCCGGGTGCAGGCTGATTTGAACTGTATGAAGGACCTGCTGGCTTCGCGCGTCCGGTGGAGGTACCTGCTGAACACCTGCGGGACGGACTTTCCCATCAAGACCAACAGAGAGATGGTCCAGAGGCTCAAGGCGCTGAACGGGGGGAACAGCATGGAGTCCGAGAGCACCAGCGGATACAAAAAGAACCGATGGATGTTTCACCACAATGTCACCGATCATGTCGTGGGGACAAACGTGAGGAAAAGCCCCCCGCCCATTAGTACCCCTATGTATTCGGGGAACGCGTACTTCGTGGTGTCCAGAGCCTTTGTGGAGTATGTGATGCACAACGAGGAGGTCCAGAACCTCCTGGAGTGGGAGAAGGACACGTACAGCCCCGATGAGCACCTGTGGGCCACCCTGCAGAGGATGCCCTCAGTTCCCGGGTCGATGCCTCCTAACGTCAAGTACGACACGTCGGACATGCAGGCCTTCGCCCGCCTGGTGAAGTGGAGCTATCTGTCCGGAGACGTGCGGCAGGGCGCGCCCTACCCTCCGTGCACCGGTGCGTACCAGAGGGCGGTGTGCGTCTACGGGGTGGGGGACATCCAGTGGCTCCTGTCACAACATCACCTCCTCGCCAATAAGTTTGATCCTGAGGTGGATGATACCGTTATTAGATGCATGGAGTCTGTTCTACATTTTAAAGCCTTAAATGTGGGTTTGGTTTTTTAAAATTTGACAATCCATCGCTGCTGAAGCAACTTTTGTGCGATTTACCAAAATGTCTATAAGAAAATGAGACTGTGAAGTGAACTGAGTGTAGTTTACATTGATAAAGAAACATGCCATTAAATCAAACTGTCGTTCATGACACTGAACCAACATAGAACAAGGACTACAGCACCAGGAGCCTGGTGAATGAGATTTTCTTTGAATTCATGCCAACGTGGATTTTTAAAAAGTTTTATTTTACTTTTCACAAAGCCTCCGCCCACCATCTAATGCAGGTTTTGGACATGGGTCACCAGTTGGACCACCACTCCACCAGGGGTCAGTGAGTTGATCCCTGCCATGTCGATATTACTGCAGAAACCATTTTCACAATCATTTTACAGAGTGTTGTTTACAATGCAAGCGTAATGTAGACAATTTTCTATTTTCTTCTGTAATTTTACCAAAGCATTGACTAGATTTTAAAATACTACTGTACTTTAAAAGATTTGCTACTTGTGGCGCCATCTAGTGGAAGTTAACGTAAGTCCAACAGCTCTACAAAGCAAAAACAAACCATCCCTAATATTTTAGTCATTATTGTGTTAGTCACCATACTGTTGGGTCAGTCGATGCTTTTTGTACTTCCACAACAGTAAAACTGTCAATACATGAGATAAAAAATGTACAAAGTAATGTGTGTCCATGAATTTACTTGTTTAACCTTTGCTGTAGATGATTACTCTCATAATTGCCACCCCCAACAAACCCAAGGAACAAGTTCAAGTGTGTGAGGCAAAACAATACTTTATTTTCCCCAGGCAGGATTTTTACGGAGAATGTCAGCGGTGGATTGTGAAAAAGGTGCCATCAAATTTGTTCTATGAAAATTTCACCCAATGAACAGGTCAGAGACCTAAAATGCAATTTATAATCAGAACAGCCATAAAAATATATTAATTTTTCATTTTCATCATGTGACTATAAATATATATATATATATGTATATAAATGCAATAAAGCAGAAGATGTAGCAACCATTGTAACAGAGTGCCTTCAATAATGTGGGTATAACAGTAACTAGGTTTGACTTGACGTACTGGCAGTAAATACAAAAGATTTTTGAAAATGTTCCAGACAGCATGTGAACAACACTGAGGATAAAGCTTTTAAAACTTCGACGAGGCAGCATATTTTCATATAGGCACTATTTTTGATGCAAAAAGCTAAGTCTCCATTCAAGTTGTCCGTGTTCTGAACTTAAGAGCGGCAGCAGTTCCTGGCGTTCTTCGTCACTCTCCTCCACATCATGCAGTCCCATCAGGCTCACTCTGGAACAGCAGCTGCTGCAATTTCCACCTTGCTGTGCATGTCCTGGTCAATTCTGTGGACATTTTGAACACGGGCAGAGTGATCACACAGTGCCCTTTCATGAACACTCTCTTAAAAACAATCCCGTTCTGAAATATGATTACTTACAACATTAAAAAACATGTTTGTGTGATTTCTTTTGACATACCAGACCCAGAACAGCTTACCTTTGTCTCGTTAACATGTTCTTTTAGTTTAACACCTCTGAGCAGTGCGATTCATTTATATCATATTACTCTTGTTCCAAACTCTAATTCTGTTCTATTTATATGTATTTAAAAAGGTACAGAATTGATTGAAGCCTTCAGATTTTACTACATTGTAATAAAAGATATTAACATCCATGCATCTTGTCATGCAGTGTTTTATGAACACTCTTCTCTAACACCACGGTTATTACTTTTGAAATGTTCCAACATCCAACACCTGCAAATGAATCACCTCAACTGAGCCCTCGTTCTTATTGGTGGTGAGCAGAATAAATCTGTGTGCAGGAGTGCAGTGGGAATTTATGTCTTACTCGACGTCAGCAGGGAGTGCGTATGCAGTGAGTCATGCAAGGTGTTGTGATACAGGGCAAGCTGGGCGTTTGCTGAGGGTGGGAGAAACCATGGAAAGACATGGTTGCAGTGTCACCACAAAAACACACACACACCACAGTGACTAAGGATAAATTAAAAAAAAGAAATAATAAAAACAACATAAACCTACTCACCATCAATTGCATCAAATTCTAAAGCTGTTTTTCAAAAAGAAACATGCATGTCAGTACTACTTGATGCTTCCAACTTTGATGTCTCAAAGCAGCAATAACAAAAACGTACATCTCAAAGCTATGCAGCTACATATTAAACCATAGGCAGCTGGTGAAAAAATTATATTTACATGTCAAATTTAAGATGAACTGGCTTTGAGATGAACTCTGTCGATCGAGTCTGGACTAGCTGGTTCAAAAACAAGCAAGCCACCCATTTTGGGAAGCCAATCAAACGGTTTCTCAGCCTGATTCTAAGGAACTTTCTGAGTTCACTGAAAGGAAGAAGTTGAACATTGTAATTATCTAGCAGGTAACGGGTCTATCGATGCATTTCTGGAAGCCGAGAGAGCTTTAAAATGTTAGTTTAGTGAAATGCAGGGGGGGGGATACTGAGACTGATCCAGAGTAAAAATGCATATACCTTTTACGGCTTTTCCTAAATTTTTCGCCGTCAAACCTTAAGAAGGGGCAGGGAAAAAGTCAGGTAGGAAATACACAGCCAACAAAAATCAAATGATCAACAGAGCAAGAATAACGTGATGTATATTTGTGCTGAAGAGAAACAAGAATAAGATTTTCCTCAGGTCAAGCTATAATAACAAACAATACAACACACACAATTTCTCAGTGCTACAGATGCCAGCAAGGATAAGATCAACTACTGTATATATTCTTTTAAAAAAATGTTATTTTTCATATTCATGGGACAAATTAAAAACTTTCTTTAGTTATGTGTTGAGTCTATTAATTCATCTCTGTTTCACATAGAAAATTTAAAGAAAAGATTGAATCGTTTCCAAATTAATACCCATTAAACCAGTAAGCCAACTAGTAAGGCAGTCACGTCACGGCCCGGGCTTTGAACAAAAATGAATCGGTTGACATTTTCAGCGAGCCTCGTTCAGAGCCAGGAACGTCCTGCCTGCTCTGGCCACACAGGAAGATCACAGCGTTCCTGCAGCCCCACCTCCAGATGGCGTGGACATTTTAACACTGGTGTGTGAGTGGGGCATACTCACTGTTTGATA
Organism: Antennarius striatus; assembly: GCF_040054535.1. Classification (NCBI taxonomy): domain Eukaryota; kingdom Metazoa; phylum Chordata; class Actinopteri; order Lophiiformes; family Antennariidae; genus Antennarius; species Antennarius striatus. The sequence goes on from NC_090779.1 coordinate 9,530,644, forward strand.
CAATCAGGAATGGACACATACTCCATTGGAACCAGCTCTGAGAGTTCCTTTAAGCTGTACACAAACTTGATCTTCTGACTGAATTTGGAGCTGTGAAAAGAATTAGAAAATGTCAAGATTTAATTAAAAATACAGAAAAGAGTTTTCTTTCAAAATGCACGTAAAAAGGTACCTTATAAAAGGTTTTGTGAGTGTCAGCAGGGTGCGAATAAACCAAGAGGGGTGGACGATTATCAAAGACTTCAAGTTCTTTCTTAGTCTGTACACAGAGTAGTGAGAGGGGTCAAACAACACACACTTCATGAGACACAGCCGCTTCGGAGACTTGGCCGACTCGACTAACCTCCTGTCAATCTGCTGGTAACACTTCCTCAACCAGCCAACGGTTGGCATCTTTTTCCGAGATGTTGCTCCATTCAAATACACAATCATATAGTTCTCAGCAACCAAAAGTTCCAGTGTGCCGATAACATACCTGTGCCGGGAAAATTCAGTTAACACCGGCTTTAAAGCACGTCTCCCAAAGCCAGACGAGTGTAAAATAAGAAATAAAGCAAACAAATACTCACTTGAATAAATTGTCCATGATGTATCTGTAGTTTGGCTGATTGCTCTCCGGCATAAAGCACACAGCAAACACAATTATGGCATTCAAACCATCTCCATAGTAACCTGCATTAAAAGTGATCATCAAAAAGTGTTGTTTTGGTATCAAAACACAATTCTATGGTTAAATCGACAAACGATCAATACAATTGATTTATGATTTAATGAGCAACAGAAACAACATGATTGTACGTGTGTGTCTGACTACACAGTGTATTGCCACTGACCACCATGGCTGATCACCCTTTTGTAAGGTTCGATGGCCTTCATGTCCACTCTGTGTTCCTGGTCTCCGATACGAAACACCCGCCAGCGGCGACCCTCTGTCCTCTCCTCCGAGGAAGAATACTCCTGCACCGACTCCACTCCCTTCTGCAGGAGCTCTGTGGATTTGGGCTTGGGAAGGTCATCTGAAGCAGGAGAGGCATTTTTAAACCCAGTATGACTTCACCCTGGATATGATGAATTATTTCAATCAAATAATGTGATAATTTCAGGCACATGCACTGCAATTGATGAAGTTTGAATTTAATTTCTAACTTCATCTCTCGAGAAGACGGAGGGCATGGAGTAAGACGGAACGAGTGGAAGTAAACATGTTGAGCCAACATCGACTCACAATGAGGCCTTCTGTGCATCTTTTGTAGGACATCAGTGACATCATGTGTTTGAATGATTATGTGTACCAAGCATGCAACAGGTAGAATCCATGAGTGAACGGTGCAAGCAAATCACACCAACACACTTTTATGAGGATCTCCCTCTAAACGGCTCATTTCATAAACGTAACAAATCAAATGTGAGGTATGATTCCTCTTTCCAGACATCATCATCATCATCATCATCATCGACCACACGAATCATATATAATCAAATAATGCTGCACAAAATTTCTGCACCTTTGTGTCATGCTTTGCTGCTTATTTGAATTTCTATTTTTACTTTCATTTGACTGATGTACAAATACTTATTTTTGCCTTTTCTATTGATCTGTACTCATTTCCATTTGACTTTATCCTCTTGGCATAGGTGCACAAAAATGTCCAATGTAATCCTCCTCAAATTACTCTAAATACATACAACAGACATTTTAATTATGCTGTAATGTATTAGCAGTAATTTGTGTGATATAATCTAAGAGACGTCACACTAAATAACTATTAACAAAACATGTAAGCCAATGTTAAAATGATCAACTTTAAAAAAAAAAGCAGCATTCAGTGCAGAGTAACACTCTGATTGACAAATTGCTATTGACTGTTGAAAACAGGGAAAAAGGAATAAGGTACATTTTTAAAAAATTAACAAAATAAATGAAAGTTGGCATGCATAAAAATTAAACTGAAAATAAGTATGAAAAAATGAAGTCTCCCCTGATCCGTTTTCACGTCTGACAACAGAACATAATCTGGACAATGGGGGTTGATTGACTCGTGGGTGGCAGGGAAAAAAAAAAGGGAGCTTGTCCAGCAGACCTTACCACAAAGGGGAGAGGAACCTGGTGCTGGCCTGCCGCCTGTTTCCAGGCAGAGAATGGAAACAATTCTTCCAAGTGAATAAGAGGAAGGCAGCAGTGTGGAAACACAAAAACATTTAAGCACAATTTAACTACACGTGTGGCAGTCAGCAGCTGGCCCAGACCTATGAAGTCAGGAAAGTTCCATGGGGTCCAAAGAAATGAAATATTAGTCAGATCACACCTGCTTCGTGCAGGACAAGCCTTCACCCCTTCAAAACATCAACATTTCAGTTTAAACGTCACTGTTTCAATTTGTATACATAAAGAAAAGTCTTGTTACCTTCCCATTCAAACTCGTTGCTGTTGTCTGATGGCGTGTCGATGCCATCAAGGTCCAGCTCCGTACTTTCTTCTAGATCGTCAGAAATAATCGAGCCTTCGCTGCGGTCGAGTGTTAGACTGATGCGTGGAGCTGAAAGCTTCTTCTTTGTCTTCTTGTCTTGGTTCCCTGCATAGCCTAGGAGAGACAGTCAAGGTGATTTTATAGATATGATAGACTTGATGAAGTGTTAACCCATCGTAACAGAAGAGTAAGAAGCAGCGGAAGAAATCATCAGCATTAGCTAACAACATTAGTCTCTTTTGAGAAAGTTTGTTCTGCTGCAGAGATGACTTTGGAAGACACCTTTCTTGCTTTTAAGCTGACTTAACTACTGAAAACTATTGTTTTTGTAAAAACTGCTATCAAAAATAAGGTGTATAAGTGCATTAGTGAGTAAATCCTTAAATATTCTCCAGAGACGCATCATTCTGCTTTCATTACCAGTGTCTCCCTCTTCAGAGGTTCCTGCAAATAACTCATCGTCAAGCTCCTCTTCTTCAGGAAGCGGCCTAACAAACATAAAGCAAGTGATCACGCCTTCAGTGAGGTCACTATTACATAAATTCTATGATCAATACATGATTCAATGTCATAATGAGCTGATTAACGATTAACATTACCGTGGAAAGTCCTCATCCTGCCACTCTTCCTTAAGCTCAACTCCTTCCATTCTTAAGCGGGCCTCTGTTGTGGCGACTGATTCTTGTCGCTCCAGACTGGGAATCAAAACATAAAGGGGTCACTTTTATTTAATAATCTGTACTTGCTCAAAAAGAAAAAATGTCCACAGCAGCACATTTAGATCATCAACAGAGCTGGGAGAGATTATCCAAGACAAACACAATCCAAACATGTAATTGGTAACCTGTCAGCAGTTGCTGTGATTTATTTAATCCTCAAAGAATTAATGGGGAAACATAATCAAAGAGTCAAAGGTCACTTTTGTTTGTGGGGTAAAAAAACCTAGCAACTAAAATCTTTAGCAAAAGCTGGATATTGTTAAAAAAAAGTTATCAGAATACCAAAACAACAGATCCACTATTACATGTTGTATACACCATGCAAATTTGGCTTTTAATATTACGTGGAATCAAATGCAGGCCAGTTGATGTCAACAACAATCTTTTTTAATTCCAATTATGCGTAGATTTCTGACTGACGCATCTTCGGACAAAGGCCCATTTCTTCTATGATCAAATTGATGAATTTCTGGTGAATTGACTGATAAGTTTACATCTAAAATCAGTGTGAAGATTTTAGTCTCAACACACATTACAGGAGACAATTTAATGACACGAGACATGTTCCATTTGATATTCAAGCCATTTCTGAGACATTCAACGACTTTTATTCCAAAACAGTAGTTTCTACCGTCATAACCTGGGACATAATGCATTTAGCCTGTCTATAGGTGTGAACACTGAACAATCGTTTATGGTAACAGTCCTGCATACTGACCCGAGAATCTCATGAGTTTAAACTGGCTACATAATCAGATCACTGGCGTCTTGAAAAGATTAACAGCCCGTATTGAAAGACTTAGTTTGTAAACCGTAAGGCCTCTCGCTAATACTGATCACGGCGTCTGTATCTTTTGAATGCACAGAACTCCCTTGGCTGCATTAATCACAAACATGACTGTATTTATGCTTCCAGACAAGGAAACATTCTGAGCATTTGGTGTTCAGCATTTCATAACCAGTTTAGCCATTTTCTTCTGACTATTGCTTATCCCTGAATAACATCTGAAATCCAGCTGAGCGTGTTTGACGTGACCCAGGAATTCAGTCTCCTGAGCAGGAACTCTTGCAGTCTAAGCTAGCTGCTTTTAAAGGGAACCAGTCACAATAGGAAGTCAAAAGATTAATGGCTGGTTAACATTTTTGATAATAATAAACCACAAAATGAGCTGTGAAGACAAGCCAGTAGTAAAACAGCAGTAGTATAACAGTCCATGATATGTAAATATGGTTATTTTATAAAATAAATCAACACATCAAGCATTTCCAAGCAGTGGCAACACCATGAATTGTCAACTTCTAGTGGTTTCATAAGACATATGAGCTGATTGCTGCCCAGTTGTTACCCTTTTCATATACAGGTACTGGCATTTAGAAACCTTGCACCAACACTGAGGTGCACACATACTCCTAATGACTAATTCACTCCTCCTTGTTCACATTATGTTTGTGTAATTCAACCAAACGATGTTCTGTGCTCATGAGTTATTGTATTAGCTGGTGTTATTTGACACAAGACACATTCAAGTAAAGTGACATTATGGCAGAGTGTTCTTCTCTGTGTATTTTTTTAAACACAATTAACAAAAAAACAAAAATCACTGCAGTTTTTTCATTAACATTACTTGAGAAGTCATTTCTAATTTCTCAAGTTTGACCTCCGAGTGCTCTGAGTGTTCCGGAACAACATTAATTAACTTTTTATCACTCTTGAAGTCCTAGTCAAAAATATTGAAAAGCACTATCTCACAAAATCAGCCTTGCTTTGTCTGCTGGTGCAAACTAGTGCACGACCAGCTTCAACCCAGTCTCATGACTGGATCGTTCATCTAGATTGTCCGGATGAGCTGCAGTCTAACTTCTATTTACCTGCTTTGGCAGCCAGGTTACTGTACACACTGGGAATGTAAATAGGATTTGCAGTGATATGCTTTCCTCTCTGGATATGATTAGCTGTCAGTACGCAAAGTATTAATGTTGACAACCAGCTGAAAATAAGATTATAGGTATAAAAGTATGTGTGCCACCCAGCTCTAATCCAAGCAGTTGTGTTAAACTTGCGTGTGTAGAGTTAAGCTGGCAAACTTGTCTCTAAGAGGAGGAATTCATTTGAGGAGCTGAACACAGTCATTTGCGAGTGCCTGTAACAAAGATTGACAGACATTTTAACAAGGTTCATTATCTGGTTCAGATGTTTTTATCCGTGGGAAGAGAAGTATTGCACTTGTCGGATTAAATCAGAAACTTTAGATGCACTCATGCCGTACAGACCTTCCAGCGGGGCCTTGCGGTGATCGGGGCTGGGGGAGGCTCGGCGGGGTGAGGGTCATCCCTCCAGGCTGCCTCCGCTCATTGTCTGGAGTCGTCCTTTCCTGTGGCGCACCTCCTGATCTGCTCAGGCTTTCTTGAAATGCCTCTTCGCCATTTTCAACAGCAGAAGCTGTGCTGTTTTGTAACTCATCCGATTCCTCCTCATCACCTTCCCCCGACACCCCGGAGGATGAAGGACTGGACGTGCGTCTGTTTCCCGGGTTTCCATGAGTCCTCCTATCGGTGACAACATCTGGGGTGCTATTGTTCACATTCACCTCACTCACACCCTTCAGCACAGCTTCGCCCGCAATAACATCCGATGCCATGAGTTAGGATCCTCTGCTCTCCCAGAGAGAACGCCTGAAACGATAAACTCTGGTTTCCTACCGAGCCTGTGTGGGCCAGCCGGCCGGCCGGAGCCGACTCACACCCGGGGGTGTTGAAGTTTGAGGCCGGTGTCGTTACACGGCTAGCCCCCGGGGCTCCTCCTGTTGTTGACAGCTAGCTGGAGCAACTAAACACATAACTAACGAACTAAACACTATGAAGCGTCACACTGGTGTTATAAACGACCGTCTTTATATTTCTATCGACATTCAAACGAAAAGTATGTCCGAAAATTATGCTAACTTGACTCAAGCGGTTGTACGCAGTCCGCTTCTCCGCTTCCTCCGGAGAGTTCTCGGAGTTCAGTCAGCAGCTACGAGCTACGTCCGGCTAACTCTGGGGGCTAACTCTGGGGGCTAACTCTGGGGGCTAACTCTGGAGGCTAACTCTGGGGGCTAACTCTGGAGGCTAACTCTGGAGGCTAACTCTGGAGGCTAACCACAGGCTAATGTCGGCCACTTCTGCTCCGCATTAATCCTCGAAAACCCCGGCAGCAGGCACGACCACAGCTCATTAAGACAACTGCTCAGCGTTAGCGTCCGCAGGTTTACCGAACGGAGTCTCTGCCACTATCAGACGGGATTAGTTGTTTGCTAACAGCAGTGACGACTCAGTGCAGCAGCGGGCGCCATGCCGGCTCAGCGCCTGTGAGGGATGTGGGGGGGGGGGGGGGGCGAATTTCTGTGTTCGTCTCACAATACAGTACGGAGGGAAATGTTTATTAACACAATAAATATATACAATAAGATAAAGATTATTTATTTAAAATCACACATTTAGAAAAAAAAGTATTTATTTTTTAAATTAAACAAATCTGTTAAATTACGTTCTAAAGCACTTATTGTTTTCTCAAGATTTTAAATAAAGCTATATCTGTGTCGTATATAAAAGCAAAAACGTCTTTGGCATTCTGCATGTAATACATTTTTTTACTAAATTTTAAAGTTACATAATTGTAGGAACGATCCATCATCTTTATTAAGATAGTTAAATTATTTATTGACTCAAGTCTCTGTTTCTTCGAAATGTTGTTTGCTTAATGTACTTGTAAAGTTCTTCGTTTAGTTTTTAAGTGTTTTCTAGTACTTTCCCACCGGCTACGTTTTGCAAATGTTCCACCTGTCAAACAAGTTTCATTATTTGTCACTTCAGTTAATTATCTATAGCATATGACTAATAGGGAATTAAATTTCCAAAGATACACTTCCAATTTTTTATCTTGAATTGGAAGACGTGACTTGAGTAACATAATTTTACATTCTCAGTTAGTGTCACAATACACAGCATGTAATATAGAGGACTGGCACATTTTTGGCAGGGCTTCTGTACTGAGAGGACCATTTCCATGCATGGGCAGAATGGACCAAAACGCCGGTGTGGGCTAAGTATGATGATGAAGTCACATTATGGTAATGCACCTAAACTTTGTTCCTCTTCCTCATATTGACTAATGTAATTGACATAAAACAAGGCTGAACAATAAGTTGATTAAAAACACTGTTGTTAAATATTTGTTTTAGAACGCTCTTACGCTCTGTGTAAAAGAGGCTTTTATTTTGTAGGGTGTATGACGTCACTTCCCCCCATTCAGTTTGCTTATTGGTGTTTATAGTCAATTGTCGTCCCGCTGTGTGACCCGCTAAAAGTTGTTAATAAAGATGCCCGCGAAAGACTAAAGAGAGCACGACTGACATCTTAGTTCTTTTGCACTCCCAAGAAGTTATTTCTTCTGCCTGCACGCAACAACTGTACGCTGTAAACATACACATGTCCTAATCAAATAGATATTCATTCACACAACACCCATCACCCACACTGAACTTTGTATAATCACGCTAAGATCACAAATCTGGATTGTTCTGACCATTAATAGTTGCAGTTTATTATCTTGTGCGCAAAGATTAATATGCTATACGCACAAGATAATTCTGTCGTTCCCATAAGACAGTACAGTAAGATACGTGCAAGATAAATAATATGTAAAAACAAAAATGATTCCTCTTATTTATTCTCATATGATCGTTAAAACCAAGGGTCAAAACCAACTTTTAAGGGTGGACTTTTACAGTCCATCCTAAAACAATGTTGCCCATCAGATTGAATTAAATGTTAGGATTAAAGTTCAATATCAAATCTCTACTTGTTAAAATGTTTCTATTGAATAATATTTTAATTACACATTATTATCAGAAGTTTATAGTGTCGGTTGTACTTTCCCTGAGTACTAGCCCTTTCTACTTATGTAATCGAAGATTTTGAAATTTCTGTATTGGGATTTTACCACAGCAAAAAATCTCAATTTTGTGTCCACCACTGAAATGTTACTATTGCCTATTAGTGCTTTACTTTTAGTTTAGTTTTTATTTTTCTTACAATGAAAAAACGCCTCTGTGTCTATATGACATCAGAGGTCAACAGCACATGACAAAAAACGTCAGTGTATCCATCAGTGTATCTTAGTATATTTTTGCAGTCGTATGGATTATTGCTGCATTTAACTGTTTTTCTCTTTGTTCTGGATTTTGCCATGCAGGTATGTCGATAGTATGAAAGATTATATCAGTAAACAACATTTAAAATATAAATATGGGCTGGGCAACACTTCATTTTAATTAATCTAAAGAGGATGTAAATAATAGTTTGCTGATCAGTCGTCATTTTAACCTATATGCTAACTTCAAGAACTTTTCATTTTAATTATTTTGTATAACTCTGTCAGCAGTGACTAGTTTTCACCATTAGGTGGAGGCAGATACTCACACATTACGTTGTATTCGCCTTTTTTAAATAACCTATCACAATTCTAATCCACGTTGTAAGAAAAAAAATCTGTTGCCATATAATGAAGTGAAATTACAAAAACAACCAACAACATTTTGACTTGCACTCAATATTTATTTGAATTTTGGAAGGAAATGTATTTTCCTTATGAGTCAGGGGGAAATTAAATACTTTTTAAAAATTACATGCTTTAAATAGCCCAGTTGAGTCAACCAGAAATAAAATTTATCAGTAAAAGTTTCTGACAGGTACAGAGAATATCAGCCAATTTCTTACTTAAGTCCTTAGAGATGAGACTGACTTCCACAATGAAGTAAATTTACAGTATTATTGTTTCTCTTCTGGAGGTGGGGGTGGGGGGTATTTCACTGTCAGACCTCATGGAGAAAATATAATGCAGTTATAGATCTAACATTATGATGCTGTCTGTTTAATACCTTTTCTATGTGCAGGGGATCATCCAGTATCATTTCTAATTAACACATTGCTATTTACTCTGTTGGATCATTAGGCCTTATCACAAAAGGATAATCCAGTCAAATTGAGAGTTTATGCTCCCCTTCCATCTCCCTTAATGGTGCTGTTTGCTAATGAGTCATGTTGTAATTATCTAACAAATTAAAACACATTATCTATTTAACTAAGATAAATCTGTTTAACCAGGGTTTAGCATCCACAAACAACATAGGCAGATTAATTTATTCCAAATATTTTTATTCAATCCATTTCAAATTGATGCCCCAAATTTCAGAGTCAATTTTAAGAATAACACCTAAAATAACACAAATTCAATTTGCTTTCTCTTTATTTACTTAATTTATTCATAGTTATCTGATTTTTTTAAAGTTACCTTCTCGATTTTATCTGAAAATTCACAAAATAATAAATAATGTAAATTTTCTGAGCAAAAATGTCACCTGAAGAAAACTTTGTTAAACCAGTAAGAGCCTATAAAGTAGCCTTATAATGAAAAAGTACAGTTGTAATATTTGAGTTCTATTTTTCATTTCAATAAACAGCTAGGAGTGAGCAAGCATTTCTTGCTGTTAACAGAAGTTTAAATAGCGTTGTCTGATGCAGGATGCGTCAGATTCCACCTTGCAAAGGCTGCAGGAGAATTCCAGATATCATCACAGACCTTATCGCAGACCGCTCCATTCATGATGAAAGGAGTGCTGAACATCAGGATCAGGGCTGTAACCTATTTGTGGAGCAGAATCATTAAGACGGTTCTTCAACCAATTTCCATAAGTGGAGTAGCGGGAAGTATTTAGGCTACTCGAAGTATATCACTAATGAGAAAAGACAAAAAGGATTCATGTGCATGTTTTATGCAATCTCTTTCTGGGTGTAGATGAATAATTATTAATGATTGCAAAGCCTAAAAGGGAGGCAAAAAGACAGCAACTGTAAAGGGAGTGGTAAAAAATTTAAAGAGGAAGTTAAATGAATATTTTAGGGAAGATAAAATATTTAAAGGAAACAAATGAGCAAAACATTTAAACTGGCATGATAAATAGTGCTGTTAAAATGACCCCAGTAATCTGTGCTGTTTGCTGCAGCAGCCATAAGGTCTCCTTCTTACTCGCAGTGCTGTGAAGAGGGCTCTGACAGTTGCTTTCAACATGCCAGTCATTATATGAGGACGTTGTGTCTGTAACCCAGGGCTGAACTAGTAGCTGAGAAATATTAGCCTTTAATTCAGAGCAGTTTGTATTGGTGCTACGAGGCAGAAACATTCCATGCTTTAATGACATTCTTCAAGCTGAGGTCAGGCAACTAAAAAAAATTAAAAATAAAATAAAATAATATCCCCTCATAAAAAAACCCACATAGACATGAGTTCATAATACATTCATACTCAGTCTCTAAAGATACATTCTGTGGGGTTTCTCATAGCATCACTGTTTCAGTCTGCAGCACCAAAGCTAAGTTTGTAAGCCTGCCATCATTAAAAGAGAAAAGTCTGTAGTACATACCAGCAGTTCATTTGTTTTCCAAATGCAAAAATAATTAAATCAGCAAACAAATAATTATTCAAGTCAATGAGAACAATTATCTCGTAGATGCCTCTGAGACTTGGATGTGCATACTGAATTGATTAATTATCCTGCTAAAGATAATTGAGTTAGATCTTTGACTTGCTTCCTCTCAACGCTGTCGCCTGCGTGAGCGAGAGCCGAAGAACAGTCTCGTCTCCGTCGTCGTGATCTCTCGTTCTCTACAGCATTCCCTGTGCTGTAGTGACATGTGGGGCATTTAAAAAGCTCTTTTTTAACTCTGCAAATCTTGCTTTGCATTATTCCTATAAGGAACATCAGACAACAGTTAGACTTCCCACCTCTGAATACACTTAAAAACAATTTGCAATGCATTCTGGTCTTCTGTAGCATCAAATTTGTTCAAACATAGCAGTGCACTGACCTGCCGTTGGTCTGTCCAGGTTCAGCTTTGTCAGCATTGCTGTGTCATGTCCTTACCAACCCATGGGCAGACTATTACTTACCTCTGAGTCAGACAGAGATCATTACCTCTGTGAATGATGGTGGGGTAGTCAGAGCCCAACAGCTATATTTCCCAGCTCAACTCGGCGGATGCCAGCCGTCACATCCTGTTAACAATTCCATGGCTCCACCATAAAGATAAGCTCTCTCAATCAGCTCCGTTTGTCTCAGTTGCCGCCGGAGGGCCATCAGTCATCACCAGTGGGAAGGGAGCCCTCCACGCTCAGCTGTGATCGACATCATTTTAGTGATTCAATCCCAATCACTGGACTGTTTATTTTTCCCACCCCCACCCTCCACCCCAAAAAAATGACTTCATGAAATATTTATTTTGATATCAACTTTAATGCAAACGGTCTTTCCTCGCTGAGCAAATATTGGTCTATCTCATGTTGAATGTTTCAAACGCTGTGATGAATTAAGTCGGAGGCTCTGACATTTTAATCAGAGTGAACATTAGAAGCCAATTGTCACTGTCAGACCACATGGAGGTCACTGCAGTTGTGGGGATCTGCCTGCTGTAACATTTTATCCTTACATCCTAATGATTCGTTTACATGTGAGCTCAGGTTGATATTTTATGTATAAGCACACATTCCTTTCAAGGCCTTTTATTCTATTAACCTGTCCTGTCTTTATTAGATCCTCTCTAAGATGAATCCCATATGGCTTAGCCTTTGATAAATATGCTTTTAGGTCTATCTAATTAATGCATTCCACTGTGATTTTCTTCTCTTGTCACCCACTCTTTAACCTCATTGCAGTGGAACAGACTTTTCCTACTCAAATTAAAGGTCCTCTGAGACACCGTACACATGTGAGCTAATGATGTAGTGCGCTGCACAACCTGATATCTTATCTGGAGGGCCTTGTTGAAATGTTTTGAGTAGAAATGAATTATATGACCTCACTATTAAGGAGTGTGGATATATTCCAAGCAAACATGCTTTATTTTATTGTGTCTGCGCTCTGACTCTTCCAATTGCTAAGCAGATATTTGCTTCCGTGGTTGAAATATGAGGTTTTAGTGTTACCTAATTTTGTACCAAGAGATAGGACTCTCTGGTATGTTCAGAATTTTTGCATTCATTTCAGTAGTATTCAAAATTCCCATCAGATAAAGCTAACAGCAGAATGAGATGTTCTGGTGTGGAGAGTTCAGGTGGGACACACGAGGAAAGTCCTTCTGTTTCCAAATGAATTAAAGCAAGTCAGCATTTTTAAATTTTCTACTCAAGGTTTTCTTTTAATGCCAGCAAAAGTGTAGTTTCCAGCCATGTGACTATGGGACCATTCACCAGTATAATGAATGGGATAAGGTAGTGATCAGCATACTCGTTGGCATTTTGCACAGTGAGCAAAAAGCCGGCTGTACTCTCAAGTTATTAAAGTTTAATATGTCACAAGATAATAATATTGATAAAATTATATACTTTTAGAAAATCCATAAGTCAAATAAAGGAGCCTTTAGTGAGTTTCACATCATCCAGAGACAGGTGAAAGATTTTTTCCCAACCAAGACACAAAGAATCAAATATTCAGTTTACAGCAAGTGTGCAGTTTACTGATAACTGAAGTCAGAAAATATTAAAATAAATAGTATTCTGTAGAAATAATAACAAAATGATTGTAATTAAATCACATGGTTAGAGCTGTTGCATCACAGCAAGAAGGTCCTGGGTTCAAATCCACCTGAGGACCGGGTATTTTTGTAGTGGATTTTCACGTTCTCATATCTGAGTGTGATCGGTTCTTTGTCCTTTAATGTGTAGCCAAGCTGTAAACTGGTGACTCGTGCAGGATGACCCTCCCCACATCGCTATCCAAAGAGAAGTTGATCATAACATTTTTATTAAAATCAAAAAAATCAACAAACATCAATGTAAATGATGTAAATATGTATTCTATCAAGTGCTCTTTAAAGTACTTTATTTAACCAGAGTTTACATTTCTAGCATTCAGTCCAGGTAATGGCTGGAGTCGTATAAGGTCAACAGTAAACTATCGGTCATGTTAATTGCTACTCTTAAAACACCAGTTCATTGTGTACGACATGAAGGTGCAGCACTATTGATACAACAGCAGTGAATCTGCCTCGGAGTGAGGTTCAGTGAGGATACTCACTGCCGATGAGTCGGCACACAGATATCATATAATTTAGGGAAAACAGAATTTCTGACATTTGACTGAGGTGTGAAACAACCTTTTGCTCACTGATTGTCAAAACGCCAAGAATCTTTCAAAATCACAACTGATCCACCCCTCAGCCAACGGGAACGTACATCTTTGAAGCATCCTTTTAATTTAACATGTCAGAAAAGCTTAGTGGTACCTGTCAGTGCATTTCACACCCAGTGAGTGATGAGAAAAAGCAAAACTTATAATTACTCTCACTGTCACTTTTCCATGATAAATGTTTAAATTACCATCCGCTGAAAACAATACTCGGGCATTAAGTCCTCTAAAGAATTTATTCACCCATACAGCCAAACAGCATAAGGACAAAAGTACTTCTCTTGTCTTTTTAAAAAGATGAAATATTTTCTCTGCTGTATAATTCTCATCTCTGTACTTGCAGAGATACTGACCTAAAAAGGTTGATCAAAGACTGTTGGAACTCTACAGCCCGCAGCAACCAATAAATTGGTCCATTCGATGTTTTTCACTGACAAATTATTCTCCGGAGTACTAACATTCTTGGTAGCAACTCAATTAGCTGGAGACAGATGTAGCAAGAATTCACATTTATGTTTCATAGACCTTTCAATATTTTATTATTTCAGTGCATGTTGGCACGGACCCTTTTATGTCACAGAAATGATAACTGTTTGCTAATTCTCACATAAAGAGATAGTTGTTTTGGTGCAGATTTGTGGGGAAGCTACAGTCCCTTTAGGCTTTTACACAATGTTGGAATGGCGTTGAGCACCCACATGCTATATTTAAAGCTAACACTTAGTGTTGGTGCTGAGTGGAGATTGATCCCACCCTCTGTCAATGCAAAGAGAAATGATAGGATAAGAAAAATTACACCTGGAAGAAAAATCACATATTAAAGTAACCCTTTATGCTGTTTATACGTTTAAACTTTGATTTCTTTAGTAGGATAACGGACTGTGTAAATCCATTCCGTTTATTCCATCATTTTTAGAAAAAAAATTAATGATATCCATGATCTCAAAACACTGGACTGTTGCGTTAAAAATGAGCTACCATACTGCTGATCTTCTATGGACCGTCATTAATATTCATGTGTTTTTTTGGCTGTGTTTTAGCATTTGGTATTAACCCACAGGAACACTGGTGACCTTTTGCACAAAACCATATGGTTAACAGTGAGGGATGTCCCCGCACTTCAAGCATCATTTATCTCGGATAGACACAAAAACCAAGAGCAGCACAACACAACTGAGACATAAAAGCATTAAAGAATTTTGTTCAAGTCCTGGTAAAAAAAAGTGAAATCCAGCTTGTGCTTGATCCACGTGTTTTTTTTATATCAGTGGAACATTAGACAGTAAGTATTGCTCTTGTATGCGGTGGCCATCAATTCTTCAGTGTATAGTGAATGTGTAATTATAGATTACAGAACATCAACAACATAAATATATGATTATACCCATGTTTTGAAAACAAACACCAGGGATTACTACCTTATGTCTCAAGAACTGAATCCGTTGAGGTATGACGTCCTGATAATACATCTCCACAGATACAAATACCACCAGCATTTTGCCAAACACGCCGAGCCTCTTAGCATGCGGCGCCAGCAACTAAACACATGGTGCTCTTTGTGTTATGCAAATATGAAAAGGAACCAATGCACAATAACAGCTTTATTGTCTCACTGTACATTTGCCCAGAACATCTGAGAATACCAGGGTGCATAATTAACTGCCAATGAAATGTTCCCTTGAGTCAGTCCTCTGCTTTATTAACAAAGTACAGCAGTTATTTTTAATTGGCTGTTTCATTGTAAACCAAATTAGATAAAATGACAGGGACGCATTTTGAAGAAGTGAATAGAGTATTTGTCTTCTTTACCTTTGTTTTCCAAATGGCAAATGAAATGTTCGGCTTTGCTGAGGAGGTTGTGTTTTTGCTGGTGTTGGTTTGCAGATTTTTTTTTTCAACATCATGGACAACACCTAAAATACTTAGACAGTCACTAAAAAAATTATTGTTAGATCTATCATTCATCAGTCTGTTCAAAGTAATATTCCAGATGTGGTAATATAGAATGATTCTATGTATGGGGCTCATAAAACATTTACTAATGTGAGATCATAAAAAACACATACATACATACAACAAAGATTGAGTTTTAATTGAAGTGATTCACAATGACAATTTTGTCATTTTTTCAATCAAAACTGAACTGGACCCTAAAGAAATCATCCATTGACAAGATCAATCCAACAATGACACTGATGTGGTCCCACACTTTGGGTCAATTTTTCATGGTTAAGGAGTCATTACATGTCATGTGTAATAAACAAACACAGATTTCATGATGTGTTTTTAAAGGTCTCTTGTTGTCTCTGCAGTACTGATGCTCCATATGACTATTATAAGTACATGTCAGACGGTGCAACGATTTTATATTCTACTTATGTTTTGAATATAATATCGATTTCTGCAACACGGTTAAGACACTGAGTGATATTCAGCGGTGATTTAGAGCTACAAAAACAAAATGAAAACAGTTTGAGCTTGAGCTGAAGCTGTTTAATAATTTACATCAAGGCAAGAATTAATTAAAAAAAATAAAATAAAATGGAAGTTGGAGATGCCCTGCATGCCACCACATGAAAATTTCTTTCAGCAATGAGCTGTTGACGAGCAGTTGTGAGGATATCAAACAGTTCTGCTTCCTATTAAAGAATTTTTGGTGAGTGTGTCTTCTTGTTGGCAGAGATTTCAGACTTGGTGTTGCACTAAGCAGCAGGGAGGCACCAGCGGACAGCTATACCTGGATGGCTTTCCCAACCACCGACCTTTCCCAAAATGGATCATTAGCATTGTACCAAAGATGGATGGCAACTTTCTGCACGACTTGCTTGCTCCCAGAGTTAAGAGCTAAGCGCGGGGCTTCCTCCGGTCCCTCGGCCTGCCAGCTGACCTGCTCCTGGGTCTTATTTAACATTCAGGGGGCCCTGACCTGAAAAAAGAGGCTTGGCAACAGAACCAAGGTCCCATTGTCCCCAAAGAAATTAGAGGTGGTAATCGTTCAGGAATGACTTGCTAACCTTCCCAGACCATGTAAATGTAATAGATGCAGCCGAGCACCTTGCCTTCGTTTTTGCAGCCCCTCTGTGTCTCGCTGTCACTGGTCGCGGCAGGTTGTGTCCAATTTGTGGGAATTTGACAGCTCAGAAGTGACAAATGATGGCTGGGGCTAAAAGAAGGTTACATTTAAACACAGCAGAGGTCAACGGGGTAGGTGGCTGAATGCTAAATCACTGTCAGGGAAACTAATGATACGACATTATAAGACAACAGCACAGTAAAAGATGAAGTGCAGGATGTCAAGCTGATCCTATAATCAAGCGATGTCTCTTTCAACCATTCATTCATCTTGATTTTGCATTCACACAATCCAGTGAGTGCTGAATGGAAACATACAAATGGATATTTATGTTGCTGGATCTCTTTGTGTAGCACCAAAAAACATCACGATATTATCATTCCTGCTACATTATTAAAATAATACTGAAAACACGATGACTATTTAAAGCTAACTTCCTGTAATACTACTGGGACTCTTTTGGTTTTGTTGTAATTAAAACACAAAATGCACTTTGTGGATCACTGGAAACAAATATTTCACTTTTTTTATGTCTAATATCGGTTACACCTGCTGTAGCAATTTCAAAAACACACAGGAAGCCTGAATAACAAACACAGAAAGAGCCTGGGAACTGAAGCATGAGTTGTGGCATCTTGACAAGTCTTTAAGTAATTCTTGCGAGAACAAACACCCTTAGGCTCACTTGCTTCATTGCTTAAGTCAAAACAGAAAGTACATACAGGCTCTAAGCTGCCTCAGAAATCAGAAAACTTGCAGGCTTTTAATGGACATCACTTCAGGAAAATATAGACTACTGTGCTGTTTGAAAGGGTATAAAGCCAGGAAGAGCCTCTCCATACTGTCATCAGAGTACAAATACACTGCTGAGCAATGATTTGGATTTAATCACTAGCATTATGCTTTTGTAATTGTGCTTAAATTCTATGAATAAACACCAAAACACCATTTGTGTTTATCTATTATATTCAATTTGAAGGGAAAAACACTGTGGCAGCTGATAGTTACTATTCACGCAACCTAACTCCAGATAGCTGTAGGTTATGTGGACACGGAGTGTCCATGAAACTCAAGGACAGCTCACACTCCCAGATTAAACAGCATTCACTCTCTGTCAGATGCCTAGCTCCCCAAACCGCCCAGCCACAGGAAAATGAGCCCCCACTCGACCCTTGCTGTGGATGACAGGATAAAACACAACAGTTTTTGCCTGAAGGAGACCCAGGATAACGAAATAATCCTTAATCTCTGTCCCTTCGAGGCACTTTCAACACCTGTTATTCTGGATGGCGTTGTGAGACGGGGCAACTCACAGATTCATTTTAAGCCACATAATTATTACACTAATTATTCACTTTGGTGTGGGGTGATTACCAGTCCTCGTGCAGGTGAATACTTGTCTGCTCGTGCACCAGCTGAGGCCAGACCGGAGAGGCTCGATGGAACAGTTGTTCTACTCCTTTTTCCCTTGCAGATATTTGACCTCTTGTCATGTTTGCAATCTGTACTTTAGGGGGAAGGGAGAAAAACAGCCAGAAACTTTTAATTGCTTGATAGGAACAAGAGTGGAAAGCATCGATTCGGCCATCTGTTCAGTCCACGCCTTCTCTTTGGCAAAGAAACTTTGTTAAACAGGTTGTGTGGTTTTCTACTGTCCTGTGTGACGGATCTGCTGGGAAATGTTGTCATGCCATTCTACGTAATGATGAGACAATATTTCTCTTAAATTAATGAGCACCCATAGTATTCCATCTCCTCTTCTCCCCCTCATCAAAAATTAATGAATCAAGATATATTCTTTTCATTTAATGGGGCGCATTTATAATCAGCGCTCGGGGGTCCAAAAGCCTTTAAGACAAATATTTCTGCTCTTTGACTAGATTTAATTCAATTAGTAGAAATACAACCTCAAATACTATGTGTCTATTAACAGGTCTTTCATGTTAAAAATGAGTATCATGAATAATGTATCTGTCCTAATATGAAAACAGGTATTCATTGGTGCTATAGAGAAACAAAGAAAAAGTGTAAGGGATCTCCCTTTAGTGTGTGGGTGATAGATCTGAACGAAATGTTGTTTCACACATTATTACAGGCTGTTTTAATTTGAATTTCTGCATAGATTCCTTTAAAATTTGTAAAAAAATAAAATAAAAAAAGTAAACAATCAATTCATTCAAAGCATGGATTTATAATGATAAAACATTTTTCTTTTTTTTGTTTTGTCTAAAATTGTTTTAATGTCTCCATAATCAACTTGAATTAACAAGATGTGTAATATTTTGTATTTTTGTAGTTTTGAGGAGACAGTTCTCTTTACAGTTTAAGTAAATAGCGGTTTATTGGGGATTAGTTGAAGATTAGCTCTTCAGATGAGTTTTTTTCCAATGAGTGTGTGACTTATTACATTCCCAATACTGGTTGTAACAAAGGTATTTGGTTTGTATCAGTGAGTTTCACTGATGTGTTTCTGTAATTGTTACAATGTATATGAGGTCTGGTTTTATAAAATCTACTCATGAAACTTGTCTGCAACAAAAAAAATACTTAAAATTGCCAGACTTTTTGTTTGGGAGAGAAATCAACCTAAAATGGGAATCTAGTTCATGAAAACATTGGTGTTTAATGTTGTGAGGGGAACTTGACCATAAAACACCCACTCAGAACAAGTGTAAGGAAGGTGGATGATCAGTAAGAGTATTTAGCACACATGGCTTTTGTTAATGATTTTTAATAACTGTGTTCATCATAACAAAGTGGACTATTCTTACTCATCCAAAATAGCATCTTCAAGAAGGTATAAATCCTCCTGTGGTGAAAACACAGCCATCAGGAGTGTGTCATATTGTATGTACTGTAGTCCTCCAACCGTCATGCGTAAAGTAGAATATAGGATAGGACTACTAATGTAATAGTTGACACATGAACTATTCACATATACAAAAAAACACAAATGACATGCTTGCCATTTGATAACCTTGAAGAAGCTCACAATCTTTTTACAGTTAAAAAAAAAAAAAAGAAAAAAAGAGAAGTGTATTCTTCTTGCTAGGCCTCCAAAAGGTCAGTTTCCACTTTCTGTGGAAGCACTGCTGAAATATAAATGCTCTGTAACACGTGTCTGGTGATTGCTTTACTCTCTAGGCAATGTCAATTTTGTGAAAGTACCTGCAGATTAAGTCGGCAGGATGACAAGGGCCCTTCTTGAAGCTGCTGTCTTGTCATAGTGAAGGGTCCGAAAGCCCTTGTCTATTACTGGAGACACCCCAAGGACAGATGTTTTAGGCTTAGGGGGGTGATGGAGAATAATAGCACATTAGATTCCTAATGTCTCTCAGAGGCTCGACTCAGGGGAGTCAGAACTCCTGGGTAATTCAAATTCATCTCTCTTTTTCTCTCCCTCATTTCCTCCTATCTTGCGTCTGTTTTCTTCACTCTTACCAGTTTTGGGTCCTCTCTGTGTATTGAGGAACCCAATCCTAGCCTGAAGCTACAAGCTGCACAGTCCATTCATCAAAAGCGTGACCCTCTCCATGAGAGACAGAATGCTATGGACTAATGAACTCGATGCTTGGTGTGAACGTATCTCTGCACATGGGGGGGGGGGGATCTTTACTTGTTAAAGGCCATCACAACACATAAAACACACATGTGTCATGTTTCAGGATGAAACGTGAGAGAGGGGTCCGCCTCTCTCTGCAGCTCATGTCCTTGTGTTGGACGTGGAATTAGTCCTATAAAAATATTGGAAGGTTTAATGCCAGGTTTTAATGTGAAAAATTAGCAGCTGACACACTTTTCATATTTTATACTCAGTCATCTTGCAGCTCCCCCCCCCCTATATTTGGCCCGGTAAATATATTGCCATAAAGCTAATATGTAATGAACAGCACTGTGGTTGCATTCCCCTCTGGAGTCTTTTTATTGTCATACATCATATGTAAATTGGGGATAAAGGGATATTTTTTTCTTTTTTTGTACCAGTATGAATACTCAGTGTACAAAACACATGCTAGAGAGAAATCCCCATCCCTATCCCCTTCTCCACCAGCCCCCACCCCCATTTCCAACCCCAGGCCAAGGGTACACCTTGATGAGTGAAGAGGGAGGCTAATGCAGTCCTCAGGCTTAATTAATCCTATGTCTTATTTGATGAATGACTCCCAAATTGTGCTGTAATAGTATTTTTTTATGCAGGAAGGGAGCTTGCAGAGCGGCGTGTTGACACGGAGCTAGGAGAAAGTCAAAGTCGGGACTTCAGAGAGTCTGGACTTCGGGCTTTGTTTGCAAAGTTGTTGTCCTCTGTGGACATTTTAAGCCCTGTCCTCTGACGTCAGGCCAGCGGTGGAGAGTGATGATGTGCTGCAGGGAACATGTGTTTATGGATTTCTCTAGCTCAGATCACTATAGGAGTCCACTTTGTTTCACACTGGGTTTGTCAGTTTTGACAAACATGATGTGTTGTCTGTAAATACACACAGTGCCCTATGACATTCTTGCTATTTTACGTGAACATTTTCCTCAGGGGTGGGGGGCAACACGTCACGGTGATAAATCCTGTGTTTGACTTCCTAATTGGAGGTACCTAAACTACTGAAAACCAACAGTTTTTATAGAATGACTCTGGAGCTGGTGTTAAATGATTCTATTGTTTGACTGAGGTCACACTGAATGTACCTGTATTTGTGTAGTGAATGTAGGATATACAACTACACTGAACTCTATCAGTTGTAATTGAACTCCCACCACAGCTATAACAGAGTTCTTGTTCACTATTTTTTTTTTTTTACTCTGTTGTAAATGTGCCTTTATTAACCATATGACACCAGTCAGGCCACGGATTCAGAACTCCTGCTTTTCCCATTTAATATGAATCCTTTTGTCACCAAGGGCTCTGCTTTAAGTATGCATTGTCCTAACAGAGGTAGCACTTAAAACTAACGATGTCATAAATTTTTCTGGCTAATGTGGCAGGCACAAAGGGGACTTTGGCGGGCGGGGTGAGGGTCTGGTGATTTGAGAGGATAGGATGATGAGATTCAGTGGCAGAGCCCAAGCAATGAACTTGATTAAACTAATCTCATCTCTATCAAAGCATCACTCTGATACCCCCTCCTTGTCCCATTATTCATGGCAATGGGATAATTACACTGAAATGCACGGGGCCAGACAGACAGCACTGTGACTCAGGCCCTCAGACCCAGGGCGATGCCTCCACTACTATGTGGTCTGTTCATTTTAAACACAGATTAATTATGGTCAATGGGATGGTTCACATCTGTCACTTTCAGTGAGAAAAATGGAAATGATCGCCCTCAAGATGATAAAGGATGTATATTAAGTCATCTGCTGGTTGGAGGTTCAATGGAGATGAATACAATCAGCATTTTAATTTTGACATCGGCACCATGACTGTCAGTGTGTTATGGAAAAACAGCAGCGGCGGAAGTGATAACATCAATGTTTGCAGTCATTGTCCCTTAAAGCTTACACAGCAAGTGATCTAAAAAGAAAATATAAAGAGGTAATGATGATTTAATCTAATATTTTCTCCTTATCATCCTCTCAATGTCTCTGTGTACCTGAAAATGTATTACTATCTAGATTATAACCAGGTGGACTATAATCAAATCTAAACCAGGTTTGGTCATACAAAGATTATTTCAGCACACATCTTGTTTTTCTGTGATATAACACAGGAAAGATGGTATTTTTATTCATATTTCTTTACTTACTTGTGTTTACAGTACTGTATGGATAAAAGTAAGTCCCACGTTGAAAAGACAATAATATTTGTTCAGTTTTATTTCATTTCATATTTTATTTGTGGCGATTATTTTCCTTAAGCATGCAGACTGACGCTCTAATATCTGTGTTTATGCTGCTAAAGCATGCTTCAATATATTAAACACAAGTCCGGTGATACAAATATTTTCCTTTCCAAGTAAAATGTTTTTTAATTAATAACACATAAATAATTGAGTAATGCAATATTTATGTAATCAACTCAGAGGTGTTTGCAGTGCAGCGTTAACGCCTACACACATCAGTGGTTTTTACAGTTTCCAGGCGCATTTCAGGCATTTAGGCTACATTTGCTTCCTCTGAGTCCCTTTTATATTCACAGAGGCAGTAAAAAAAAAGAAAGAAAAACAATTCAGACCTTTTCCTTTAGTTAAAAAAAAAAAAATAGAACCCCGAGCGTCTTAATTGCACAGAGAATGTTCAAACAGGTTTTGTGTCTTTACTTTAGTTTTTGTTTGGATGGCTGTGTCAAACATGAGATTTATTTTTGTTCAGCAAGTTGGTAGGAGGTGTCGGCTCATAGAGTCCCTTAGTCCACACACACACAACACACACACACACACACACACACACACACACACACACACACACACACACACACACACACACACACACACACACACACACACACACACACACACACAGAGTCCCCCATACACACCCCAAGGGACTATTGTGTGACAACAAGGGAGTGATGAACAGACGCACGCAATCGGCATCCAGCCTGTGTAATTATCTCCTGGAGTGGTGTGTGGAGTCACTGAGCCCTGCTCCACCGCGGTCAGGGCTGTGTGGCCCTCAGTGCTCGTCTGCAGGTTGTTTTTATCACCACAATGATTGGGCTGCTTCCGCTTTCGGCCCCAAGGATGTTTTTCTGCAGTTCAGCCTTTCAAGTTCGTCCCTGAGGACTAACGTCAAGTCACTGGCAACTGACCATACCACTTGAAACTAACAAGATTATTTTGTTACATGGCGCACAAGCTTTCATTTCTTATTTTTTGAACTCAGGGAAGATATTGAGTTGTTTCTTTTTCCTTCTCCAGAAGAATATGTAACTGTAAAATAAAGGTTTATTATAATATCCAGGCCATGCCCAGATGTGTGGAGTCAGTCATGTTTATTCTCCTCTACAAGGGTTTATATAGTGAATTAAAGGTGCGCATTAATTAACACCCCTCTCTTCCTGCAGTAATTCTTTACATTTGGATTTGGTCCAATATTGTAAACATGCTCTCAGATGCAACGTGTCTAGTGTGATGCTGTTTGTTACATTCTACTTCCAGTGATCCAGCATGTACACACACCAAGAAGCTTAGAAATTAGGAAGATCAAGAAAAGCTGCGTTTTTAATAATCACTCCTGACACACTGCCGTGACCACCGACAGTGTTGTTACTGCATTCTGTTTGCTTCAGATGACAGATTTGGAAATATTAGGTTTAGAGTTTGGCATCCACAACTTTTGCTAAGTTTATATTGAAAGGTTTTCATGGTTAGAGTTCTATTACCCTTCTAACTTCCTAATACAGTGCGCCCTCGTTCTTTGCGGTTAACGCGTTCCAGGAACCACACACGATTAATGAATTCCGTAATCGAGCGATGAACTATTTATCTTATTATTTACAGTAATTTAAACATTTGTGACCCTCCCCATACTGATAATAAACCACCTTCTATCTGTATTACCTTTTCCCACAGTCTGATAGACTGCTTAAAGTGCTTTTGTGTCTCACTGAAGTCTGAGACTCACGAAACGGAGGGCACTTCCGAATACCGTCAGACAATAGAACACGGGTACGGAATCACGTACCCACGATGAGGTGAAGTTGCGAACGTTGATAAACGGGGATGCACTGTACATGTATCTTAAACAGTCTGGGAATGGTTACAGTACAGAAAAAGAAATGTCTTGTTAACTCATTTCAATTCAGCACAGGAAAAATGTACTGTCTCCTAAAAATAGTTTTCTGAACAATCATTACAAAAAAAAAACCCTTATTGTAATAAACACTCACAACTCTTGTAAACTTGTGGGCATGAGAGGAAACATTAGCTCATCAGGTGGTGATACTGTTCACTAGTGTCCTCCCATTGCAGTACTGAGTTACTGTATATGTCCATTTTGAAGAACACGAATCACATGTCTGAGTTTCCTGAGATCTGGTACTGGACCCCTGGGGCACCCATGAGAAGGAAAAGGGGAGCACTGTTATCGCACTGAGCTACTGATGGGCCACCAATAATCAAGGTTATCCTAAATATAACTAATGATAGACACATTTATCATTTACTGGAACAACCACAAAAAAGTTTTTCTTTACAAATGTGCAGCTGTTTCATTATGTAATTGTGTTTGTGCTGTAGTATCGCTTCACATGGGCAGAAATGACCCAGCAGCTCCACAAACTACTCTACTAGAATCAAAAGTTAGTTGCTTATTACAAGAAAGAGTTAGAGTACAGTCTCTGGTGCTGTGTACATGTCCTCAGTCAAGTTCAGTGTTGTCCAAACAGATGCGTCGTATTCCTGTAAACCAGAGCCATGACAGGTTAAGCCTTTAATTGTATGTAATGATGAGAAAAGGGTGATTCTTTCTGGTAGCAAAACATGTGTTAAAGCTGTTGCTAATTTTATGCCTTTGTTTGAATCAGCAATTTCAAATACAAAGTCAGTTTTATTAAACTGGCACCAAATTCCAACAAAATAGATAGATAGATAGATAGATAGATAGATAGATAGATAGATAGATAGATAGATAGATAGATAGATAGATAGATAGATAGATAGATAGATAGATAGATAGATAGATAGATAGATAGATAGATAGATAGATAGAAAGATAGATAGATAGATAGATAGATAGATAGATAGATAGATAGATAGATAGATAGATAGATAGATAGATAGATAGATAGATAGATAGAAAGATAGATAGATAGATAGATAGATAGATAGATAGATAGATAGATAGATAGATAGATAGATAGATAGATAGATAGATAGATAGATAGATAGATAGATAGATAGATAGATAGATAGATAGATAGATAGATAGATAGATAGATAGATAGATAGACTTTATTTATCCCAAACTGGGAAATTTCGGTGTCACAGTAGCAGAGCACAATTATTACAGAAAATATACAGAAAACGTGCATTGAGGAAAACTAAGACAGTTAAAGAAAATAATAATAATAATAATAATAATAATAATAATAATAATATTAACAGAAATATAAATATATCAACAATATTAACACTAGTAATAGTAATAACAGTAATAATAATAGAGTGGACTTACTAATTTCCGTACAGTTATTTACATTTTTTTTTAAATTGAATTAAAAAAATTAAGGCATTTTTCAAAAATAGCAAGTCTGGACAGTTCTAGAATATATAAATGGACAGGTTCTTTTGGAACCCGCCTGATTCAGTTGATGAGTTCTTCAGCTTCAGGGATAAACTGTATGTTACTGTGTGGCTAAATTGTGATGAAATAACAGGAGCTGGATTCAGATTTCATGTGACTTTTCCCTCAGTAAATGTACCATATATATTCACACAAGTACAGTTCAGATTAAGGTTTTATTAGTATTGATTTAAATTATTTTATTTTGTTATGTTTATTAATTTTTCTTATTAGCTATTTTGACACTTCTTTGTTTTTATTTCAGACATAACTTTCTAATACAGTACTCTCATCACCTTGAATATAAAAAGTAGACATTCAAAATCCATTATTTCTTTAGCTTGTCTTACATTTAACTCCACATCCTGGTGTTCATGTTGCATATATTGATTTAATAACACACACCTCAATCTCCTTCCAGCCCTCTGTCACTAATCAGGCTCTAAACATTCATCTGGAGCAACAGCTTGTTTCCCAAAGCCACATGAAATGCCTCGTCAGCACTTTACCTGAGTATCTTGTCAGATTGACTTTGACATTATCTATGCACATTGCAGACAAGAAGCAAACATACGATAAACTTACCTACTTTGTATTGGCTATACCAGGGATCAATAGATGGATCAGACCATGTCGAACTTTAATTTGAGTTTTGTGGGGAAAAAGCTGCTCTGAAAATTGTTGACCTGCAGCTCCAAACTCCTGCTGGCTTCTCCTCTGATAGCTGTCATTCCACCTGGCGCCACCCTTTATGTTGACAGGATTATTATTTTAGGTATGTTACGCATGAAGACCTGCGTGTCTGGATCTTGTTTCTATCACTGCAGTTCAAAGGTGGATGTATTTATCTGTGCTCTGTACTGCTTATTTTGCTCACAGCTTATATTAAACTCACATGTCAACAAGGTTGAAGACACAGAGTTGGAGTTTCAGTGTCAGAGTTTCAGAAAGAAATACAAGTACAGCAAATAATACATAATGTATTTTAGATTAAATCTTTATAATATACAAACAATTCGAAATAACTTCACCCAACTACAAAAAAATGCTACTTGAATGTTATGTTCAAATAAGCATATATTCTGTGTAGAAAGTTCATTTAATTTTGATACCTGAAGTGCTTTTCCAGATAATTTAGTATTTTTTTAAATGCACGATGTTCACGTCCAACAAGCTTTTCGACTGCTCGAGGTCGGCTTCTAATTCCGCCGCCATGTTCAGGATGTTCATTCCTGAATAATGGATTCATCAACACTAATGACCGTTTGGGATCTTCTACAAAACCAACACAAATCTGCAACTGGGAGAGAGATAATGTGATGTTTCTGGATCCCCTACAAATTTAATTTCAAAGCAGACAAACTCAGCAGACATTATATGCAAAATTATATAACATTATAGGACTCAGCATGATGAACTCCTCCTCAGCTATTGCTACCACAGATGCTGCTTATCTTTACTTTTTCTTTTTTTTTTGCCTGGCCAAATGTTCTTACAAGATTTTTCCTTGGATCATGTCTTACATAAATCAGTATTTTTCAAGTACAACCATTAACAGCACTGTCCTTTCATTACCTTTTTCTCCATCAAACCACACTAATCCTGATTTACACAGTTTAAAACCTTGGCCACATCCCTTACCTTCACAGGAGATAGGGTAATTAAATTGGTACTTTTTACAAGTCGTACTCAATAAATCTGAATAAATTAACAAGGCATTACTAAGACTGCTACATTAAATTTGCATAGTATGTTTAATGAATATGCAACTGCAAGTGAAAAGGTCTGCTACTCTGAACTCTTGGAATTAGCATAACTACTTCCAGCATGTTTCTTAAATAACGCTCTCATTTGCACATCACTGAGCTGGCTAATTCTAACTTCAGTCAGTGCAGTCTCATAATTAAGACTCTCGCTTTAATTTTTAATGAAGTTTATGTTACATCAATCCTGACAGTAATGAGAGGGACATGGAAACAAAAAGGCTGCTAATAATTAAATTCACCCACCAGTTTGAGGCGTAGTGATTCCTGGGGAGAAATTACACGACTAATTATTAATTTGATATTCATTCTATTTCATGAACAGAATCACATAACTGCTTGTCTGCGTGCCAGTTATGCTGAAATGCAAAATGGCTTTTCACTGTCCCCATGACTGGGAGGTCTCACGTGGATTTTACTGCACAATTAATCATGTTGACACTCACGATTAAATGCTTTTTATTGGTGCCGATTTATTAGGCCATATTACCTGAGTTGGTTTAAGGCCTGTTGAAATCTGTCAGTGAGATGAGGACATAAACAGAGTAATGATTGAATAACAGTGCTGATTTGCCAGCAGTTCAGACCTGGAGCTGACTTTCAGCACTTTGATTAAATAAAAAAGACAAAATGACTAATATACATGGTTATCAGTTCTCATTTTTACGATGTTTTTGTAAAATGTTAAAAGAAATGCTTTAAGACCAAAGAGATGAGAGGTCAGATCTTAATTTATAGAAGAATTTTTGAATGTACCTTTTTAATCAGACGGCTTCTCTTCCTAAGTGCCTGAAATTTGATCTTTTCTGAAAGCTAAAAAAAAAAAATGGAACAAGTGTAGACAAGCAATTGGATGACTTTTCCCTCTTCAGCAAAGGATGACTGCATTGTGCTGCATTTCAACATCGAACAGCTGGAAATTAAACATATTCATGGTTAGAACCGGAACTTCTCATGAGATCATTATAAAAGTTTCGCTGATTTCTTTTTGTTTTAAAGGAAAGTTTGTATTTTCTCAGAGTAAAAGCCAAGCGGAGAGTCGGGATAAGACAAAAACATCTCCTTAAAGTGTCAAGATTGTGATATGTACCATTAGAGATATAAGTGTCTGTCAGTTGTATGAAAATAACAATTAACGCATCTCTACCAAAGTTCCAAATTTATTGAGAGCTTCTTTCAATCAAAACTTAAGCATGCAAGTCCACCATTTGTGTGTGAACTCGGTGAATCTGTGAAAAAGGCTATTAGATGAAGAGAGAAATGAAGAACATCTTTATTCTCTTCATTGTGAAACAGATACACTTTTGATCAAAATTGTTGTGCATGTGGATCCTCTCATCTTCGTTGTCAAGACAACTGCTGAAAGTTCATTATTTGGGATTGTAATGGCTTTGGTTTACGCAGGAAAACCGAGCGTCTCCCCAGCAGATAAAGCTGTTAATACTCTTGTCTGTGGCTACAGTAGCTGTGACCAGTAAAGGTTTTTCCTGCATGTAGCCACACTTGACATTTCATAGGATTCTTCCTGTGCTTTTCTATCAGTGAATTTTAATAGCGGGAACCCCAGCACTAGATTAAATTTGTTTGACGGAAGCATAATTGCATGTGTGTGTGTGTGTGCGTGCGTGCATGCGTACTTTCTCCTGAACAGGTCAGATTCAACAATGGTATTAACAATGGTAAAGGATCCAGTGACCAACGTCACAGTTTGTCAGAACTACCCTTCAAAAATAAATCAGCTTCACCTCAGCTTCATGAACTCTTAGTGATTTCAGACATATAAATACGTGGTTTTTTTCTCTCGATATTAGTTCTGCTTTCTAAGGTCTTTCACTGCCAGCTAGGGGTTTTATCCTCACATTGATGATGTCAAAGCAGCAGTGGAATGACACAGCGTCATCTTTTTTAAAATGCACAAATATTCAAGCCTTCCCTAAAATAATAGAACAAAATCCTTCCACTGGGTTTTTTCCTGTGCCCTTTTGATTATCCGTGGATTAACGGGACCTTTGTGTTTTCCTCACTGCACCAATGTTTCCGGCACAGGTTAGCTCCCCTATTACCAAACAAATGAATTAGTGCCTGGAAATGTGTCATGCATATTACCTTTCAGCAGGAGGCACATTGAGCTGGTCAACCGTAAAGGAGCAGTACAAAGCGTACCATTACACATTGCTTGTTTGTGCTTCTCTTTAAAGCTCTCTGTGATTTACTATGAGGCTTATTTATGCTTAGCAATGC
Source organism: Antennarius striatus (assembly GCF_040054535.1). Lineage (NCBI taxonomy): Eukaryota > Metazoa > Chordata > Actinopteri > Lophiiformes > Antennariidae > Antennarius > Antennarius striatus. The sequence continues at coordinate 9,560,341 of NC_090779.1, forward strand.
AAATGTGAGCCTTACAGCAGAATATATCACACACCAATTAAAATATATCAATAGATGTGCCACTTGGAGATTGGTCATTGTGTTAATCCCATAAAGGACTTCATACTGCTTCGGTAGCATTTCTGTCATCTAAAATACAAATATTAAGTCACATTAAACACAGGGGAGCCTTGTGTCTAAAATAAGAGCCACTCAGGAGATGTAGGTCACAAACGAGCTGTTCTAATTCTCCACGTTCCCTAAAACAACACGATGGCACTTATGGATTATGTTTGCAAACTTTTTTTTACCCAAATTTCCTGCAATATCTTTTTATTCCTTTACCTTCCCTGCGGATTTCACCAGCATCAGCCGCTTGTTTTTGTTTAGCAGTGCTGTAAACACTCCTGTATTGTTACTGTATTGTGTTGTTCTGGTCTTTGGCTCTCATAGCCATCCTTTGAGACCAGACTTTTCCCTGACGTATAAGATGAAAGACAGAGCAAAATGCCCCTCATTTGGTCCCAGTTGGTTAAGTGTGTTCTGATCACTGCCAAGGTCTGGATGAACACGAGCCAAACAAAGGACCGTGCCTTCCAACCACACAAGTTCAGAATATAAAGGATTTGCCACTGTTAGACATCTTACACGCTAACCCCCAAAGGAGAGACGTGTTGGCAGTGTTGTCGAGGACGAACAACATTGTCAACTTTCTCTGAATTGATCCAGGAGTTCAAAGACTTTCATCATTCCCTACCTGTGTACTTTAGTGCCCATATATGCCTTTAATTCTCTCATGGAAAGGAAACCACAGTAAATAAATTATAACTTCTTTATTGATAGTAATTTATCCACAATGAAACATACATGTATGGAGACGTTTTAGGCTAAGTCAGCAACATTGACCTCAAGCGGTTGTAACTGTGACCTCATGTATTGATCTATTTCTACTCTTCAATCAAAATGTCACATATCTTCTGGTTGAGTTGTGTATCAGTGTTTAAGAACAGAATGAGAGCTTTACAGCCTCACCTTCTAAAATTAATATAAAACTCCTAATTATAATAATCAATAAACACACAATATGATTTTGTTTTGCTAACTTTCATGTGTTCTACGTGTCTTTTATTTTTTATTATTTTATGTATTATTTTAATAATAGCATTGAATTATTTGATTTGTAGTTTATATATCTGTAACTGGGACTTATAATAATAATAATAATAATAATAATAATAATAATAATAATAATAATAATAATAATAATAATAATAATAATAATAATAATAATAATAATAATTCTATAAAACTAGATTTTTTTGTGAACTATATTATATTTTTTTCATGACAGTGCATTAATCTTTCTCCTTCAAGGTGAAAGTTCACTTTTCTGTTGTCGTTAATATATTAAGATCTTACATAAATATTGCATATTTCTCATCCATTAATTCCTCATTCATTTTCAACAATATATAGAATGACTGAAAAATTCCATGATTATTGTTCATGTGAACCATGTTCATTATACACTAATACATAGTACAGTCACATTGTTATTCTGTTTTCTCCTCTCATCTTTCACCCCATTTACATTTTGTTTCATCTCCTCATCTTTGCAGTGACTTTCTTTCTGCTCTTTGCTCCTTGTCTTCATGGCAGCTGGCTAAGTATCATGTTTAGTTTAATAGGATGATTTGTTGTCACAGAGTCATCCGTCACCAAAAGCTAAATGATGAAATGAGAGTGTGAGCAGCGCTGTCTTGTCGGTAATGAATTATTCAGCAGGGTCAGGGGCCTCTGTTTTGGTTACAGTCTGCAGCACAAACACGGACCTCAGGTAGTACACTCATCAGTCCTGCTGTTTCTCACCATATGGAGTCAATGAACTGGGAGGACACACACACACACACACACACATACATACACACACACACATACACACACATATGCGCCCGCGCACGCACACACACACACACACACACACACACACACACACGCATTTACCTGCAGACACACAATCTCAGTGGATGGATGGATGGATGGATGGATGGATGGATGGATGGATGGATTAATTTAACAATTAATTGAACAAACAACATAAATAAGGTGTTAGTGGAGGATGAACTGGTCCATATTACATCCTTTTTAGTCTCTGTCAATGTTGAATCAAAGGAAAATTCACAGACAAATTGAATCAGAGGCTCCCCTCTCCGAACAATTGAGATATCTGTTACAGCTGATGTACCATATCATGAATGCTTAATTTATGTAATTAGACCATTAGGCATAATCCGAGCATATGCTGTAAATGCCCTGAGGTCTTTTTTCTTGTACTCTCTCTGATGTCACACTAAACAGCTAATGGCGTGGGCAGCTGCAGGACCCTAATCCCAATGTTTGACAAAATCAAACCTCCTATAATTCACCATCTTATGACATCACTGTTAATTGTTGCTAACATAGATTAATTTGTTTATTATAAATATTTTTTCCTGGTTGAAAAAAGAGAGAGAACCACATTGAGGAGAGCAGCATGTGAAGATGGCCTTTAAGTAGTGTGAGTGTCCCGTCATATAAACTAAATTTACCTTTGAGGAGGTTTCAGTGAGAGCTCTCTGTCTGCTAATTAATTGTCATTCTGCTGAATATTCATACCTTATCATCAGCGCGTCCTTAATTGCACCGTAAAACATCTCTGGGGGCTGAAATCACTACGGACTTAATTAGTAGTACAGGCCGACTGGTTGGGTTGAGGAGTCAGTTTGCAGCGGACGTCTTTCACTGACGGTGTGCTTAACACAAGGGCGCAGGCAGATAACTAATCAAAGTGATATTTTACTTGGGAAAAAAACTAAAAGAATTCAAGAACAATTTTGGTAATTTTCAGCCACAATTCAATGGGATTATAATTGATTTTATTACATTTGCGCACCTACTTTAAATATTTTTGGATGATTAGTGTATTAAAAATTATTTGACTGCTTGTGAATTTTACTTATTTGAATGTGCTTTTCAAAACGAATTTTTAACATGTTAAAGAATTAATCACACAGATTTGTCTCAAATTATTTTGATTTTTTTTCGTCTGTTATGCTCGATAATTGAAGTTTATTTCACTCAATTAAAAAGGGATTATGTAATTTATTTCTCGCAGACGGTGCTGTCTGCGCATGTGCAGACACTTGCCCCCTCCACTCTTCTGGAGGCAGGAGATTCGTTTACTGTCTTGGGTTTGAAGCTGTGGCCTTTCGGTGCGGAGATTGCGCGTGGACTCCCACAGGGTGCACAAGATCCCAGTGAACAAGCACGCAGAATTGGAAAGAGGAGAATTTTACGGTTTTCACTGAAGTAACGCTGTATTACAAATTTAGAGTGTTTTAAAATAAAAAAAGATAAGCACGAAATGTTAAAATATGAAAACGGCATATTATCGACATAAAAATCCAGTAAATTTGCTAAAAAAAATATTTATTTGTGTCTGCCTTAAACACACATTGCCTGTAGATTATATATATATATATATATATATATATATATATTTTTATTTTTTTTTTTTTCAAACTTTGAGGTCTGCCTTTGAAAATGCTCGGATATACTTTCAGCGTAAATCAAATCCCTCACATTTTAATTTCTCTTACTGGTCCCCGGTGGGGCTGGTCTGGGTGGCAGCATATCTCAACTCGATTCAGTGTGACAATATTGTTTGGCTATCATTCGCTGCTTTAGCGTGAATGGCATCGATCCTCTTTTAACAACATTTGTTTCCTATTGTGTTGGGGGGGGGGCAGCAGAGGAGGGCAGACGTGTGAAAGTGGCTGTTTGATTCTCTTTTTCATCCCCATGACCTCAGCTTTTGTGTCTCGTCACCCTGGGAATGTCACGCCTCACTACTCTACTTTAAGATGTTTCAGAAAGTAGCTTTTGTTTTCGCGTCCCTTTTTTTTTTTTTTTTTTTTAAAGCTCACACAAAACTGTTCTTGGTCCACTCCTGTTATAAAGGCTACTTCAGGCTGAGGCACGGTTCACAAGTGCAATGCAATTTGGCTTATCCCAACCTTTGTTCAGTTTCTACAACTGACCAAACACAGTGCAGACTTGATCTACTGCTGCTTGAACTCAGGAGTTTGGGAGCAGCTAAAAACCCCATTCAGATTCAGAGTCATGGTGGTATTTTCAGTGTGTGCATTCGACGGGGGACAAAAGGGCCTACCAATATCCCATAACCCCGAAACTCAAAAAGCCACAGCGCCTGTGCGTAAAAAGGAGGGGGCAACGCGCTTTCACCGCGGCTCAGTTGGTAAATGCGACTGATGCAGGTTAACCTGAAAGAAACAAACTGGAATGACTTTTACAGTGCAAACAGGAGACAAAACAACGACACGCTGTTTCAAGTGGAAAACGTCAAAATTAAGAATCGGGTTGTTGCGACATTAAAACTGTAAGCGTGCCGTTTTAATAGCGCACTGATCACAATCACCATTAAGTCCCCCCGCTGCTGAAGCAGTGCCCATATCACACCTTGAGCACGGACATAGCAAAAGTAAGTAAATAGTTTTTTTTTTTTTTGGAAGCTGAATGGATGCTTATGGGTCAAACTGGATGTCAGAAGATATTTGGTACTCGGCTGGTCGTTGTCATTATTCCGGGTGGACTGGGTCACTTCCTTTTGGACTTTCCAGATGAGCATTAATAGGAACTGACAGGTGTTAAAACGCTGTGGAAGTGAAAAGAATTAAACGACGCGACAGATTTATTTATTTATTTAATTTATGTTTATTCTTAGATAAAAGTGTCCCATAAACATAGGGATAAAATAAAGGCTATAGAACATTTAATCTGATTGTAAAAAAAAAAAAAAATTAAATTCCTGTATGCGCTGATTGAGATTGTTAAACATACAGCAGGGAGAAAGAATTCTCTTATTCAACCTGCCCCGACATGGTTTCTGGGTGAAAATAGCTCGGTGTCCCCCCGCAAAGCGATTCTTTTCGTAATCCGTCAGACTGGTGATGGGGTGCATTGTGGATTTATGGGCGGAAATTAGCATAAATTATGAGCAAATCTGCGGGTGCGCGTGTGTGGTCCCTGGCATTGCAAACCCTCCAAGCGGAAAGGTGGCCCCGGCCAAAAGCTTGAATAGCAATAGCTCAAAATAGGGTTCCCATTTGCTTTTCACATTCATATAATTGACTTATGGATATTTTATACAGTTTCATCCACACCATCCTCGAGGGTTTATTTGCATTTCTGAAGTGTTTCTGGATCTTCTTTACATGAACACAATAGATGTGATTGTGCTCATGAAGTTTTCAGCCTGAGTAACGTTGTTTGCATTGTGTTGATGTTTTTTTTTTTTATATTCGTCTGCTTCCTCTGCTCGGCTCAGGGCGAAATTAACTAAGAAAAAAAAACAAAACCCCATCAACATTTTTCCTCATGGTAAAATTCTGTATTCCGTAAACAACATTAGAGGGTAATAACAAAAAGAAAATCAAAACGAAATAATTCATTAGTAAACTCATCACACCGCCTCTCCATAAATAAGAGAATTTTCAATAAATCATATACAGTACAATAAAAAATCAACCTCAACTCATCAAAGGTTATTAAAATCATATTTCCTGATAGAATATTGTGAAAATGAATAATTTTCGCGTCCAATCTCACTCCGTTTATGGGTGAGAGTTTGTCACTGTAAAGTCCGCTGAACAAGTATTAGCGCATACCTTCACACTCTGAGTGCCATCGCAGTTCAATTCCTGCAGCCGAGCCTTTTCACCCCTTTTTCTGTCTTCAAATGGAAATGATTTCCATTGGCCCAAGGTGTCCATGTAAATAGGTGTAAATGAAACCAGATTATGCCTTCCGCCCTGCCCCCTCCTCCCATGGCAATTGTCATGTGATAGCAAAGAGGTGGCACATTAATGGAGCGCCTCTACAGGAGTCTTTTCTGCTCATGTCACAACATAAAACTATCAGATGGTAGGAGGAAAGCCATGGAGGCATCCACTTAGCTTGTCTTGTCAAGGACGCCAAATGAAGTCTATTCAGCTCTGCTAGCGGGACAAGCTGACTTACTTTGCAAGAAAGACTCCCAGCATCCGTCACTCCATAAATGTGCACCGCCCGCCCGTCTGCACACTGCAGAGGCGCCAAACCTGGCTGTTTTACGCACGACCCAGCTGCATCTTTACCAGCGTCGCAACTTTCCTCGGCTGTTGTTTTCATGAAGACCGACAAACTTTCGCCAAGGAATTAAAGGACATATATATATATACATATTTTTAATTGATTCTTGATTTCCTGAAAGTATTGAGGATGCCTCGTCCTGGGAGAAACACGTACAGCGACCAGAAGCCACCTTACTCCTACATCTCCCTAACTGCCATGGCGATACAGAGCTGCCCAGAGAAGATGCTGCCTCTCAGTGAAATTTACAAGTTCATCATGGATAGGTTCCCTTATTACAGAGAAAACACTCAACGGTGGCAAAACTCTCTGCGACACAACCTGTCTTTCAACGACTGTTTTATTAAAATCCCCCGGCGTCCAGATCAGCCAGGTAAGGGCAGTTTCTGGGCTCTGCACCCGAGCTGCGGGGACATGTTCGAGAACGGAAGTTTCTTGAGACGCCGCAAAAGATTCAAAGTGTTGACTTCATCAGATCATTTGGCTCCGAGTAAACAGTCGGATGCTGCTCATTACCTCCAGCAGCAAGCTAAACTGAGGCTGAGCGCCCTGGCTGCCACTGGCACACACCTTCCTCAGATGTCAAGTTACAACCTCGGAGTGTCTCAGACCTCAACTTTCAAGCATCCGTTTGCCATCGAGAACATCATCGCCAGAGAGTACAAGGTTCCTGGGAGTCTGGCTTTCTCCACCATGCAGTCCATGTCTGCTGGGTACCCGCTCCACAACCAGCTGACGACAGCCTGGCCCCACATGTACAACACCAGCGTGATTGACACGGCGGCCCCGATCTCCATGGCGAGCAGCGACTACAGTGCCTATGGCATGCCCATCAAATCCCTGTGCCACGGGGGACAGTCTTTACCGGCGATTCCTGTGCCAATCAAGCCTACACCGACCTCCATGCCAGGTTTTTCGGCGCTACCTCCACACATCCCCGCGTTTCTATCGAATTCTCCCCAATCTCTGAGCCCGACGTCCCCGCAGACAGCAACGAGCCAAAGCAGCCCCGCAACGCCGAGCGAGACTCTGACGAGTCCGTCCACCCTACAGTCTGTGGCGGTGCACTGACCGGCCGGACCGCCCCCACCAAACGAACTGATTCCGGCTATACCAGGCCACTTTATCTATCCCAAAGTTTATATTTTACTGTCGTCGGGAACTATCAAGGCGAGTTGCGGTCGATTTATTTGTGTATGTGTTGAAATGTGTCGCTTTAAATTGTGTCATATAAAGTCCAGCACAGAATCGCACAGCGAAGTATTTGCTCTTCAAAATAGATATTATTTGATAGTTCTATTTTTTTTCCCCCCCGTTTTGTTGTGAAACGTGTTGAAAGTGGAGACAGAGGAAAGTTTGCTTCGGTTACATCAACTCAGATTTTTTTTTTTTTTTAAAAAGTGCTTGTAATTCCTGTGGCAGTTTTTCCATTATGTTCAAATTGGAAATCTTTTGCACCGTTTATATGTGACCACTGTAATGTCTAAGAAAAATTTCGAGGCAACGGCTCTGTGTTTTTGTTTGCTTTTAGCGCTGGAATGATTGTTAAGGGTATACCAAATAGGAATAGGGATTAGGTTTAAAAAAAAAAAAAAAGAAAAGCAAACTGAGTCATGGAATCTTTTCAAAATGGAAAAATATCATGAGACGTTCTCAAAATGCAAGATGTGAATATTGCAAATAACTGATACTGAAATGTTGTAAAATGCACTTTTTAGTTTTATGTTTTAGATATCTATTTTCCAGAAAATGTTCTGTGAAGCATTTAAATTAAAAGGCTGTGGTGACCAAGTGTATCAGATGCTGTAAATTTGTACTTTTTTTTAGGTAAAGCATGCATTTAAAAACACTGTGTTGTTACTGTTGTTGTTATTGTTGAAGTTTTGTTTTTGTTTGTTTATTTTTGCGAGCATGCGTGCTTTCAAAAAAGTGTGCAAACATTCTGCAACGAATTGGAAAAAAAGATGGTCATTGAAATATTTTCTCATTAAAAGTAAAGTAAACAATCAAAAGCGTTTCTTAAGAATTATTATTATTATTATTATTATTATTATTATTATTATTATTATTATTATTATTATTATTGTTTTTGTTAGTATTATTCAAGTAGCTCTGAAAAAGCTATAATTCGATTTGGAAATATTTTCCTGTGGGTACCATCCTTGCTTTTTATAATAATATGATCATATTTATTATTATTATTATTATTATTATTATTATTATTATTATTATTATTATTATTATTTCATTATTGTAATATAAAATTCCTCTATTTCTTATCAGTGTATTTCTTCTAACCAGACCTGTTTGATTTCAGTTGGAGGGTTGTGGAGAAGCAGAGGGAGAGAAATGAATCGTGCAGTCAATTAGAATGCATGGAGCTGCGATGCCATGGTCACAGTGCAGACAACTGAGCTCATTCATCAAGCTGTAGGCCCAACACAATTAAGCCCGACAATAAACATTTAGAAAAGCTCTACACAGTGTCCGAATAAATATTGTCTCATATCCCCTACTTGTAACTCCATTGAGGCAAATTAAATAATTGTCACGTCGATTTCTGTCCCTACGGTAACTCCCCTTTTTCTATCGTGTTTAATTTCCTGTTGGGGGAATTTAATTCAACAGGTTTAGGGTAAGAATAAAGATCAAAAAAATATTAACAAAAAGAGCTAAATATATTTAGATTTTTATTTTATTATTTTCTCTGGTTTAAATACATAAAAATATATATTTCAGTGGCCTGTAGAGAGCCACAGTCTATGTCGGGGTATTGAACAAATACATTAGAATTCCGTCACTTTATGCAATCGAGTAGATCAAATAAACGTCTCGGGCCACTTCATTTTCCCTCATTCACTTGAATTGAAAGTGCAAAGAATAGCTAACTTAGACTGGGCCACCAATGTAGATTTAGCCTTTTTTCAGCAGACAAAAAGGCTGATTTTTCACAAACACATTGCTGACTGGGAACTAGGAAACGAGCTCCAAGACTCTTTTGGAATTTAAATCCACCCCTCCCCCAGGAACTGTTTGGACAACAGTGGGGTTTTTTTTTCTTCCACCCTCACTTTGTGAATTTGTGTCTGTAACATTAATTCCGACTCTATGGACGATTAAATGTATTGAGACTGCAACGCGGGTTACAAGCTTTAATTTTAATCAGATGGTTTTTTTAAATTTGTTTGTTTGGCTGGTCATCAACAATTACATTAAAACAATATTAACATAATGAAACTCTTCTACTGAGAAGGAATTAAACCCAAACACACCTGACTCACACAAGTGGAAAAAAAAAGTAACATGTAATGACAATATATATTTATTACGCATTTATACTTGTGTATTTTTCTCTACTCACTTGGATTTCATTGTACTTATCTTTGTCTTATTTGTTCTGTATTTCACTGTTATAACTACGATGTTAATGTGAAATATAAATGAATGTTTGAAAAGATTTGTTGTCAATCAGAAGTTATTGTAAATTCATCCCAGAATGGGAGGTCTTTATTTAATCCAAATGTTCAGCTCTAGAAGAAATGCACTTTAAAAAGGCCATTATCATTCCCTTATGTATGATTTAAATCACGGGACGTGTTTCTGATGTGCTCACAATTTGTCATCAGTCCAAATGAATGAAGTCAGTCTAAGAAAACAAATTAAGAATGTTGTTTTACTGGCAATCATTCTAGTTACAATTAGAATAAACACCTTGAACTTTTTGCCCACATCCTGTTAAAACAAGCAAACAAATTTAACCCCCGTGATATAAAATGTGGAACCACTGGCAATAAAAATGATCCAACAGGTGGGCAGGAACACATTTGACGTCACCTCTTCTCTGACACTTGACACTAAAAATAAACAGAAAAGTTTTTCTACATAAAACCCCTTAAGAAATGCAAATTGTGACACTGAGTTTTATTTTCATCTACATTTTAGCCTTCCTTTATTCTCAGAATACGTGTCAAATATCATGCTATTATACAGATGATATCACAGCAGCATTATCAGTATGATCATAATCTGTATTGTCCTTGTACTACACTCCACTTTGATGAAGAAGAAGGTCATTGTAGGCAGGGGATGAAATATAGACCACATGCAAAACCCCAATGTTGTAGTTTAATTAAAATAATTCATTAAAGTGGAGACCCAAGGTAATTAGCATGTATAATTTATGATTTGCTTAATGCATGCAGGCAGTGGCCTCCGCAATAAACTCAACTTAACCTCAAGTAGGGAGCTGATATGGACAGGGTGCTGTTATTTACTATGTGTTTATTGTTTGCGTATTTGTCAAGAGTAAGTGTTTCATAAAACCCTGGCCGTTGTCTGGCTCCTGCTGAACACAAACAATTTATTTGTTTACGGGTTCTTGTGGATTTATGCTCACTCATAGGAGAAGCTGTCAGATTACAGATACTTGGAACTGCCCTCACTTTTTCCCTTTTGGCACATGTGAGTTTGTGGTTTTCCTCTGAGTCTGCAGCATTGAATGTAGTTTTTCTGGTTCTCTGAGCTGACAGAATGAGGACACGGACAAACACCATGTAGCTCCATTTCTCTCCCACAGCTTATTGTCAACATTGACTTTCAGAGGAGGCAAAATAATAAGTGATAGACAAAAAGGTGCGTTAATTATACTCTGCAAATGTGCCAATCGCTGACAAGCCTTTGACATTTTTATGCATGGCTAGTGGCTATATTTTAAAATTTCCTGCAAGTGTGTGTAGTTTTTTTTTAAAAAAACAACAAGGTAAAACAAATATTTTCTGAAGTCCTGGACCATGGTAAACAGATTTATTTTAGCCGCAAATACACCAACATGCTGCTCTCCTGGCAAAGGAAAGGACTCGCGAAGTGAAAATTCTCAGTTTACATCTAACATACTATGACAAATCATACTTGGCATGAAAATAATACCCTACATGTGATAATCCTGTTCTCCCAGTGAATCTTTATGAGACTTTCAATCATCAGTCATAATGTGTAATTCCTGGTCTAAATGCATTACATGACTATGTTGGGGGCAAAGGACGAGTATAGTGGGCAGCTAGAGAGACAGAAAGGGGAGTGTGGGAGCAGTATTCAAGGCTGGCTCAGCCAAACACCCATGTGTGCATGAAATTAGAGTGTCAACATCTGATTCATGCTGCTTAGTGGGGACTGTGAAACAAATTATGCTAGCGGGTGGCAGAGAAGAATTTCCACTGAGCTGCAGCAGACAGCAGCTACGTGAAGTTACTGCTGGTCGTAGATTTTGTTTCATAAACGGTGGTGAAACTTTTTGTAAGTTATAAATTTAAAGGTTCTTAAATCCAGCTCATCAAGGAAAAAACATAAGGGGGAAGTATGATTTTTAGGGAATGTATTTTCATGAATTGCTGGTGCAGACAGTGGAATTTAGGATCTCTAATGGAAGCAGAAGCAGGTGTAAAAGAAGAAGTAATGGTCCTAGGAAATGGGGTGATAACTGTTATTCATGATAAGGATGCATATTGTCACAGGTGTGTGAGTGTGTGAGCTGCAAATAAATCAGTTCCCAGCGTCAGCAGAGAAATTTGGCTTTTTTTATAGATTAAAAAAAAAAATCACAGTCAAGAAACACTTGTCTTAAATTAGTTGTTAGTGGAAATATATTTGGTAAGACAAATATATTTCTTGCCTTCATGTGTTGCTATTGATGTTTCTCTTTTCTCCCCCTCTGCCCAAATATTTTTGCTGAACTCTTACCGTGTGGCTACTAGTTTCTAGAGAACCGCTTCTTAAATTCTGAGGAAATTTCTGATTTTCAGCAATGGAAAATCAAACAGTCCTGACTCAAGAATGTGATGTGTTTTGTTTGGACAGGATGCAGCTTTCATAAGATGATGACCATAATTGATACATTTCTCAATGTATAGTGCAACGCCCTGCCAACTCCGAGTGTGGATTGATCTCTTGTTATTGACTCCTGAGAGTGTGAAAGTGCAGGGCGGGTTGAGACAAGGTGTGACAGAAAACCATCCATCAAAGTTCAGGCTCCAGTCCTGTCAACCTCAACCTCCAGCCATTACATGTGACTCACAGAATGTCTTAATTTGATTGGTAAAGTGGGGTCAGCGAGTAGTTAAATTCCTCGGTGCCCTGGCTTGATTCTATTGTGTGAATTACTTTATTTTCTTGAGCTTCATTTGGTATGCCTGTGAAGGTAGGGTGCGTCCTGACAGCCAGAATTATCTGCTCTGTCCCAGCTTGTCTTCTATAATCCGCTGCAGTTGCAGGGTATTTGATTATTGTAATTATTTTTGTAGAGGTCCAACAGCTACAGTCTCACCAAATGCTTCTTCATGTAAAAACCTCAGTGTGGGAAGCTATCCAAATACAAACAAGCCAATTTAATGAAGGTACTTAAAAGATCTGACACCAGAATGTTTTGGGTTCTCGAGTGCTTTAGCTGTTAGGTGTTAGAACTGTAACAGATTCTGTGGATTTTAGCAGGATGCTATTTCCCCTTATAAACGTAGGACGAAAAAGCTCATCCACCACCTTTCTTTGGGATCTTATGGTAACCTCTCGAGCTATAAACTAACACTTACACAGGACTTCAAAGGCGCACGAGATAGCAGAGGTGAGAAAAGGGGGCCAGCATCCACTCGGGGGCCAGTTCCTTCCAAGAGATGAGATGGAGCTGATTAGTGAGGAGTGTGCAGCCCATGGCCCTGTGGGAGCGGCAGCTGGAGGAGCACTCCCCGTGGGAGCAGGTAGAGGTGTGAGTTTTGACAGGTCCCGTCTCTCCCCTATGGATACTACAGGGTCAGGGACCTTCAGGAGGCCCCAGCTCTTCACCGCATAGGAAGTCAGCAGTAATTGCTATTCAGCTAGCGGGACAGAAGCAGAGGCAACAATAACCAGTGAAGAACACACAGCCCGTTTCCTCTTTGTCTTGATGTATTTGTGGAAGAGTTCACGCCAAGTTCTGACTGAACGTGGTCTCAATAAAGTTCTCACAATCATGCAATTTTGCAGGGGTTTGCAGAGGAAGATGAGTCACCCTGTTGCTCGCTCAGAGCCTCTCTGCCCAGATGGCAGCTTGTTATTGCATAACAAGGCTGGATTGTCCTGCTAATGTAAATTCATCTGTCTTTGATGTAATCTCATGTTGCCTCGACCAGTGTGAAAATCCCTATCAAGTGCATGATCCGACAGCACTCCCATTGTGATTGTGATAATCTCCTACATTGAAATTCCACTTTGTTCCTTTGTTTCTTTGTTAGTGAACACAATGCGAGGTTAATTAGCAGCCACTGGTAACCTCTGCGTTCCTGGATGCTTCATCTCATCTGAAGTGTACTCCTCACTGGCACTAACAAGACCAAACACAAGGTCTTGAGCCAATTCAAAGTAAGTAAGAATACAAATGCAGCAACTACTTAATCTGCTTCACACTAACAGGCAGGTCTCGACTGCGTCAACTCCGATTGTTTCTTCACGTTAGTGATCGCTGCCATCATTGTTTCCTATTCTGGAGTGATGATGCACGTAATAGGAATTAAAGCAGCATAGCGTCAGGATGTAAAATGTTGTCTTAATCATGTTTGTCAAATATTTAAAGGCTTTATTGTGCTTGATTCTGAGGTGTCACTGTGTAATTTTATGCTTCTTTCGTGGTGCAGACGCTCTCTCGGTGCATTTATCTGCAGTATTGCCCTTCCGCCACTTCAGAACTCCCCATTCCCTGGTGGTCTAATTTATGTTAAGTCACAAGCCTCCCCTATGGCTGTTTTGAACTGTTCAGAATGAGACTGTGTGCTCCAGGTTTGACGCCAGCCCCACAATCCCCTGTATAATTGTTCTCTATGGGAGAGCACATCTCAGTGAAACCATCTGCAAGTCCATGGGGCAGTTTCCTAAGAATGAGTGGACTTCTTAGGGGGTTCCACTGCAATCCAGTTTCTCTTGTGAAGCAAGTAATTAATTCAAATCTCAGGAAGTCAATAGCTGTTTGGATCAGAGGCACGAAGCACACAGCTGCTGATACTTTGGAACTCACCGCTTGTCTTCTCAGGAAGTTGCGATACAAAAAGGTTACAATGGGCGCACACACCCGTACATGGCTCGCATAACCGTCATTTACGTCTGTCATTTTGTGTACTTATCACACGTCGCACACTTCATCACATTAATTGTAATAATGATAAGATTCGCTCATGCTTCTGGGAAACGAGGTCCTTTATGAATGATGTAATACGCTGTCATTAAATAAGCTTTCAAGGCTCAGAGGTTCCCCTATGCAATTATTTTGTCTCGTGTTGATTTTTTTTTCTTGAAATGAGAGAATATTTTGTCAGAAGTCAGAATATTTTGGTAGCACATGATAAAATATTTAACTTGAGGTGGTCCTGATTGCTCCAACAGTTACATTTTGAGTTGCAACAGAAACTCGAGTTTCTGTTGCATTTTTTTGTGATGATGGGTTGAAAATTGATAATCCCTTCATTTTCTACTTTTTTATTGGGTCATTAAATTCATTACCAAAGTGCAGAATGATGAAATATGATGAAAGAGCCAGGGCAGCACTTTAAGAACCACAAATGAACAGCGGATGCATCCATCTGTTTACTGTAAACCGTATCACTGATAAAAGAATGAGACATATTGCGCTACTTATTCACCAAATTATATCTTTTATTCCACCATATGTCTGGCTGTGGAGTTATTCCAGGAGGATAAACCTGAAGGTGTCAGACCAGAAATCAATCTGCCATCTCTTCCACTTGACAATATGATCTCCTGAGCTGTCATCCAAAGATCAGATGGACATTCGCGGGCTATAACCTTCTCATCGTCTTCTGGAGATGGGGCAGGACTGGGCTAAATGCCTCGCTGGGCTGCTCCCTGCTGCTCATTGTTATCCATCCCGTAGAGGAAACCACTGCTGAGCTTCCAGCCTGTCCCTGACAACAAGTGTAAATAAGGATCTAAATAACAAACAGAGGAATGCAAGCCCCTGTGTCACAGTGGGCTTCACAGGATTCGGCTTTAGCTCCACACCGACCACCTTAATGACTCGGGTCAAAGAGAGCGTGCGGTGGTTGGCTAATTTCTTTTCTTTGGCATCATTAGATGGCACTGTAGCAGACAAACGGAACACTGGGCTAGTGTCTCTGTGTGTGTTTGTGTGTGTGAGGTGCGTGTGTCTGTGTGTGTGTGTGTGTGTGTGTGACTTTGGTTTGTTGTAAAGACCAAGGACACACATGTTATAGACCAAAATAAGTAAATGTAAACCACTTCTGAGTGTTTTTTTTTTGACTGTTTATTTTATACCTGTCTGATGAGGAACACCTCGAGGAAAATGACACATTGCAGAGTGATTGACAATACATCTGGGTGAGGCAGCAAATTAATTACAAGCTTTGCTTATGATTCATGAGTTAAATATTATTGTATATGAATAGAGTTAATGTCATACAAGATAAGAGTTAAGTCGTCCACATAGAAGCACACAAAAGAGTTCTGACATTTGCCTTCAGCCGTTTTCATCGCCTGTTTTTAAGATGCCATAAAGGGTGATTATTGATATTTCTCTTGACAGCAAAGGAGATTTGTTGTTTAACATGATTTTTTTCCAACTGTGACTAAATCCCCATGGTGTCATCTGGGTTTGCCTCCACTTGACCTTTGTCAGTCAGGAGCCCTTCTCCTCACGGGATGGAGTGTGTGTTGTGTAGCTCGATGGAGGGTCCCCAAGCATATCGGCGAATTATGAGTCCGGCTCCTGACACCCTCTCCGGTTTGATGAGAGCGCTGTGTGGGGATAGCAAAGGGCTTGCCCTCCTGGCCACAAATCAGCCTGGAAACCCAAGCTTGTATCTTCAAAGGGTGGGCCCCCCCCCCACCCCCTCAGTGATTTACAGCCCCCACAGAGACGAAGTTAGGCACGGCCACTGTCTCTGCACCTGGGCCTTTATCAAGCGGCCAGGATGAGCTCTTTGCAGAAGACATTCAAATGTACAAGGAGCAGATTAGGCTGACTCAATCTTCTTTCGCTCGGAGAGAGGAGGGAAAAGAAAGAGAACTTCAAACAAAGCTCCTTCCCTTTGCTTCTTGAATGAGTGAAAGGGATCGGGAATGAAAACAGCCTTGTGTATTCAAAGTGCTAATTCACAACTTATTCCTCTAATACACTCATGAAGCACTTTTAATTGTGTTAGTTCGCATTCCAAAGACATGTTTGTAGCTTTTAATTGGAGTTCCCTTTGAAATCATTGAAATGTATGACTTGTGGGGGCCAACTTAAACAGTTCTCATGTGCATAGTGTGGAGGATGGAGGGTCTTTCATTCCCAGGCCTGGGGTGCACTCCAATATCGGCCATTAGTGTAAAAGTGATCCTGAAATGACCTCCGTGTGACATACGTTCTCATTCTAACCCGAGATAGATGCTGACAGAAAATAAATATTGAAGGATTTGGATGTTTTGACCTTTTGATTTGTTCTTTTTTTTAAGCAATGACAATGTACTGGCTGAAAAATGAGATATCTTTCAAATCTTTCTTATCTTTTAATGTAAAATTAGGGAGTGAGATGCTGATGTCACACTTTTTTTCCTTATTTATTGATTATGCATTGAAACATAATGACTACAAATGACTACATGATATCAAATGACTACTTCCATTCATTTGAAATTTTATTATGTGTCCACAATTGATGTAATTTCAATGCATTTGTGAACAAATTATTGCACGTGCATGTGTGAATGTGTGTGTTCTGTGATGATGTATGGCAGGACAGGGAATTTCACACACGGCCGCTGTGTTCAGTACATGCTGGAAACCTCTGCAGGTCTTGGTAATGTTTTCAGATAAACTGTGTTCTTCTTTATCCCGGAGTGAATTCTTTCTTGAGCCATTCCGCCTTCCTCTCCTGAATCATCGTTTAATCCAGAGAAAAGGCCCGGAGAACCGGCTGTCATTTAATGTGACCACTGCCAGGACTCTTAGCTTAAATAAAGTCAGTGTAGCATGAATCTAATTCTGTGGATGTATGGGCCCCGGGTTGGTGAATGTTGCATCTAGAGAGCCAGTCCTCTTTAAAACCTCCGTGCGAATGCCTGGCGACTGCACGGTTACCCGCAGTGAAAGGACCACCCACTTAGGGTTGAGAGGGGATTTGAAGCTTCCCTGCCCGCTCATTCCTTTCCAGTCCTTTCTGATACTGTTTTGCTGCTCATCCAATTGTGCCGCTCTCAGCATTACTCTCCAGCTTTCTGAAAGCAAGCTTCAACTGTCAATCTTCCTTTTTGGGCTGATATCCATCTGTGTGTTCATACATATTGGGAGGGATTTCCGGAGGACCTTGAATATATTTCATTCAAACTTGTTAAGAGTTAAGTTCGTAACAGACAAGAGACTTTGCGAATATTGAATTTCGACTCTCATGTTTGTAGCTCACGTATGAACAGTACTTATAATAATTTTGTCTTCTTATGACATTTAAAATCAGTCATAATTTCATTTGTGCCTCTTCACAAAAGCGCATCCAGAACCCTAAACATTTAGCGTTAAATTATCGGACAATTTTCTCAGTGGCTCCTGCAGTTGGATTCTCAATGCTGTGTGCTCGGCATCCCCGGGGGCTTCTCCCTCTGCTTTTGCCTGTTTTCTTTAAGGTCTTGTATATTTGGATTTCCCGCTTCACTGCTCCACCCCAACATGTTCATTTGCAACTGCCCATCTCCATTTACAACCTGTTTTTATCAACTTTTTTCACAAAGCACAACTAAACAGAGGGAGGGGAGGTTCAATTCTTGTGGGGGGAGGGGGGGGAAACACAGCAAGGAACATTGTCCATGAACTTCTCCTCATCTCCATCCCCCAGTGTTATAGACAAACAATCCTTTCCATATGCAGTGGAAGGGGTCATGGCGTTAACAGAAGGAGGAATGCTTTGGGGAGAAAATATTGTTCAGCAATGACACAGAAGTAATTTGGGTCTCGCTGAGTGATTTCATCAGGGTCTTTTGTTGCCTCAAAGTGTTTGACCCAGAGGTCCCTGTCAGCCCAGTTGTTAATGGGAGCCAGAGCAGAGTGACAGCCCCAGAAAGTAAAACATTTTACTACTAATAGTGGGCCTCCGGAGGCTTAGGCATAAATATTTAAGCTCCTCTCCCTTGTCCCAAATACTGGGGGGTCTCCATGGTGCATTTATCTATAATGCAAGAAAAGAGCAAATACATCCGCAAGATGCTACTGTACAGACTCGTTGGAATTTATTCTCAGAGTTGTTAAACGGAACTAATAACAAACGTTAACTAAAAGTTTTTGTATGCAGGGAATTGCAAGAGTTGTTTTATGCTGGGATCAAGCTTCATTCTGCTTCGCAGAGCTGCATGACTACCAACACAATCTCCTATCATGAATGAAGTCTGATAGGATTTCCCTAATATATCCCAACATAAAGTGATGGTACGAGTCCAGGCCCATTTCTCAAAGTAAACTTCATTAAAAAGACTATGTGGCTTGTGAAGGTGGTCTGACGTGCCCTGAATGATGGTCTCTGCAAACAAAGCTGCTACACAAGCCATCGAATTATCTCTGTCAAACTTTGGCGTAATCTGAGTTGATCCTCTTAAAAATATTTAAATGAAAACATTTGCACATCAATAGGCGGCCATGGCAACGCTGTGTGTATTCTTCTTCGGGGGTGCCTCTTTAACACTGAGCTTTAGAAAAAGCACATCTCCTCTGTTGTGTTGACAAACAACAAAACAAACAATATTAAATGGAGGAGCTGAAGTTTTTCACATCATTGATGGATAGAAGAATCCAAAAAGGCTGAAGGGACCTGAGCTGAATGAAACACTCCAGCCTGAGACGCTGGTAATTATATGATTGGTGCTTTGGGGATGTGTCGTTATACAAGGGCTGTAAACCAGAATGAGAGCGATTTTGAATGAGATGACCAAGGTTGTGAGAGTGAATCTAATGCAGGACTCTTCACTGAGCTGCTCTGGAGCTTTACAGCTGCTATTATCGCTCTCCATGGTGAGACCCACCAAGGAGCACCTCTCCCCCTAGTGGAAAAAAAAAAAATCCTCCTGCATGAACTTGAAAAACCATCTCGGCTCTGAAATCCTTCACCCAAAGAAGCTCCAACACCTTCTGGAGACATCATGACACAAAGAAGGGGTATTATGCGATTATGAAAATAATGCAGCTTCCGCTGCACTTCCTCTGCATTCTGGGAAATGCGATGTATTAATATAGCTCGTGGCTTAATTAGGTTTTGGATGGTAGATTAATTAATTTGTGGCTAATAGGCACAAACACAATTAAACAAACTTCTTTACTTTAAGCTCAGGCTGTACATGCATCTGTGTAAGTAATGTGAATTATGCAGATTGTGTTGATTATTCTGACAAAGAGGTTTTTGTAAGAGGTGCTTTAAAAGATTAGTCCTTCCTGGCATTTTATCAATTGTACACTCGCATGAATAAGTTATGCTGCAGATTTGAATTATTAGTCTGCTTTTGCTCTAACAAATATTGGGTGGTGATTAATGACATGTTTTGTTTATAAGCAAACTAATATCATCAATTTTATAATATAGCAGTTTGTAAGATAACAGACATACTGTACGTAATGCAGCCTGTTTCATCACCTGAGCTGCAATGCAAACATGAAACTTTACCAAAACCCAAAGCTGTCCCTCCGTTGGAAGAGTTTCACGTTAACTATTTGTACTTTCACGTTATGAAGTGGTGTTTTGGATCTAATTAAGCTTTTCTGTTCCTTAAGCCTCCCCAGAAGACATTAGATCTCTGATGCAACACAAAGAGACGATCTGGGGTTGACTCAGGCTCGTAACTCTGTTGCAATCCATGCCTGCAAACTGATAGCTTACAGAAATAGAGCCCCTCTGGTCCTTGGCATAAAATGTGCTTTAATCAGCAGAACATCAATTAGCAGTTAGAAATAAAATGTCACCTTGCTGTTTTAGGGGGAGAAGACTCCCCCCTTAAGCTTTCATTTGGAAAACTTTTATATTCTTTCTTATGGTAATTTTCTGATTGCTAACACTGTTTTCATTTACTGGGGCTTTTCATTATATTTGCAAAGTTTTAAAACTCGACAAAGCAATCTCAGTCAAATGGTTGCACCACAAAATATCTGTATGCACATATGTTTTACTAGGCCTGTTGCTGGTCTGAGGCCCCGTCCACACGATGACGGAGTTTTTTAAAAACAGAACTTTTTAAAAACGCATCGAAAACGATTCGCGTCCACACGACAGCGTTTTTAAAAAAAATTTCTGTCCACACGTTAACGCACCAGTGCGTTTTCGAAGACGGCTATAGGCATGCCAAACCATGTGGTGGCAGTATTGAGTAAAATGTTATCCAATAGCAATCCTCCGTGTTTTGTTGTCACAACACACGGGCCAATAAATATGACATCACAGCGGTTTTCGTCGCAGGTAAGACGTCAGCGTTTCTAAAAAGTCGCGGATACGCCGTCTACACGACAATGCAGACCCAGCGGTTTTTTTAAAAATCCACCTCCGCCAGCGTTTTTAAAAAGTTGCGTTTTCGTTCCGGATATCTGCGTTGTTGTGTGGACGGAAGGCGTAGACGCAACAGAAAAGTTGCGTTTTCAAAAAATCCGTCATCGTGTGGACGGGGCCTGAGTTACGCATCAGGACGAGTCGACAAAGATGCTTGCTTGTGGCACACGAAGTAACCTGGAAAAGACTAGGTAGTAGAAATAGATTTGCATCTGTGTTCAGGTTTGAAATATTTTACTGAAGTTGCTAAATTCAAACAAACATGCAATGCTTTCTTCTTCTTTCATCATAGTCAATATAGAACAAATTTCAAGTCTTTTGTCTCAATCACATGTCATGTCAGTGCAAAATGAGTCCATTTTATTCATTTTGTCTTCAGATGTGATTCAAATAAAGCCTCTAGATACTGCAGGCAGGCTGCATATGGGACCATATGATAAGGTAGCACCTTGTGGCATATATCAGCCTGCCTGTGTGATAATTCTCCAAAGTTAAACATCCATAAAAGGCATGAGAACTCTGACCTTCACAATCTAACTAAGCAAGAAAAGCCAATGATGTGGAACAGACCCACTGCAGCACTCGCAGGATGATAAACTGTGCTCCAGCTTTGCTAAAAAATAACTGTATGTCTTCGTTGACATATATAGCGCCAGCATTTCAATACGATCCCAATTTATTTTGCACTAAAATGGTTTATTGTCGGCTATAAAGCATATGCAGCAAGAGGCGGAAGGACGAGGGCTGCTTCGGTGCAGCGAGCGTCTCAAAGGCATATTGTTCTCTGTGCAGCTCAAGAGCACATCTCAGTGATGCGCCTCAATTCCACAAGAAGGCCGTAAAAACTATCAAAACTTATAAAGCTTATCATTAGTCTGCCTCTTGTCACTCATTCCTTCTACTTGACTCACAGCTAGCTGTTTTCGTTCCTTGACTTCCTGCAAAACTTATGAAAGACTTTTATCACGAGTGGGGATTTTAGCACAACAATAAATAATTTGATCTTACAAGATGTGTTTAATAACAACCTCCCATCTCCGCTGTCACCACCACACACACACAAATTCAATGAATTTACAGACATTTAGTCTTCTGGGTAGTATTTGTCACTCGGTGTCAAAAAGGTTATCTTGGAGAACCAAACGGAGGAGGAACGGGTTTTGCTTGTTGTGAGTCTGTGTCATGATACAGGGTCATTTACAATCTTATAACATATTCAGACACTGAGCGGATAAGCGAGCAATACATCTTTCACCACGCATGCCCTTCACACTTGTCATAGCAGCACCATAAACAGCATCCATAACAATTGAGCCCACAGAGGGAAAACCTCCAATATGCAGAGGAGCCTGGAGCTAGGGCACACTTTGTTAAGAACAAGATATGTTTTTCAAGTCGTTTGCGAAGGCATGAAAAACACCGTTCTTGTGACGTGAGATACATTCTCAGCAGGAATTTTTATTTTGCAGCAAACAACCGTATAATTAATGGAAAATGCACTGTTTAGTGAGAGCATTCTATTATTTGTATACTTGCTGGTGGAAATCCTTATGCAGTTGTAATTAATCATAATTAAGAAGGTTTTGACAAGAGCTTGGGGACAGAGCAGACAAAGGCCTCTATTTAAATTCCCAAGGAAGGCACGATGAAATGATGAGAGAAGGATTCAGGCAGCTAATGAGATATGTTTCCCCCTAATGTGGGTCTTGTTATGATCCCAGGTTTCCCCTGTGTTAAGGGAGAGCACTGAGGGTTACAACCGCTGGCTGGAGAAGGGAGGACGCGCACCACCTTGTTTCTCTTAACCTCCTCCTCAGATCTATTACAGTGCACTTCACAAGGCTAAGTACCATTTAATTTAGTCATCCTCCCATATTTATCTTCTCTGTGTGATTTATGAGGTAGAATATATATACCCTGGAAATGTAAGGTATCTCTTTACTGCTTGGGCCCATAGCTATTACACACTATGTCGCAAAATCAGCTCCTCTCTCCTATAAATATCCCATATTTATATTTATGTTTGCGTACGTTTGTGTTGTTGTTTTTTCTAATTACCGTCATTACCGAAGCATAGGATGGTGAACCTGTAATTCTTTGTATTGTCATGCACACCTAATCCCAGTTTTATTTAATCGATTGTCATTATTTAAAAAGAAAATGCAAATTCTTATATCATATTTTGACCCTTTATATTACTTACCCAAAATGTCCCACTACACGCCAGTCTCTAATACAGCATTGCATGTTATCACACATTTTACTATCATCTGTGTGAGTCAAAATGCTTTAAATATTCATGCATTCATTCATCATCAACCGCTTTATCCGCTGTCGCGGGTCACCGGGACCTAGAGCCTTTTCCAGCTGACTGAGGGCGTGAGGCGGGGGAAACTCCGGGCACGATGCCAGTGCACCGGGAGGCTTTAAATGACTAGGACGAAAATCTATTGAGATTTTTAAACCTTTCTATTTCTCTTTGTGAGAATTCAACAAAAATATTATACGTTTTTTGTGTTTTAATGCCACCTTTAGCATTCAATGATTATCAAAAGTAAACTGAAACAGTCAGCAGCTTCATCTTAAGACCTCTTCATACTTTATCTTAATTCCTAGTGTTCCAATAAAGTGGATGGCAACCATTTCTGTATTGCAGGGAGTGCTACACGCTTTTGGTTCAGAATGAGAAGTTAAAAGAAGAATGAGATGTTTGCAAAGACCTTGGTGCATGAGCGATCATCCTGCACAAATGTAAGCCAGGCAGCTTGTTTCATGTGTATTTTCATCCACGATGATCCATTTTCGTGTTGCATTTTGATATAATGCTGATGGTACACAAATGACTACCTCTGCTCATGCAGAGGACATCATCTGAATAGATGGTTCTCCTGTTTGGACTGGAACATGCAGTATTTGTGTACACAATGCAAAAAAAGAAAAGAAAAAGCAGAGTTAGACCTCATTGCTCCTCAGCTGCATTCCCACCTGTACTGAACACTGAAAACTGGGAATGGGATAATCCAACATCTAAACTGATGTACAGTTTAAACAGGAACTTATTCATCAGTTCACCAAAGTACCACCAGTCTTGTGCTTACAAGTTAAGAGAGATAAAAACACTCAAGTTATACAGCCTAACAGAGAAAGACTGATAATCTAGAGGCTAGAGGCCTTAACAGTGAATAAAGTTGCAACTTTTCAGCCCCTGTCTGACTGGTTGTGTTAAACCTGACAGATTTTATGCCCTGAGAGTGTGAGATGAAGAGACACTCATATGATGAATGGCCCTCTCCCCCACTCCACCCTCTAATTTTCTTTCTGGAAATGAAATAAACTTATTAAATTACTCCTCACAAGCAGCGACGAGACAGTAAATGTGAAAGTGAGCATACCATCCTCAACAGCCGCTTACTGGAGGCTAATGCCCCGGGAGCGATATACTGTCCTGACAATGGCATCTCCAACTTCAGTCAGGAGCAAAAAAACACCTCGGGTTGAATAATTCAGCCACCGATCATCCACGCAGACGGGCTGAACCAGGATGGCCTGGAGGTTGCGTAGTTCACACGTGTTCCGTTTTGGTTTGGATGCTGCGAACAGAGACATGATTACGTTCAACACCACTAAAACATCGATCGATCAGGTACAATCAACCAGCTGGAATGTGTTGCTTCAACTTTAACAAGTCAGATTTCACTGTAAGATTATTATTATGATGGGAGATTTGTGGAGTGATCTGGAGAGTTGTCCCACTTGGCAAAGTGCTGAATTGTGTTTGATTTCATAAATAATTGCAGTCATTGGAGACACACATTGTTTTAGGCTTAACAGCGTTGTTTACCCACGCCACATGTCTGAGGGAGAGACACTGTTGTGGATACACATTGCCCTCAAGGAATCTTACCAAGGGCCCACGGTTGGCAAGTGTATTAAAGGCTCCTCCAGTGTGTGTGTGTGTGTGTGTGTGTGTGTCGGTGAATGTGTGCGTATTAGAGAGAACTTAAAAGGGGAGAGACAAACAACATGCATCTAGTACTTAAGGTATTTAGGCGAAGCTGTGAGCAAACACATCCGTAGCTAATGAGGCCTGGCATATGGAGCGATCTTAGCTCACTGCTGCTTAAGTGAAGGAGTATTATATTCCATCATTCAGACAAGCACATAACACCAGTAACACACTTTTTTTTTTTTTACATCTATGTTAACATATTAACCAACACACATGTGGGCCAAACAGAAAGTTGAAAAGAAAGGTGATTGATTGTTCCCTTGTTGCCCTCCTGTCAGCTCGCTTTATGTCAGCGGAGGATACATGAAAGACGGAAACCATCCATGCCTCTGGCCCAAATCCCTCTCTGCGCTGGCAAATGTAGAAATTCCTTGAAAACAACAAAAACCTAGAACTTTTCTCATCCTCCTGACCCCAAGAGTTTTCAAAGTACGAAGGGGGGAAAGAAATTTCTTTTGGAAGAGGTGTGTTACTCTTTCCTACATTTGTCTTGTGTGAAAATATCCGCTTGGACTTGGTGCATGATTATTATTATTTATTTATTTATTTTTGTACATATGTGCGCACTCACATTTGTGTGTCTGCTGAGGAGAGGTGGAGGCATTGGAGAGAGTCAGAGCTGATCAAGACTCAGTGTTTATGCTTCCCCTGTCTGGGTTCGGTGCTGGAGATGAAAGCGAGTGGAGGTGGAGGTGTGGGTGCAGGTGCTGAAATCTCATCTCTTTGCACAGTGGAGGGACTTCTGCCTCCCTATTATGTGAGCTCAACGGTCCCAGCCACACTCTCCAAAACAGCAGCACAGTAAAACCGGCACAGCGCCAGTTAGGATGAATCAAGAAAACATATGCCTCTCTGAAAAAAAAAAAAATCCTGATGAAAGTGCATATTGATGCCATAAACGAGAGGAGTACAATAGATTGTTGGGTGTTTGTGTGTAAATGTTTAATTAACCTGCTTGCCTACATCATTGCATCACTTTACAGCGAAGGAATCAATCTACTTAGCAAACCATTTAACAATACAAGACCTGCCTTGTATGACACATTCACTGGGGACGGCAGAGCAGTTGTTAATGTCTTCAAATTAACAAAGCCATTAACCCAAGTGATAATGGTCTATTTCATGTGTGTGTGCAGGTTGTCCAAGGACGATAACTCTATATAAAACCCAGGTCTAATTTTCTTTATTGCATCAGGTGAGTTATCTGTATTTTAATGATCACAAACACATTTAAATCAGGATGCTAATGACCGGAGATGTGTCCAAACTAGCAAGTGTTTAATTAGGAAAAAAAGAGGGTGTGTGTCTAAGAGAAACGTTGATAATAATTAAAAAGAGTTGGGAAAAGAGTGGGGAAATTATATTTCTTGATATGCCTCAGTTCTTAGCATTGACTACTGTAATTCAAATATTTAACCATCACTGCTGCATGTGGTTGTGTGGATGCAGAAATATTTTGACAAATTTAGACACTTATTAAGTGATTTTTTTAGTGGTACACAGTAGGGACTTAACTACCACACCCCCTCCCATTATATTTTATTTATTTATTTATTTTTTATGGCAGAGATCACAGAACACAGAAGGGGCCATGATGACCCCATCCCAGAGGAGCCCGCTGTTATGCCTGCAAGGTAAAGAGCTGGGCTGCGGAGGAGTTTTTTGATTTAATCACCGTGCTCCATAGTGCACAATGTGTACAAGGAGGAGATGGCAATTATAACGCCGGTGTCGGCCTGCTGTCCTGCCCGTGTGGTGGTGTATTCCCCGGGGCAGTACAGGGAGATGGTGGCGGGGGCACCACTACCATGAAAGAGAGCAGGACGCCCCCACACTAAAAAAAAAACAACAACCCAAAAAACCAGACGTACCATTCTGGCACTAAGAGCCAATGATGAACCCGATCACCAGAACACGCCACACTTTGGCTTCATTTGAGTAGAAAAAACACAATAAGGTACAGAATATTTTTTTTGTCTTCTTTTATCGGTACTTTTCTGTCGATCCAGACAATCTCTGCACCAAACTGACCCAGTTTAAATATTAGATCACACAGCTTTGTGTGCAGTGGTTTCAGGGTTTCTTTTATCCTCACTTTGATGCCAATTCTAACAGTCCAGATTTAAAGTACGCTTTTGATTGTATTGTTTATACTAAGAGGACGGGATATGGTATTATGATACAATATTGATATTTCCATAAATAAGTACTTGAGCCAGCTCTCACACATACTGCATTCGTTAGACTTCTTCTTTCTGTGAGGAACTAGCTCAACAACTTTTCATATCGGATCAATCCTACAAGGAATATTGTTGTTTATTGGCAAACATCCTGAGACACCGTCATACACAATGAAGCAGGCATGAATAATTAATATCCTCTCACACAAAATATTCACTCGCGCTCCAATGGTGTTTACTCCCCTGCAGACATCCATACTGAGGATAACCTCTGCTGTTTAGAGGAGCTCTGCGTCTCACTTCTCTGCTGCTGAATACTGAGAAGTTACAAGAGACATAGTAACAACATGAAAGTGGCAAGAAATAGATCAGTAAATACACAGCCGCACTGTTTAAAGAGTGGCTCAAAAAACACTGTGATTGTGTTTTGGAGACCAGCAAATGCAGTGCTGTGCAGTTGAGAACAGGTGACTGCAGAGAGATAGGCTCAAACCTGCCTACAGGTGAGACAATAGTGACTTTTTGCCATTTAAATTAATGCAGCTTTAGGCTTACGGGACTCTATGATGACACATGAAAGTGAAGATTTATTTAGCAGCTCATAAAATCCCTGGCTAAATTATTTATTTGATTGTAATCATTGCATTTTTAAAAAAAAAAATCTCTCCAGGCTACGACTTGGCCTCGTCTTAGTTTGGCGTGTCTGCTCAGATTGTTAACACATGCTTGGATCAGATTCCATTTGGACCACAGATCTCTGCCACCCCCACCCCCTCCCCAACCCCTTAAATCACTGTTATTGTTAATGCTGCATTCAAGCACAGTCACATCTGGTTTGGATGAAAACCAATAGAGTTAGAAGTGAATTTTGTATACCTTACAGAAAGTAACCCAGTTGGGTCCCGTAGACCAGGAACAGCAGAATGTGTAGCTGGTGACTGACTGATGGAAGACGGTGCAGCCCCGGGGAGATGTCTTTGTGGGAGAAATGACACTCCCCTTGTAACTGTCTCGGAAGTCAATGCTATATCACTGTCAAACTCAGAACTCGCTTCACACATTTCTTTTCTTTTTCCCCCTCATCTCTGCATTCAAAATCATTCCCCACAGCCTACAGCTATGAACGCACACTTTTAGTGCACGTCCGCTCTAGACGGGAAGTGTGGGGGGACGGGGCGCATCCTGGGCCATCCTCACCAGGGAAAGTGACAGCCAGGATAATTGGCACTAATCAAGTGACTGCTTGTGAGAATGTTGCTATCTGCACAGAGAGAGAGAGAGGCAGGGTTGACCCACAGAGGTAGCGCCCAAGGCCCTTACTCTCCTACCAGAGTGTGTCAATCTGCAGTGTGTGACAGACATCATCTAACAGCAGAGTCTTTGGTCAATATGCAAAAAAAAGAAAAAGAAAGAAAGACAAAAGAAGACAGTCAGAGATAAAGAACGAGCGAGTGTGGGGGTGGTAAGAAGAGGAGAGGATCGGGGGGGGGGAGACATTTCCTGTTTCACGTTAAAACTAGGATGTTACAGAGTGCGTACTACATTATTCTTTTTTATAAATTTCTCTTAC
Source organism: Antennarius striatus (assembly GCF_040054535.1). Lineage (NCBI taxonomy): Eukaryota > Metazoa > Chordata > Actinopteri > Lophiiformes > Antennariidae > Antennarius > Antennarius striatus. The sequence continues at coordinate 9,588,817 of NC_090779.1, forward strand.
AGCTATTGCTTTGAATTACAGAGGACTTTTTGTCAAAAGCGAGAAGGAGATGAATCAAAAATTCATCTGAACAAGTTCTGCATCGGGTGAGGCGAATGTACCTCTGGTGGAACCAACATTTGCAAAAGTTCTATCTCCTTAAGCAATTATTAGCGGTGATAGTTTGACATGTACAAGAGTTGTCAACAACTGACTTTAAACAAAGTACAAAGAAGAAGTAAACAGTGCCTGCGGCAAAATTAACTTGGGGGACTAGCCACCTCATGAATTATAAATGGCTATCTATTACTGCATGAGCGATACTACCAGGAGGCTCGGTTCATTGGAATAGACTAACCTATTTTCAACACATCTGACAGCGAGGCACTAAAGAATGCAGTTCAGGGAAAAATGAGGCTGTTATTTAGTAAACGAGTTGTGTAATTTCTAAATTGTACCAAACTAACCGTGGAGTACCCTCAGGGATTTGTGTCATCTGTTATACATGTTCGCCAGCTAACTGCCATTCACTTGCAAATTAATTCCCTTCGCAGAGCACATTTTAATCCGCCCAATTAGCAAAGTGGCCTGTGCATAAAAGCCTATGTTTTATCTCCTTAATCTGCACCACCCTGGCGCTGCCTGGAAAATATCTGAATTTGTGCCAGCTAAGATTTTTATTCAGTCAGGATGATTTTGACAAAACTAGACGTGAACTTTAATTGAGGATCCATGCGATGTACGCTGCGAGGGCTGACTCTCAGAAGAAGCAAAAAGTTTGAACTCGTCGACGGAAGAAAATCCTCAGGTTGAGAGCGTTTCCTCTTTACATACCTTCAGAGTATTTCCTTTTTCATAATTCTCAAGGTATAAGTGTAAGTGCATCTCCTGACCCCAGATGACAAAGAAGAGGGATTAGAGGAGCTCCCAGACAAAGCAGCAAGAGCCACGAGGAGTCTGGCTGGTCAACATTGATAAAAGACGGCAGCGTGTCCTAACCAGGGACTTGTGCTTGTCTCTGCCTTGTGGGCAAAGGTGGTGAGATGTCTGGATTGGCACCTCTCTAGATAAACCGCTGTAATCACTGGAGAATTCTGAAGCCTGAAATGATGAGAGTCCCTGTAGAACAAGTCACGCACCAGAGGCTTCTTTACATGTGCAGAGAAAATAGATGGTGCTTCAACAGAGAGCATCGGGCAAGATTCAGACACAGGATTACACTAATTCATAGATTGTAGAGACTGATTTACTTTTGTTCATATTGGAGAATGACATTCCCTTTCTTTTTTTTTAATCTGATATAAAAAAAAATTTCCGTCTCATCCAGAACGAGCGCATTTTCTTTCCCGTCAGGTTAAGAATGACGATGAGGCTGCAGCAGACACACGCTCACCAGAAATTGTGCAACGCTAGGAATACTTGGTCTGACTTTCAGAGCACACACACACACACACACACACACACACGACAACATTGAAGATGCGGCATGCTTCTTCCAACCAAACAGTCTCTCTTTTTTTCTCCTCTTTTCCTTTTTGCAATTTGCAAGTCTTTGTACAGCATATGCAGCTCCATCTCATCTTCAAATAAAAATCTTTTTACACCACTGGAAATAAGTACATATCTGAATACAGTAGAAAAAACAACGCTGTGATCTAGTTCTACAAACACCATGATTGGCAGGCGTATGGCACAAAGTGGGATTCAAGCACAACTTCACACATTAATTGTAGCCTGCATTAAAGGATGTTTAGCCAATATATATATCCAATGCTCCCCTTTTTAGACTCAGTTCTGAGGAGTCACTCTTCAAGCATGGCGGTGTTATGTGAGCTGCACCACCGCAGATTTCAGGAGACTTGAAATACCTTTTTTTTAGTCGTAGCGTCACTGCAGAACAACATTCCCCCCTAGCTGTTTATTGGCAACAAAATAAACTAAAATAACTTCAGTTTGTTTTGAATTGAAAGTATTCATAAATGAAAATAAACAGCGCCGCAGCTATGTTCTCGTTGAATGTGTTTTTTTCCTTTACAAATGAATGTATATTTACTTTGTGCACTTTGGATTGTCAATATTAAATTTTCTCTTATTTGACTTGATTGTTTTTGATAAGGAGGCCAGAATTATTTATCGCTACGGACGAGCTGATGCGCTTTTGTTGTTTCTGGCCTTCAGTTACGGGCCTATGCTAATCTGACGAACAAGAGGATTCAGTGGTGAAGAACTTCGCAGATGAAAGTATCCGCGCTCTGATGAAAGGCCAGTGAACACAACACTGCATAACATTAACAAGGTGGAGTTACTTATAATTTGTCCAACATGCCTGGGAGATACACAGATGAGTTCACGGGACGCCAAAAAATCCTCACTCCTTGTTTTGCATAACACTCATCTTTGCGTGTCGGTAGAGGGGGTGGGTGGGTGGGAGGTGGAGGGGCAGAGAGGCAGGTGCCACTGATCTTCCCAGTGTCTCCAAGTCATTTTGTTTATCATTCAAATGAAAATCCTTGTTCCATTATCCATGAGGGGATGGGACTGATGTGTCAGTGTCCCTTACGCGTCGCTCTTCTTTTGGTGGGAGCTGACGGCGCTGCAACCTGTCCATGTCACAGATGATAAGAGACAAAAGACAGAGGGTCATAAAGCATGCAATTACTTTAGTCCTACATTTTTATAAAGGCGACCCCCCACATCGGCCATATTCCTGTGTTTTATAATTAGACTAACAAGAGATGCATTTGAGGACATGCAGACTTTGGGACTTTGATGAAATGTCAAGCAGACATGAAGGGACTTGAGGACTTGGTCCTTCACTCAGGCTTGTGTTTATGCTGCATGCAGTAAAAGAGTCTCCTCATAGGAATCCTCTGCCTTCATGATTTTCTATGTGATTGATTATTTAGTGAAAAACTCCTCAGCTCAAATCATTGTGAAGCCAGCAAATAAAGTCAAATAACAAGGGAGAGAGCAGGTCTGAGGGAGGGAAAGATCTCCAAATGCTTTTGAAGCGAGTCAGAGTAGCCAAAGGCGAGTGGAGCTTCTCGCTTTCATATCAACCCTTTTTAATATTTCTCCCCCATTTTAATGATGTGCTTCCTATCCTTGAGTAAAGTTCTTCATAGCCAGTCTTTTTTTGCCAGAAAGGATTTTTTTTTCTCTTTGAAATAAAATGTAAGTATATATTTAGTCTCCTAGTTTAGAGGCTTACAGGCCAAGGCAGAAATTCAAATTTGTGCTTTTATGAATATTGACGATTGTCTGGCTGTTGCCAAAATGTTAACAATACATTAATAAACAGTATGTGACTTCTGCTCACAAGGATTTGCTGGGGGAATATGAAGCTTCAATTTTTAAATTAACAAAAACAACTTTAATGTGCTTTAATACTTTAAGAAAAGAGATGTTTGGCTCGCTTTCATCATCTGAGCCAAACTGGGTAACAATGTGCTAAGAAAACGTAAAAATGTGAAATATGCTGCATGTGCATGTAAGAAAAGTAAAGGACATGACTAAATGTGCACATGCATAAGGATGTATATACAGTATATGGTGGGGACTTCGCATAAAGAAAAACTCAAATATTAATGATGATCCCAGAGAAATTTCCAACCAAAAAAAAAAAAAAAAATACAAGTCAGAACAGCAGGCGGCTATCATTACAACACCTATGGATAATGAAGCCCAGGAATCAAAGGCAGGCCTTTGATATAACAGTTTTTTACGGTCGGCCCTCCTTTAAACATACCTATAATAGAGGCCTCTCATCACACTGCATCCGTATCAATTATCAACCCACTCCTTACACATCCAGTCACAAACCCTGAGGCCTACTGACTACACTGGCATCTCCTTTACTCTCTAACTCACTGTGGTGCACTGGAAAGAACGTGCACCTAGGAAAATTTGCCATGTGTGACATTTCTCTGTTTTTCATTAGAAACTACTACTACTACTACTACTACTACTACTACTACTACTACTACTACTACTACTACTACTACTACTACTACTACTACTACTAATAATAATAATAATAATAATAATAATAATAATAATAATAATAATAATAAAAGACAATTAAGTAGCACAGATAGATTTCAGACCTTTACTGCAGCGGAGCGTAAAAAAAAACACTAACTATCCAGAATGCAAAAAATGACAACAAACAAACCAGGAAACAAACATAAAACAAAGCTAAAAAAAACACCTTCATATGATTTGTGATCATAGTCACACCAAATCTACATCAAGATGATGGAATTTCAATCGTTTATCATACAGTTTATGAGGTATTCAGAAACAACACTGGGATAGTTATAGTTTACAGTACTGTTGGTTCTGTAGCAACATATGAACAACTTTTCAGCAAAGGCGTTGAAAGGGAAATATGTATAGAACACCCCCCCACCCACCCACCACCCGCTGTCTTAAAGTAGAGATAGCCACTGAAAAAATGCTGGTTCAGTCTCACTCTGTCTCTGGGCATAGCTTTGATCAGTCCCACCTCAAGACTTATCCTGGAGGGAGCGCTGCACTCCTATTCTCCATGGCTAATCATACTTCCTGTCTTTGTCTTTATGTGCTTTAGACAAGCGTCAGATAGAAGAAAAGGAAAAAATTTGCCCCGAGAACCTGGAGAATAAAGCCTCTGGTTGTGCTGCAGCTTGTCTTCTCCAGCGGATTTCTTCATGAATATTTCCACTGTTGTTGGAGTGGTGGTTTTCAACTCACTGCTGTTTTATGAGAATGTGTTTTCAGAAAGTTTGAAAAAAAAAAATAGAAAGCCTTGAGTTCAAGGTGCCACAGTAAATGTATGCATGTATATACAGTATGCCACCTGGCTGTGGTAGATGGTGTATTTTCAGCTGTATCTATAACAGAGCTAAAGGCCAGAGGTTAGATCATCTGTTCCATCCAGGTCTCCATCTTTCCACTGAGGCCTGAGAAATCAGAGGAAAACAGGACACAAGGAGGGAAATGGTTAACAGAATAATTTCACACACAAAGCATATTCTTTGGGTTCAGGCTATGCTGCTCTGCTTCTGGCAATTTTTAACCAAGAAACTGTGCTTTGTGGATTTCGAGCGAGTACGGAATAGACCACTCCTGCCAGAAGCCAAAACAAATGAAAAGAATTAGACCAAATTTCTGGGGGCTAAAGGCAATGAAACCAGCTTGTGTTCTATTTTTGTACTGATTTCCATATCTATGGCCACCTGAGGGAGGTCAGACTGCTCTGACCAACTTCTGCACAGGGAGAGAGACAAATGGTGACAGGGACACGACTTACGCTCCATCCTCTCCGACACCCACGCCTCTCCCCATCCTCCCTGGCTCCACCAAGACTCCCATATGAACAGGGAAATGAATTGCTATAGAGAAACAGAAAGCAACAAAAAAAAATTTCCTTTTATTTCTTCCTTCCCTTTTTTTTTTTTCTTCTTTTCCTGCTTCAAAGCGTGCGAGTCACTGCTGTGCCCCAGGGTTAATTAACATGAACCAAACAGTGAATGATCAGAGAGAATGGTAAATCTCTAAAGGTTAAGTGTCATATGGGAAACGTGTTGTCAGAAGAAGAAAAAGAAGAAGAAGACGTAGACTGTTTTTTTTTTCTTCTTCTGTGCATTCCAAATCAAATGAGAGTGTAGCATCAGGGAGAGAAAAAATTTGTAGACACCTTTCCAAACTTTGTATTCCTCGTGTCAGAGAAGGCAAAGCTTCAAACCATGTCTGGAATATCATGACACTGATGCCGAAAACAACTCAGTATTAGCAAGTAACTATCGGCTACTTTTGATTAATTAATCTAATTTCTATCTATCTATCTATCTATCTATCTATCTATCTATCTATCTATCTATCTATCTATCTATCTGTCTGTCTGTCTGTCTGTCTGTCTGTCTGTCTGTCTGTCTGTCTGTCTGTCTGTCTGTCTGTCTGTCTGTCTGTCTGTCTGTCTGTCTGTCTGTCTGTCTGTCTGTCTGTCTGTCTGTCTGTCTGTCTGTCTGTCTGTCTGTCTGTCTGTCTGTCTGTCTGTCTGTCTGTCTGTCTGTCTGTCTATCTATCTATCTATCTATCTATCTATCTATCTATCTATCTATCTATCTATCTATCTATCTATCTATCTATCTATCTATCTATCTATCTATCTATCTATATTTACACACACACAAACACACACACACACAATTAAATATATATATATATATATATATATATATATATATATATATATATATATATATATATATATATATATATATATAAGATATATACACACACTACAACTCCTTTAAAAGAAGTACACACAACACAGTTCTCTAAAGACAAAAGTAAAACGCTCATGTAGGAAAAAATAACAGCTTCATCACAAAGTTAATCACTGCTTTTAAAGACTTCTCATTGAAATTGGGTCTCCTCTTGTTTTATCCCAGGAGGGGTAAAAAAAAATGACTTCATGATCCACAGATATCCTGGATAGCATGTCTTGCTGGTGAAAAAGTACAATTCCTCTTTGTAATAATTAACATGGGCTCCTCTTCTCTCCCTGTGGCTTGTCGCTGACATTTGGTTCATGCTTGAGTGTCTGCCTAGCTGATTTCAATCTCTTGCATGAAGGTGAAGCTGTGTTTGTGTGTGTCTGGGTGTGTGTGTGTGTGTGTGTGTGTGTGTGCGTGTGTGTGTGTCTGTGCATGTGGGTCCACTGGCCAGTCTCGCAAGGACGTTGGTGACAGGGCCTGCGTTCAGTAGATGGGATTAAGCATCATGACAATATGGATTAGAGACCCACTCAGTCAATCCCTAACCTCCAACAGGTTGTAGGTTCAAAGACCAAAAGCTGAAATACAAATGATTCTTGTCAGCCTGTTTGTGTTCCTGCACAGCGGCATCATAAAAAGTTCATATCTCACCTGTATCTAAACACACATTTTGACAATTCTCAAATTTATCACACGGATCTCTATACATTTGTCCGCAGTGACACGCTATATTGATTTACACCATGCTCCGTCACCCCATCCTCTGCTGCAACAAGCCTTATTTTACATTATTACATTATGTATGCAGGCGTGAGTATGGATAATGGATGAATCTAAAGCAAAGCATTTTAATTACCCACCATCATTCCGTCTCACCTTGCTGCGGCAAACACATCTTATTAGCTTCGGTGCAAATAAACATTAATATGCCACCCTGATAAAGACTGTACTTATCCACTTCTTGGTATATCATCACCATCCGTTGCTGCAAAGTACACACACACCCCAAACCGATCCAATGGCATGTGCAAACAACGCAGGAGCTGCTGATGCTGGGGCCAGACCATTACAACCACTTCACAGAAAATTATCATCAGTGCATCTGGCTGGAGGCCACACAGCCCCATCAAAAGATTAAACTACACACACACACACACACACGCACACGCACACGCACACGCACACGCACACGCACACACACACACACACACACACACACACACACACACACACACACACACACACACACACACACACACACACACACACACAGTATGCATGCAAGAATCCTGGATGATATAAGACAGAAAGCAAGTGCCTCAATAATCTGAGTCAGGCTGTTGATGACAAATCAAGTGGATCACAACAAAGTTCTGGTTATTTTAAAAAAATAAATAAATAAATAAAATAAAATAAAGCCTTTTGCACCTTTGGCAGACCCACAAGGGACAGAAGAGACACAGGGGATGGGGCCGTCTCTGAGGGACGACTGAAGGAGGGGAGACAGTGAATGTGGATGGAAAGCGTGTAGGTTATCCAGCCGAGGGGGTGGGGGGTGGGGGGGATTCGCTTTCCTTTCAGCACATCTCAATAGAAAAGGAAGCTTGAAGCAAAGACGAAAGTCAGCATCCAGTCCAGCCCTGAGCATCAAATACTGCTGATCTGATCAACTCTAGAAAAGTCTGGTTATGACTGCAGGCAGGCTCTTCAACAAACTGTGTTAAATCAATCACGCGTGATTGATTTAACACACAATTAAAAACTTAGCCTCATCTTTTTTTTTTTCCTTCTTTTTTTTTAAAACTCCATTTGCAACCAAATGTGTGAATGCTGCATCAAACACGCTGAAATGAAGCAGACTGGTGTTGAGCATCTGAATGAGAACTCTTTTGGCTCCTCAAGATGACAGGAGCTGAACTCTTCAAAGACATAAATTGTGTTGGGCGTACACAAAGCTCTTTTATAAACTCCTCCATGTCGAGACTTTCTTTTTATTTTTTGATTGCAGATGGACTGACTATACAGCCAGAGCCCAAGAGGAGACAGGCCTTATTCTGCTCTCTTATGTTGTTTCAATTACCCGTCTTGTGCACAAAGGAGGCAGCCTGATGGCATGACGAGTGCACAGCGCTCTTCTGCCTGTGCTGTTGTCTCAGTTTGAGCCTCATAAAAGGAAGCGGGCCTTGACGATGCCAGAGGCGGAGGATCCGGCTCTGCGGTCTGAGCAGAGAAAACGTCAGCGGAGCGTTATTCTTCAGAAGGAGATGTCCTTCAGCGTGGTGCCAGCTCTCTCTTTGGGGCAGCTGCTGCATGAGTCGCAACCTCTTATTTACCATGTACAGGATCTCTCCTTGCCCTTATAACAAGCCAGGATATTCAGCCATCAAAAAAAAAACAAAGGACACCCTTTCACCGAAGAAGCCGAGGGTTTTGCTGAATTAAATAATGATAATTAAGAAAATATTAATCAAACTCTGGCCCTTTCGGCTGTGGAGCCGTGTAGAGGGAGCAGGTCCTCCAGCTTAGCCTGTAGGACTTCTCATTTAGAGTATGCCTGTGACCTATAGGGCTGCAGGCAAACACACAGATGCACACAATTAAAAGCAGACCTCAGTGGCCCACTACTCTATAATTAAACACCCTTTGGTGCTCGGCACAGTGATTCTACTCCGGGTTCAGATGTGTCACGTTGGGAGACATGAGAAAAGAAATGCTAAGAAGTCGTTGGTTGTTGAAGTTGCAAGTTCTTTTTCGACGCTATGAATTAATAAAAAGCACAAACTAATACCTTCCCGATGTGCAGTTGGTGTGTCTGGCGGGCCGGCAGCAGCTAACACAGCTGTACAGTGAAACTTTAATGGTGCTGGGGTGCCTGCAGCCCCGCCAGAGCTTTGTCTCTGATGAGATGAAGGGAGGGCGGTTTCCACATGTTCGGTCTAACTGGGACAAGTGTTGAAAGAAGGAACAAGGTTTGACCTTTAAGGCCGACACCAGCGGGATGCAGCGGCCCTGGCGGCAGCAGCGGACCACGAGTTTCATATCGGAATCGATTATTATTTTCAGAAGAGCAAACGATCAGAAATCTTTCCTCGATTTCAAATGTTATTATGTGATTATGTGGTGTTATTCCTCACCTTTTAGAGTGTTTGTCATTTGGCCCTAGTTGTTATGGTAATGAGAGGTATTCCATCTCCTCCCCAGCATGCCCCTGTGTTTGACATTCATGGGGTTAAAGTCCTCTGAATGATAAAGTGCCAGCGTTTGGGACAGTAAATTGCATCGTTTCAATTGAGAAGAGAGTTCCCCTTGGGTTTGCTGGAGGTCCCTATGGGCTGGCCTTGAACAGAACAGCATGTTGTACATCCATATAAAAAAGGAAAAAATATGGCGGTACTTTCTTCTTTATGATGCAGAGATTAATCTGTCACTACATTCACGCATAAATCCCACTCCCTGCTGAGAAAAATACTGTTTTACCTTACTTTACACCATATTTTATTTTTTTATTGCCTATAAACATAAACCATCACAAAGGGCTAATGTTCTCATCAATATTATTACAAAATGATCATAAATCCAACGCCTTGTTAAAATTTGAAGCCGTTTCTCTCCTCAGCTACTCAACCAGTGAAAATATTAGACAGAAGCATTATTTTATCAGGCAGTTCCTCTAACAATAGTAGATGGTCTTCTATTATATTATGTTTGAGCCACGGTACAGCACTCTGTTTTCATTAGATTATTATTTCTGTGCACTTTCTCTCACATCCTCTTCCTCTTTGCTGTGTTCAGCAGTACTGATCTTGCCTTTTGGGGCCATTTTTTCTTATACTTCAGTAGAAATGCCTTGACAACACTGTGGTGGATATTATTTCATCCTGAGAGACTACAAACTAAACAGCAGAAACATGCTGTATAGATGCTTGTTTAGTGGTATGCAAATCATCTTTGCCAGAGGTAAAATTAACATTTTTAATTAAAATATTAGCACCAAACAAACACAGAAAAACACACTAATGATTAAATCATCTTGACGGATCCTCATAGTGTAAAATGAGGAAGATTTCTCGTAACTCTTTTCATAAGAATTTGCTGTATGAATTTGTTTTCATTGTCTCAAACCATCAAGTTTTCAGCTCAGGTTTTGAACGTAAATAGAGATATTTTCCTGTGATGTTCCAAAAGCTGCAAATTTTTTTACATTGAGCTCTTAAGTAAATTCAAATACATTATGTGTGATCGATGCAACTATTTTTAATTATTTTCTATCTAATTATCTATTTTCTATTTTAAATGCAGTAATATGTAAAAAAAAAGGAATGAAAAAAAGTCATTTTAGAACAAATATTAGATTAAAATAATTTAACATGTCTGCACTTCTTCAGTGGTTTTAAGTCATTATGAGGCTCTGGGAATCAGAGCAGCTGCTGGAGTCTCCTGATGCTGCTTTAAATGTTACTACAGTACCCTCTAATGGTCTTCTGAGCAAACATCAAGTAATAAACTGCAAGGAAAGGTCTAAACTGTGTCAGAGAACCTTTATTTTCTTCTCAGCACAACAAAATTAAACTGTAATACAGATTCCTTCATGTATCCAAAAAAGACACATACATGCTTGCGTTCAAAAGTTTGAACACAAAAAAGATTATGGGCTTTTAGAGTCGGTCTAATGTGTGATTTTCAGAAGCCCATCTTTCTGTCTCACATCTCTTGTTAAAGGCAGCGAGGCCCTTTTAACACTGGTCTTGCTGCGGTCCACACAGGTTGAGCAGAGCCTTCTGGTAGTCTCCCTTGGTGTGTTCCTGCAGAAACAGAGTGAGTAACAGGGTCTGCATGACATTGCAAGTCTTCCTGCAGGGAAGGATGTACAATATATTTACCAGGATGGTCTGTTGCAGAGTTTGTCCAAAATTTTTGTGGTATTCACAGCAGATCTTCATCAGATCAACTTCACAGCGTGACACGATAATTCTGGATACCAGCTTCTCTTTGGCTCCTTTACCCTGAGCAGACAAGCGCAAGTCAGCAATTAAGTTGCATGTGCGCTAAACTTAACTACAGCAGCTGATGCAACACCATGGTAAGTGACTTTTGCTAACTTTGGACATTGTGTTCCTGCAGCAAAATTGCACTTTCACAAGTAGATGTAGCTCACATAAAAGGCAAAAAACAAATTGAATTCAAAATATAAGTCAGCCTTTCAGAATAGCCATAATTCAATATGAAGAAAGAGACAATCTTTAACTACCTTCATGGCTTCATTCAGTCTTTTGGCAAAATAAAGATGTTTGTTCTCAAAGCACTGAACTGAAATCACAGGAAAATACAATTACTGGCACAACAACATATCCAACATTTGACGGATGGTTTTTTCTGATCAAATAAGTCTGTGTACCGAGCACCAGAAAGGACTTCTGTAAATCTCCCTTAACTTCTTTTGTGATGCTCTCCTGCATGTCGTAGGGGCTGTAACTCTTGTACCTCTGAAATACTATGAAGCAGAGTTAGTATATTAACTAAACATTAAATAGTTAACAGAAAAAAAATTGTGTCAGAAATCAAAAGAAATCAGGGTCTTTCTTACCTCTCTGCAGGTGGGGTACACTTCTCTCAGTCATAATGGAGACCCAGGTCGCTACATCAGTTCCTTTTTCATTTTTTACTCCAGCCTCATAGAGAGCCTGAGTTGAAAAAAAAATATCATTAAACTCAGAATGTTTTGGCATCAAAATGATGCTGATCCTTTTAAATAGAATAGTTTAAAAGCTAAGCATTAATATCTCACCCTGTAAATAAAAAACAAACCATTTTCACAAAATTATTTTTGTTTCAAGTTTGTCTGATTTTTAGTTGTTTGGCAAAAATAAATACAGTCACTTCAAGCTTTTGTAATGACCTTGTGAAGTAAATTCCATCAGTTAATCAACAGATGGATACCAAATATTATCATAGGTTTACTCTTGAAATTGAAGTGTGTTAATAAATCACAGGTATAGAGCTGAAAATAATGAGCTGTCTTGAAGAACAATTTAACATATTTGCTCCTAGAAACCTTCATAATTCATAAGTGTGGAACCTGATGTTAAATTATGTTGAAACTGAGTGATCTCATGTTCCACAGATTATTGAAAATGACTCACTCTGGCATCTTCGTCTATCTTTTCATTGTCCACGATGGAGGATGGTTCTGCTCTCTTTGTCTGTACAGAAATAAGACATTACTCATGCCCTTGGTTTGTTTAGATATAGTTGAGTCATAAAGACAAGCATGAACAAATCCCACCTCCACCAGAGTCAAAAGCAGGTTAGCAAAGTTCCCAGAGGTGTCGCCTTTGACGTCGCTACTCAGGTCCCTTTTGAACACTGTGGGAAATAAGATTTTCAGTTTACTGAGGTTTTTTTTCAAAACCACGGGGAAAAGAGGAAACAAAACTTTTGATGAAGGGAGAGAACCTTGGGTCTACCATGGCCTTATGCTGCACTGGGAGAGGCCGTGTATAAAACGATGTATTTTGCAGTCCTTTAAGTGAAAAGACACATTGGACTTACTCTCCATGTAGACCTTCTTGATCTCCGACAGCTCACTACTGCTGCGTGAGCACAAAAGCTCGATCAACTTTTCCTCATTTGTTCCTAAACCCTAAAAGAGAAAGAAACCTCTAGTAGCTTTTACACGGAACACTTTTTCAATGCAAGTTCTTTCATTTCACCAGTAGAGGGGAGCAACATCTTTCAACTGAATTTATTGAATGCCGACCAAAGCTCCTCCCTTACCTTCATGGATTCTCTGATCTCTGAGGCATCGTACTGAGCCGTGCTCTTCATCAGGCCGAGGATCACTGCTTCCAGAGAACCAGACAGCGCTTTCTTCAGGGCTGTGACCAGATCCTGAAAATAGAAAAAGGGTTACCTGAATGTTTCCATGAATTTAAGAGCTACCATTTAGAATCTGGGATGTCCTGTCAGGTTCTACCACACCGTCTTTGTTCTTTTCTCATAAGCAAAGGCAATCTCCTTCCTTTGAAAGTAGGATCGTTTTGTCAGGATGTCGATGATGGTCTGTTCATCCACTCCTAAAGTTAACAATTTAAGAAAAACAATCACATTATCAGCCAAAAAAAGACAGATGAGTGGTGGAGTGCTGCACAGTTTGAAGGTACTACATCTGAGTATGTCTATAGCTACTTTTCAAAGTCAGATTAATACTATATATAATTAACAAACCGTTTATTATTACACATGCAAATGCATTTATCATAATCGAGCAGATTTATATAATTCTGATTGTGTCATTCCGCATCTACTAAGATAATATAACAGCTTGATTCAACATGTGATAGTCATGAGTTATTTACCCCTCATGTTATTGAAGAAACACCACTTCACACAGAGCACATATTTCATTCTAACAAAGTGGCTGGGCGTCTGAATAACATGCAGTCAGACTGCTGCCAGAGGCTCTCAGCAAGTGGTCGGAGCAGAGCCCTGCCAGCACAGCGCGTCAGACCTGGAAGCATTCCCAGCATGGTCAAGAATCATTTGAGCCAGGATGCTGAGTCACATACTGTATACCACATAGTCATCTACAAAGACACTTAGCAGGACGAGACGCTGGTTTTATTTCGAGCAGCTTTGTGTCTTGCCTTTGGTATTGATTGCAGTCTCTATTCTGGCAGCATCTGTGTCAGCGTCAAAGTCCTTAGCAGGTACCACAGTGGGGTATTTAGCTTCAGACTGAGGGGTTAAAGCACATGATTAATATCAAACTGATATCCAGAGATGAATATACTGCAGTGCATCTGTTGTTAATAATGATGAACTGAAAAAGTTTGACATTACCCCACTGTTGAGGGTCAGCTGCCCCAGAAATTCTCCTACCATAGCCATAATTATCCTGCAAAAAAAACACACACAACATAGTCTTCTAATTCAATTTCATTGTTATCGAATCACAGATGTGTCTGAGCTGATTTACTCAAGAAGTCATGTTTGTTGTCTCAAGATATAATCACTGTGAAGTGTCGACAGAGGCAGAAACACAACTCATTTGTTTCAACTGATAAAAACAAGCCAGACAGAAAACCCACCAGCTTTCAAAGCCTTATGCAAGCTGACACACATACTCCACAACAAACCTCGCAGACACACCCTGGAAAATGCTACTGTACTCCAGCCTAGCGATTCAATGAAGATCTTCACATGCAGATAGGTCAGATGAGGGCTACCGGAGCACATATCCAGTTTTACCAAAACTCAAGGAAAGGATACGTTTACAGACTATAAGGAAGTCTGGATATCTCACTGCCTTGAGGCTGTCAGTGAACTTAGGTTTCAAATACAGTCATAAAAAAAAGTGTCATAACTCTGAACTTACCGCTGATGAAAGAGATGGTTGAGTTATCCAAGTGAAGTTTAAGCAGAATCTGTGCTGAAGTTTGACTTTTCTGTACAAGACTAATATTGCCCTTCCCACCTCCCCTGACTCACACTCCCTCCCCTTTTTCATTCAAACAATTCTCCACCCTTTTCCACAAGCATTCACAGAAAGCTCAAGTCAGGCAGCTCAAAGTTGTTCTGATTAAACTGATCTTCAGTTACTGACGTTCTTGATCCCTCAAGGCTTCAGACGATCACGTGAACAGATAATAACAACACACCAAAGATCAGTACAAGTTTATTTCTGATTTGTTGTCACAAAACTTTATCAGTAACAAAACATTTCAGATAAATCTAACAAAATAAAGACATTCATAGGTGCTTCATTCATTCATTGATGCTGTAAAGTGCTTTAGCAATCACATGTTAAGGTCATAGTTATTCAAGTATGAAACTTATAGACATTGTCAAATTGTCTTTTCCCTTTGCAGTACAAATACAACTTACCGATAATACAACATCACATGAAAGCACATTAAAATCCTTTCACACAGGCTTCTGAATGGACTTTTGAATGAGATTTTTCAGATATTTTTTACGCCTTGCCGCACGTTGCTGCTTCTTCTTCTTCTTCTTTTTCACGTCGCCTCCAGCTCCCTGGACGATGGAAGACGACTCAACTTTTGGTGGCTGGTGGAACAAAAGAGGGCAAAAAAAAGAGAGGAAATAATGAATCTTTTACAATTCTGACCGCAAGACGATCAACACTTGTTATAAGGAAAACATAAAGCCAGAGTCAAAACAATCCAAACAACCAAGTGAAGTTTTTCACAGTCTTTCTATGTTGCTGTTTTGCCTGTGGTAAAACACGTCTTGATTAGGTGGAATCTGAGATCGGCATGCCATGAATGTCTAAGGCTGTGCCCCAGGAGAGCTGGCTGAGCCCTTGTTGATATTACGATGCTCTCCTTTGTCCCCGTTGTTAGTTTTGGGGTTGTGCAGGAAAATTACACAGACTTGTGCTGATTCAGCCTTTTTGATAAGAAAATGGCCACTGGCTTTCGCACTCTCCATTTCCTTTGGTTGATAGCAAGTGCGTGCGTGTGTGTTTGTGCATCTGTCTTAACAAAGGGTGTGGGCTTCCAAAACATTAATCTATTATTATCGGCTGCACACACCTTTGAAAGGGGCTTGACTGGGAAGGTGCAGGGAACCTGGTTGTGTTTTTTGTGGAAGGGAAGGACCACAGCTGGATCAACGGGTATCCAGGGAACGAGGCCGGAGGCCGGAGGCTCCGGGACCGAGCTGTGGATCTGCTGCAGGTCGACTCCCGCTCGGGTCACTTTCCCATTTGTTGCTTTCAATAGGGTCACAAATGGATCCCCTGCCTTGTGGGTGATCAGGTATCGTCCTTCCTCTAACCTACAAAAGTAAATGAAGTCACATCACTGGCGTGTTCAAAGCAAAAAGAAACACACTGTGACATGTTAAAGCAACAGGAGTTTCTTGTGCGTGTCAAATGAATGGAATGTAGGTGAAAAGGGTCTGAGGAGAGCAGAGAGTGACACATTCATTGTATCGCTGAGTAATGTCACCTCCAACACAAACATGAAGGCAGACTACTGACATATTTGTAGGCTGGGCTGTTAGACCTGTCCATACAATAATTTCATTTTCAGTCAAGTGTGAAACACAGAACGTCATAAACTACTCATCAGAAGATGAGAGGCCGACATGTTAGATGGAAAAAGGCTGATTAATAAGCTGATATCAAACTTTTCACCTAAAAGAGATGACTCCACACTGTTGGAAACGAACAACTAAGTTATTAGAAACCGGATTAGAAAGCTATTTGGAACCAGATACCTACATAAATATGTATAATCTGAAACTGAAGATTTGCATACATTCATCACATCCCAGTGTTTTCAGTTTCAAATGGATGGATAGATATAAAATATTTACACATATATTTTATAAATGTAAAAAAACTTGGCCAGTCAACAAAAAGGGTAATGATTCTATTGTCAGCAGGATGTTTGGGTCACGTCCCACTGAGAGCTCACCACTAACATCATACAAAACGTTGACAACAAATGTCAAGAACTTACCCAGTTAGCTTTTTCAGTAGGTGGTGCAGTATATTCAGTGACTTGGAAGGCCTGTTAAAGGAGGACAGGTATCACCAAGTCACAGCATGTCCACTTTGGTGGGGATCAAATTTTCAGCACTAATTCTGGTGGTGAAACCAGCAGTGATGACACAATATGATGAAAAGACTTGGGTTTCTTATAAATTGACTGAAGCTCTAGAGGAGAGGCTCTATAGTAACACTCTATTAGGTTAGACTAATCATCTGCACACATCCGTTGTAACCGTACTCACTTGAACCCACAGGAGGTGTTCTGTTTCCAGTTGTCAGGCAGCTTCCTCACCAGTGCTACTTTTGATGTGAAAGCATTAATGTGAGCTGCAGACACAGAAGGGAGGACGATACACACTGAGAAACGAGCTAATGAACGTACACATCAAGAAGCTCGCTTCATCATCAATGCCATTTCTTGTGCGTACACAGTAACTAGTCTGATGGTTTGCCAGCGTTCTTACGAACTTGAGTGGGTAGGAAGAGATCTTTCTCGCCTACAATTCCAGCAAGCAAAGCTCGCTTATTTTTTACAATGGCTTCCTTAAATTAAATAAGAATCGGCACCCAAAACCAGAAATAGACAACTAGTAATTCTTTGTGTTGGATCAACACAATGAACCCCTGAGCAAAGAAGGAAGTCTTTTTATAAGTTGTTGCATAATGACATTAAGTGGGATGTGTACTGTGTTGCTTTGAATAAAGCTTGAATTTGAGGGTTTTCTCACTATGAGTAACACTAGAACCTTTGTCCAGTTTTTTAAACTAGAAAATACATATTAGTTTTAAACCAATACATTCTCTTCAAAAGGAATCCATCAGAGAAACCAGCTTGAAGGTGAAATGCTAATAATCCTGCTCAGTATGTAAACTATGCTAAAAAACTTACAAAAAAAAAAAAGGATTCTGGCTGTTTTGCCAAACAGACATGCAAGTAAATCTACATTCTAGTTAGCAGCTGCACATATCAACCAGTCAACATGTGACAAAAATGGAGACTTTCTCTGAACCTTGAGTTACAGATAAACAGCACATACAACACCACAGCATAGATCACATGCATTTAAATCGACATTAAAACAACATTTAACTGGGTTCTGCACACTATATTCTTTGTAATTCTCCATAATCATGTGTGGCTGTAGCTATGGCAACAAAATCAACTCACTCACTACACAGCCTCAGCAGGGTGGTGAGTCAGACCGTGCCAGTGGTTTGTTGGGGGATTGGTCATGTGGTCCTGACTAAACCCTGGGACAGAAAGAACACTACCTATGTATGATGCAGTGCTGGAGTGGAGCTGTGTCTCCGTCCACAGCTTGCAGGCTTCACTGCTGGTTAGACACTCAACACCGTAGCACAGCTGGTACTCCATCTTGGGTAAGACATGAACTGGTACGTACTGTTGAGGCAAGAAACACAAGACTTAAGTAGGACTGTAGCAAAGGTCAAACTTGTACCTTAAAATAATAACACTCTGAAGAATGGAGACTAGCATGTTCACCTGGTTCTGGCGGCTGCCTACCCTTCTGGTGTGGGTCAGGGAGATGGAACTGCGTACCATAAGCAGCAAATCTTGCAGACTGTAGAGCTTGTAGAGCACACTGCCTTCCTCTGGGGCCTCGTAATCTTGTTCATCTTCTGCACCAGCCTGCAGGTCTTGTGACAGTATTTCTGCATGGGTGGGCAGGTGGCATGCAGGGAGTTGATAAGTTAACCCAGCACATACACACTGTAGACACTAATTACATAACAGATATGAAAACTGAAAATGAAAATTTGATGCTAACTTTTGTGTTCTGTAGTGGTAATGTTGACCACTGGTTCAGCGGTCTCTCCATCCTGCTTCTGGTTTCTCTCTAGATACGAGGACACACAGGGTTTAACCAATGACACTGGATGGGGGTGAACTGTGGGTCCCATACATCGGGTAGGCGAGTTGGTCTCTCGTGACGTGGTGGAGGATTTGGCTGTGTCGTTGGCAGAGTTAAACATGGCCGTCTGCATGCGCATGATCTCACTCAGCTGGTCTCCAGACACCTTTGCTCTTTTGGATTGGCGGCTCTGTCTTCTAGCTTTTTGAGGGGAAGCCGCCTCTGATTGTAAAGGGCCACACTGTGAGACGGAGGGAACTGGAGAGTGAGGAGTACATGGTGTGGTTTGAGCATCACGTGGAATTGTATGTGATGAAGCTGGAGAGACATCAATGACCAGCATCTCATCATCTGTATCTCCTGAAGCACCAAGGCTGTCTTCTGGCGCAGCGTTTGGCCTCTTCTGTGAAGCTTTTGAATTGACGGTTTCACATTCGACAGGCAGAACTGTTTTCTGTGTTACGTCATCTTCCACCTCTGTCGCTGAGGTGTTCATCTCTTCTTCTGGATTGGTGATCATGTTTACCACATGCTCACTTACGTTCTTATTTTCATGCAAAGCTGGAGAACTTGTAGCGCTTTTACTTTTAGCACACGTGTCCTGTTCCTTCTGTGTCTCCTGTATCTTGAGCCTCTCAATGGGTGTGGATTCTCCAAATGTCTCCAGGTTGGCAAGGTCCACCTCAAAATCGATACCGCTGTTGTTGTTTTCAAAAGAAACTATATTTCGATGTGAACTCACCTGATTTAAAAAACACAAAACAAACCATCATCACTGATGAGATAAGACCACATGCTTGACCCCATGTCTATTCGTGAATCTTACTGTAGAGAGCTGCAGATCATTGACAGGAAGCTCTGTCATTACATGGAACACATTATTACTTCCATTTTTCTTGATGGAAAGCTTCAAACTCTCCTCGTGGTAGATATGACTCCTCTCTCTCATTGTCATTTCAGTCCTCAGCAGTGGTGAGTCTATAAAGACGGTCTTTTTCTGACCACTGCCTGTAAATACAGTTGAAATAAAGGAAGTGAACAACAGCGACACCCTGTGGCCGTTCAATGTAAATGCACCGTATTCGACCACGGGTTACTCGTACACACACTACATTTACTGTATGTCTTTCACAAACAATATAGTAGCTTTGTATTGCAAAATTCTTGACACTTTTTCCTACTTAACTTCTGATGATCCCAAATATGTTTATACACACTGATATTTCTATTATTTTTTGTTATTCATGTAGCCATGTAGGTCATCAGAGTCTAATCTAATTAGCACATCTTTTGTGCTTTATTGTATTTTAGTAGTTAAAAAGTTCTGCCATGACAGACATGTACAAAAAAAAAACAAAAAACAAAAACAACAGAAAAAAAAACATATGAAGAAAGTAATATTGTACCTTTTCCTGGATTTATTTTGACCCAAACAGGAACCTCCCATTTCTCTCCAAAGTCAGGGCCATGGTTGTCTAGCAGCCTGACCAGAGCGTCTCGACTCAGACACACGTGAGGCTCATAATGTGAACACAGTTTCTCTGCGTTGCTATCACTACTGATTGCCTGTAAACAAAAAAAGATCACATGACTTATTTTGGTTGTATCAGCCAAATACACGCAGGTAACAAATTTACTCCAAACATTAACTGGATGGTGATGGTTCTGTGTATGACCTGGCATCTTTCAGAAACATTAGTACCATTTTTTTTTAGTGCAAGACATGAATAGATTTGGCGTCTTTTGTAAAAACTAAAAGAGCTGATATGGAGTTACAATAGACCCGCGGTCATGAATCCCATTCTAGTAGTGAAACATCTTTGCAACTTACTTTATTGAAGTAATTAAAAAAGCGAGACAATTGCTTACAGCGTGCATGTCCTTAGCTTTTTTAGCTGGAGGATTCACTGATGAAACACTCTGATAATCCGATGCAAGCTGAGCGTCAGCAGGCACTATCTTGTGGTCTGTAATATCAACACTGCCCTGGAGAAATAAAGGGTACAAATATGGTAGAGAGGAAGTGAATCAATACCAGAAGACTGATTAAGCAATTCAACACTTGAAGTTGAAAGGTTGAACAAAAAATGTGGACAGTGGCAATTACAAATTACTGAAGGATATGAAACGATGATCCCACATGGCTGAGCACAGAGCATATTTCCAAAGGACATTACCATGATGAGAAGCTGTTTTTCAAAAGTCAGGGTAAGTCCTGGGTTGAACGTCCCCCCTGTCAAACTTGTCATCTCATGGATCTGATAGAGCTGAGGAATAGTCTTGATGCACTTCAAACAGTCTCTGAGGAAATCCTGAAAAGGAAATTATGGTTTGGTTTTAAAATGTGCGAACACAAACCTCAGGTGGATCATGAATGGTTAATCAGTACCTCTGAATACTGCATCGCTCCCTGTGATATGAAGTTGTAGTCCTCAGCACATCTTTTAGCCACGTCTTGCAGGTAACATGTGAAATCCATCACTTCTCTGTTTATTCGTTCCATTAATCTCTGAAATATACCAACAGATTATTTGAAAAAGTGACACAAACAAAAAATGCCAAATTTAAAACATCATTATATAGTCAATGTTGGTACCTGTGGAGGAAGCACTGCTTTCTTACTCATTAAAATGCAGAGGTATGTCAAATGTTCTTTGGTGGACAGACACGACAATCTAGGGTAGGGCAGTCTTGGAGCAGGAAAAGGAGAGTCTGCATCATCCTCAGATTGCTTGAGTTTTACAGCAGTTTTTGTGGCATCCTTGCATTCTTCTGTGCTTTCCACAGCCTTGTCTGCACACAGATCATCACTAGTACAGCTATCCCAATGGGACACTTCCTTGCTGATGCAATTGTTGTCTGTGTTGGCAGAGCAGGAGGGCTTTGCAACCCCAACATCACATTTTTGGTTTACGCTGGCATTCTCTACAGGACTTTAAGAAAGAAAAGAAAGGAACAGGTCAGAAAAACACACAACAGATAATCTTCAAAAACAATGTAAAATTGCACTCAAATGTATGTATAGTGTACTCCCTACCTTTGGAGAAAGGCCCACAGTTCTCTGATATTAGATGCAAGGGAATATTTGTCGTAGAGCTCTCTGGTAAAGACGGGAGAGTCAGGGACCGGAACATCCTCCCTTAATTAAAAGGAGATAACATATGACATCACAGAATAGGATTACACAACAACAAAATGTGATGGTTGTTATCCAATGAACTTTTATCAGTTTAAAAAGACTTGTCCTGAATGCCCTTCAATAAAATACTCTGGATATCTGAAAAACTACAAGAATCTGTCCTGGAGGATGGATTTTATCCAGTTTATAAAGTTTATAGTTTATTTTAAAAAACATATTTCTGCAATCGATTGATCAATAGACAAACTATTCCACTGCGATAAAGTTGGTTAAAAAAAAAAAAAGCTTTATTCCTACAAGTATAGCATATAAATATTTACCTCTACTGAGTTTAAGTCTCCTCAAAAACAGACGTAGACATGTACCAGATCTTCAGAAGAGAAAACCTTCATTTCTCAAATGTAGAATATAATATCAATCAGCTTTTAGACTTGTCGTAAATTTCGAAGTATTACAATATTAGACATTTATTTACAACATACTGACATCAATAAAATACAAATAAAAGAACACAGTTGGCACAGTGCTGCCAACTGTGTTAAACAATAACAGCACCTCGTTTAATCTCCAGAATTCAAAAGATCATTAACATCGTCGTGATGTAGTTAAATTTAAATTAATTGATGCAATTGTTAAAGAATGTTGTGTAGCTCACTCAAATATCATATTTATAGTTAAGTTGTGAATTGGGTTTAGCTGAAGCTGTCGTGTTTTCCTCAGTAAAAATCTGTATTTGAAACAAAATCAGTCGTTTAACCTCTTGTAAAACCAGCCAAACAACCGTATAGAAAATACCTGCATGGCTAAGTTTGATGTTTGCTCGGCAAAAAAATAATGTAGCTAAGTGAATTATAACGGATCGTTTCGTTTTTGTTTGCTAATTTTCGGGAAAAATATTACTTACCATACTAGATCCATCATTAGCAATATCGATCACTCCACAGGGATGACAACAAGAAAAACAGCAGCTAGCATTAGCCAGCTAGCACACGTTTGTTGACATTCTTCGTCTGCTGATATTTTATGGTCACTTCATTGCCGTTATGCACACTGCTGCCCCCCTCTGGACATAACTTGCAGTGGTCAGGCGGCCCAAAGCAGACCCAAACACCGTCTTTTCACGCATTTGTTTCAAAACAGATAAATTTGGGGAAGCAACAGAGAAAACATTTTCCACCCTTTCACTTACTCTCAGATCCATTACAGTGTTTCTGCATCGTTCTTAAGCTTACAATAAAAGTAGTAGCCCTCACTCCCTACAGTGACTAGTGCTGAACTCAGTGTTGTGCGGATTTTGTAGTCTTATGATACCAAATGCAAGCGTTGCATCATGTGTGTTATGACACCTTTGCAAATATTTTAATGACCTGGCACTATTTGAATAAATACACGTAGAAAGTAATTTGAAATTAACACAAATTCATCACTTTGCAGTCCACGATGCTTAATCACCATACTGCATTGTTAAATGAGATGAAACATTTATATTCCCTCCAGGAAAATTTCGTCATTCATTAAAATAACAGACCCATTAAATAGAGAGGTTAGAGACTATAATGTGTTACAATTTAAGAAGTTTGTCACAAATTAATAAAAATGTTGAATGATATGAGATCTGCACCTCACTGAATTCCAATCAGCTCCAAGAACGTTCTATCAAAAAGAAGTTCTCTGCATAGTTCTCTAATGGTTAAACTTATGTCATGTGGTGTCGTTAGACCATTATGTGTCTAAGATATAATAGACTATAATGATGCACATAATTTCATAGTATTTTTCATAAAATTTGGAAATCAGTCTCAGTGACTGGACAGAAATGATTATCATATTGTGAATAAAAATAAGGTATTTCATCAATTTTGTTCAAAAGAATGGAACATGGAGGAAGGAAAAGACAACAGAGACCGACAAAGAGTCAGGAAATAAAAGCCCATTACAAGCGGTAAATTTATTATGGGATAACAGCACATAAAGCACATCTAAAATCGATGTGTCCAATGCACTTTTAATAAAGGTAATATTAAAGGTACAGTTTCTAAGTACAATATAACAACATTCATATTAGAATGAAAAGTATTTAAAAGACAACATTAAATTTCTTATTTTTCTTTACAGCTGTATTTACAAAATGAATCAAAATACTTATTTTCATATTTAAGAATCAGACAAGAAGGAGCAAAACTACTTTTGTGAATAGACTACCTGCTAAAGAGAGTTCAAAAGAGCTGGATAAAAAGGTACGTGATCATCCGTCCCCATTTTAACATCAGTAGCAAACGTGTGACTTAGAAATTTGTGACAACCACACACTAGGTTCGGCTTTCTCATCATCTGTACTGCTTTTGCATGACAAAAAAAGAAGCTACCCGTGCTCCACCCACCCTTCATGTCAAGTTATCGCGACCAAATGAGCATACATATTAAACACAGAACATGAGAGAAATCCAGATGTGTTGTATGCCTCTTCCTATACATATAGTTAATATTCAATGCATCAGTGCATTTTTTGATACCCATGAAATAAAAAGGAAAAAATAATCAGAAGAAATGTGGATAGCCTGTTTTTGCCTAATCAAAAATGTGCAGGTTGTGAAATATAATCTGTATTTATTTGATCATCAACAGGTAAAAATCTTCTGAATTGTGTGAGGGGTGACATGTACACTCTAAAGACAGTCGAAACATTGAAACCCTTTAACATGGCGCAGGGACCCACGTGAAAATGATTAACAACACAGAAAGAAAGAGTCTGAAAAACATTTGAAGAATGTGAGAGTGAGAATTCATCCCCACGTACAAAATACATTGCAATTTCAGTACACGTCTGGAAAAATCACAGAAAAAGACAATCAAAACCATGTATGCATCTTGTTACACCGAGGCACTCAGTGTGAAAAGTTGTATATTATTGCAAGCATTTTTCTCACTGATATTTGCTACAGAGTGAAGAGAAAAAGGTCAACTTTGTCCTCAAATGGCAATTCTTTCATGTACATTTGTAACACTTGATGTGGTGCAAAAGGTTTATGACGCTCGTCTGACGAAACCACTTTCAGGAGAATCTAAAATGGGAAAATAACAAAAGCATACCGAGGCTCTGTTCAGTAAATTCCAAGCACCACTTCTCTGCATCAGGTTACGCAGACACACGAGAGGTAACTATTCAGTATCTCTGAAACCTGATGAAACGACAGCCTCAGTGAGTGGTTTTTACAATCAGACAAAGAAACCCCCCCCCCCCACAATACTGCTGTTTGAGCTTGATTATTATCATTTTTCCACAAAACAGAAAAGCATCCTTAGATATCTCGTTAATTAGCAGATCCTAACTTTGCTATAAGTCAGAAGGAAATAAGTGCCTTATCCCGAGACAAGCACACTGATACAGGTGCAGGCTGGGTATTTTTACCACTATCGTTATCATTATTACTTATTGAGTCCTAATATCAATAATACATTAATATGCACTGAAATGAGTGGACTAGGGTGGCCTGGGTTAGGAATCAATACTTTGTTCACAAAATTAACTTACCTAGCACCACACATTAGGGCAACACAAAATTAACGTCGGCACACCCTATCGCTATCAAACTAATCCTAAGAGGGAAGCAAACTAGAAACAGAGTTATTGTACAATATGGTGTGATTGATAAACAGATAAATATTTCCACTGGGTAGGCCTTAGTAGCAGTATTTTCCTCTTACCTATACAGACAGAAATTACAAAGCTACCTTTATACACGTGATCAATAATAACATTAAATATGATGAATAAACAGCTGAGAATGAGGGAGAGAGAAAGAGAAAATAAGATGTACAGCATACAGGCCATGTCAAGTTCTTAGTTCTCCACCTGGGAACAGAACCAGTCAAATATACAGATGAAACACAAAAACATCACTAAATCAACACAAAACGGAACAAAAAGTGATAAATAAGAGGTGTATTTACATGCAGATGTTCAAAGACTAGTATGCACAAAAGAATCAAAAATAATACACAGACATATATTATTGCTTGACATTCGATTATGGCTAAAAGTTGCTTTTCATTTTTTTTTTTTAAAAACTATATTCTTAAACATATTTTTAGTTGTAAATCCTTATCAGCTGTGGTTTTTGGAAAATGAGTTTTCTTAAAATGTAATGACAGACTCATAATTCTGGGCAGCGCACCGACAATCCAGCGCAACTTTCAAGCATGACATAATCTGATCTTCACAATTTAGGAAAAGAAGCCATCGTCGCCATCTGAAGTCTAGAATTTCATTTCTGCTCACACCCCTCAAACATGACGGTGAAGCATGTTTGCTTCTCAGCAGTGCAGACCTAAGAATTGTTGAAGGCTTTATGTCATGCTTGTAAGTCCGACACCTATTATGAATGGATCAAGCTCAGCATCTCCAAAACCATTTTATATTTAAAAAAAAAAAAAAAAAAAAGTCCAAAAGAAAATCAAGACCTCTTTGTCGACATAACCCTGTTCCTTTTTAATTATTAAAGCCTTGTCTGGGATTTATTTTAATTCACACACTGTGAGAACAAACACACACACACACACACACACACACACACACATCCGCACACATACACACACGCTATTGCTTTTTTTTTTTTTTTCTTCTTTTTTCTTTTTTACAAACAGACAACAGAGTAGAGACAGAAGGACCGGCACATTTCACTGAACACTATACACTGATTGAAGAGCACACTTAACATCAATCCCTTACTTGAATCGGGACGTCTCAAGTGAGAATATACAGAAGGACATCGTTTTATAGGCCTGTGCGAAGTTGCAGTTTATAGTTAGACACAAGCATCCGTTTGTTTGATGAATTTTCTGATATCCTGCCAACCATAGCATGAGAGATAAGAACAGAGTGATGGGGTTTCGTTAGTTTCTGTTCCAGACTGAGAGTAAATGTCGTGAGTCAACTGAATTAATAAAGTCAATTTACGAGGTTGACGACTTCACTGTAAAGACCCGTAATTGTAACACAAGGCATATTGCTTGTTCTAATATTGTAAAACACATTTTCTCTGTAGGAGAGAAAGATCAATCTGGTGGTGAAACTAGAAAAAAAAGCAGAATTATTTTATGAAGCAATATTACAACAACTCAAGAAAATGGAATCAAATTCAACAAACTTTTTTTTTTTCTCAAACAAATACAAGGAAATCAGCCAAATCTCCATCTCCTTATGGTTTTTCTGAACACTTCAGTGTTGCACTACATGCTGCATGTGCTTTGCCGCCTCCTTCTATTATATGAGTGCTTCAAAGAGATTCTAAAAAAACAAAACAAAAAACTTGTAAAATTCACAAAAAGAGCGAATCAAATGCTCCGAAGTTGTCCAGAGGAAAGCCAGCTGCTTCTGCGGCCAACCTCTTACCTCCCTGAGCGTTCGCACCTCATTTTCTTGCCTTGCTGCTCTCGCCGGGCCGCTGGGCCTCGCAACCGGGATTGTCTTGCAGTTGTTCCAGACTGGGTTCTCTTTTTGCTGGGAGAGTGAGGTTTACTAGTCGTAGAGGGCTTGTGCATATCCAAATAGCGTTGGATCGTAACAAAGGTTATTACTTAGGTACAGCATATCTACTACAACCCAAACACAACATATTTAGTATTGCATAAGAATATTTGGTTTTTCCTAACAAAGAGGGTTATTATCCTTTAAAGACCCTGATGACACCATTTGAAACCAAAACTGTGTTGTTGTTGTTGTTTTTTTTTGTGAGACAGGAATATGCTGTGTGCTGATAAAAGCATGGATCGTAAAAAGCGATGGGGTTGTTGTTTTTCTTGTTGTTGGGCAGGATGGGGGTGTAGTGGTGCTGTTTGAGTGGCTGGAGGCCCCCTTACGTGACATCAATAATTCTAAATTGATGAATATTGAAATGTCTAACCACTTTTTATGGAACTTCCCTGACAAAAACAATGACTAGACCAAACAAGGAAACAAAAAAAAAACCCAAAAAAACCTAAAGTCCTCTTGAAACAGAAAGCGCAAAACAAATTCTTCCCTGAGGGGTGACAGCACGAGGCAGTAACGCCTTGTACAAATTGCACGGCAGAGGAATGATAGTGTGCAAACAAAAAACAAACAAAAAAGGACAAACAACTGGATTCTACGTCACGGTCGGTGACAGATGTATTAACATGCTTTGTTGGGTTTCTAAAGAGATATCAATTTTTTTCTCTCTTTTTCTGTTTTTTTTTTGGTCTTTTAGATATTTCTAGGAGCCGCTACCGAGATCGCTGGAATGTCTTAGGAATCCATTCTATGTTACAGACGAGTAGACCAGAGAGCAGAAGCAACGACTACTGTTTGGCACATCCAGGGTTTTTTCTACCACTTATCACACTGACAAGAAAGACACACTCAACAAAACAGAAACACGACAACAAAGCATTCTGAAAATAGCACTTGTCCTACCATTTTTATGTTTCTCCCCTAATCATACAAACAACAGCTAGTCTAATTATTGCAGGAACATAGTTAAGTGCTACCTGACATCTTTTTCTCTCCCTCGTTCTCTTTCATGAGTTCATTAACCGAAACGTGTTACAAAAATAGAAGCTTTACTACCAGACAAGGCTTTGAATATTCGCTTTCCTTCGCTGTCCCCTTTCTCTCTACTGTTGGAGCGTTGCTGGGCTGAGGTTTGTGGAAAAGAGGCAGATGAAGTCGTTCAAAAACAATGGCAAAAAAAAAAAAGGCTCGAAACACTTTGCCAGAGGGTCACGATTGTGCTTTTAGGGGTCAGACATTATTTTTCTTGTAGGTTGAGGCTGTTGACTTGCTTGCTGTATCTTTTTCTTCCACTAGATGGAACAGTTGGATCAGTCTCTACGCTTATCTCCGCTGTCCGTTGCTAGATCTTTATTTAAAAGGTCTAGCGGCGATAGTGTTTGACTTTTTTCTTGTGCCTATCATTAGATAACATGTGAGAGTTTTCAAAGGAAATTTTGCATTAAATATTTGTCCAAAAAAATACTTGAAGACTACGCCATTGATAAAGCTTTGTAGCTGCTGCACTGAATGCCTGGTGTCAGTAGGTGATCTGCCTTCTCCTCTGAGCCTCTTTCTTCACCAACCAACAGCCATGCCAGCAACCCCACCAGACTGCCCTCACACGTCCAAACCAGCACCATCTACAGCTCCCGAGACCAGCCTCTGTGACCATGGTTCAACTTGTATTTCTTGTGCACATGCAACACATCACTAGGTAAATATACAAGTCTTAAATTAAAGAAAGGTGTAAATAAAAGTGCCTTATCAATTCAACAATTAAGAATGGTCTAACTACTAATATCATACATGTTATTTAAAATAGATTCTATAAACATTACTTTTTTTCTGTATAGTAAGTACTTATGATCATATACCCTGTAGTACATTATAAAACAGGTGGAATGGACCCTTTTCAATGTGTTGGTGCCCTGTGTTTCTTCAGGGCACCTGTCCAGAGAAGGATTAATAGCAGATGGCCTTACATGATTTCACTATGCAACAATGGTGGATGGAGTCTTTGACAGCTAAATCATTTCGGTTTCATAAGAATTACCAGAATTCTGTTTCTTTTTTTTTTTTCTTAAACGATTGTCCTCGGAGAGGTGCCGATTACATCACCATGCTGGCAGACTCTCCCTCAAAGTCGCTGTAAGTTATCATTCCTGGAACTGTGTCCGAAAGATACGACAGAACGAAAATTTAAAAAAAAACCCCAAAACAAAACAAAACAAATTAAAACAGACTGAACTTGACCAAAATGTGCGCATTTATCGGCAATTTAATTTGCTTTTAGTTCATAGTGGGTGAAGCAGTTCCAGAAAATACCCTTCAGGTGTATTTCAATTTTTTCAGTGTTCATCAAGAACCCTTGATGAAAACTTGTTGTGGGAGTGTAATCTGGAAAATAATACTGATGAGGATTTATCTTCTGACTGAAGATGCCTTCAGCTTTTTCAATTTTAAAATTATAATTTGCGCAGTTAAATCATCATTATAATAGAAATAATAGCAGTAGTCGAAATACTATTACTATTACTACTACTAATAAAAATTATGGTGATGATGCAATAAATACTAGTATCAATGCATGGGTGAAAAAAAGTGAATCATGAGTTTGATGTTTGAGATGCGCAAAAGAGGGTCAAGTTCAACCAAACACAATTAATTTGTCCCTATCTTCTCTTCATTTCTCACGGGGTTTTGGTTCCCACAAGTCTTCCAAATAGAACTAAATTCAATAAAGTAAACCTTGAGAATCAACTCCCTAAACACCCCCCCCCCCTCCACACTCCGGTGTAAAACAAGAAGTTGAACAGTGTGCCATCTGTCCGCTCTGGTTTGTGCAGGGCACCAATAAAGTGTCTCAGATTCCTCCTCCACATTCCCCTACGGTGGGCACACTGGCACCTGGCAGGGCTGCTACCCGTCAACGGGCATGGACTGCTCAAAGTCTGATCCAAACAGCTCCTTGTATAAGGGGGGGAAGTGGGCACGCACAATGTCTGGGTATATTGCTTTGAAAGCTGTAAGCTTCTCTGTATGCCTACTGCACAGCGCTCGCAGTGTCGACACTTTGCATATCAACTGTGGAGAGAGAGGAGACAGGCTGTTTAGATTCACAGGGAAGCAAGGACATGGAGCAATGGAAGTGAAAAACATTCCTCCCTACAGTGTATTCCCTCTCACACAGGGGAAAACAGACTTGTAAATATTGAGACAAGCGCCGAGGCATGAGGACAAGTTGACACTTCGCCTTATGAAGCTGGAACAATTGATAAAATGTCACGTCTCTACTGATTCAAAATTTGGTGAAAAATTACGAATGCTTCGGTTGAAGTCTGTGCTAGTTGAATCGAATGCACTGAAAATAGTTGGAAAAAGACCCTAAATGGTGGGAGACTTCACTCTCATGAGGGTCGAGGATGCAGAACCACGCCACAACATACCTTTGTAAGTATACCATCCTCTCTGTGGTTCTTCTGCAGGACATGCTGGAGGGCCAATTGGATCTTCTGCTGGAGTTTCTCCACCTTCACCTTCTCCTGAAGCCAGGACCGGTCTGAAAAGTAAAATCAATGCTTTTTGTTACACTGCAGGCCCAGCCAGAGCCAAACGTAGAAGTAATGGCGCGAACACAAGATGGTAATTGGTAGAGAAAAACAGCAGAGCATCATCAGTCATTGTTGTGGGGAATGTGTATCTTTTTTTTTTCCTCCATGCTGTGAGTGACACCTACCAGCAGACATCAACACAAAGGCGGAGAACAGGGCGATCTCATCCTCAGACAGGTGCATAGAACACAAGTTTTTCCCAAACTCGAAGACGGAGCTGATCAAGTCGTCACAGCCTGCCACAGCAAAGGACGCAGAGAGAGGGCTTAGGATGAGGAAGACCAAAGAACAACATTCACTCTTGATCTTTATTGGGAGAGAGGCACACGGGGATGGGAGACGAAGGAGAAGGGAATGAAAAAGAGCGGCATGCTGACAGCACATGGGAGCGTCTTAAGCAGAGCAGGCAATGCTTTTACTGAGTTTTGCCTCTCAGACGAGTCAGTTTAGGCAGTCGGGCGGTGTTACGCAAGTAAAACCAGGTCACTATTGAGGTTTTCAGTTAAATCAATTGAGGATAGAGATAGGCAGGAGGATGCCTCCCCCGGCTGCGGACACCTCTTAAGGGCATCGCGACTCCTAAGGCCGGGACAGATACAGATTCTCACATAAAGAGGGAGTTACTCCAAACTGTAAACTTACACAGCAAAACAGAATTCAGCATTTTTTAAAACCACAACGGGACACATTTACCTATTTTTTTCTCCCCACGCTGACAAAAAAATAAAATCAGAAATGTGAGAAAATCCACGGCGGAGGATCTTGCTAATGTCACGGCAGCCAGTAGCGAATACTATTTGCTCGCGATGTTTTATGCCAGACTATCAATGATGGTTTTTGATAGCGGCTTCCCTGAAGACGCTCTGTCTGGCTTTATTTATCCCACAGTTACAGGAGCCGTATACAGCAGAGCCTCACTAATGTCTCTGTTGTACCATAAATAACTGTTGCAGAGACAGCAAACGCCAGGTGAGGCTGGGATGAGCGCTCAGTTTGCTTTCCCGGCCTGCAGCGCCGTCTGGAACAGAAAAGCAGTCTCTAATTTTGACTATTTCGCTGAGGGAGGAAGGAAGACGCAAACGGCAACAGAAATATACACATGCAAACTCACTTAGACGTGCACACACTCACGACACTTACCTAATGACTTGAACACATCAGGTCCGGCATACTTTCCATCAAAATAGACTGTGTTGTTTTGCGAGTCAAAGGCACGGCACATTCTGACAAACACGACTTCCAAAGAGCCTGTGTAGACAGACAGAAACAACACGCCGATTCTCAGCTTTGTTTCTTTTCTTTTTTTTTTCCCCAACAGTTGCACATCAGTCAGTGATGCAGTGCATGATTGTGCTTTGTGCTATTCTTCTACGGCACGAGTAACACAACCACTTTGAAATGAAGAAGCCTGTCGTCACAGAAGCAAAAAAAACAAACACCTATGCAGATGATAATATCACAGACGGAAGGCTATTTACACAGCAGATAAGAATTGCTCTTCATTCAGTGATGACAGTGCTTATTCACTCAACCTTTATTTAGAAAGATGGGTACAAGAATATTTTCTATATTACAATTTGTACCAGTCTGTGGAAATGTACGAGAGGATCAAGTAAATGAAACGGGAGCCATTGCTGCCTCTGAGGGGAAAATGCGACCGTTTTTAAAATGTCACGTCTGACAAGGGATCTCAGTCTTTACTTAATTATTCATATTAGCAGTGCTAATATAAATAATACTCAGAGAAAGACCCACGAGAGGATGTTTGTTTGCTGCATACGCTGTCCGCTTGTATGTGTGTGAGCGTTTGCATTGCAATAAAGTAGGCGATGGTGTACGCAGAGACACGGCCTGCATTCAATCTTGCACATGTTTGTTTTGGTGAGTGTGTTCATGACAAGTATTATCAGCTCAGGAACACGTTGCTTATCTAACGCCGTGTCCATCCCTGCTACGTAGGCAACCATCAGAGGAATATAGAGAGCAACAGAGACGGACTTTGAACCAGGATGGGTGGGGTCTCTCCTCTCCGTGACACTGTCTGTTCATGTGAAGAGGAGGATTTTTGTGCAGTCAGGTCAGCTACGCCCTTGTGACAATGCCAGAGGGGTGAGTGTGTGTGTGTGTGTGTGTCTGTTGTGGCGGTGGTGTGGGCGGCGGGTTGAATTTGACGGCAGCAGGCCATGTTGACAGGCTGTCATACCTGCTTTCAGCAGCACTATCTGATCATTCTGACACAGCTCCATGAAGCCATCGATGCGCTTGGCGAACTCCACCACATACTGAATGGCCTCTGTTATTTTGATGGCACACAGCTGCCACATGACTTCCCGGGGCTGAGAACAGATAGGACAGAGAATAGGTTATCTGCTTTAAAACAATGGATTTGATTCGGGGCCGGCCGGCGCTGGTCTGGCGGCGGGTGTGTTACCTTGCTCTGGTAGCACTCCACCTCCTCCTGCAGGAAGGCCTGCCAAGTCATCTGCTGCAGCTCCTCCCTCAGGTACTGACAAGTCTCCATGTGTGACTTGGAGATGTTCTGGGCCAGGTGCTCTGCAATACATAGCATTATCAAAAACCCAAAGGACCACAGCTGAGATCTGACCATTACTCACACAAGGCCACATTAAGAGGACTTCACTTGAAGGAAATATTCCACAGGAAGAGATTCATTTACTGAGCCTTACTGGAGAGGGAGGACAGTCGGGGACACGTTTGGTCTTTTTAGATTAGGATATGTCTTGTTGACATTTCCTTTAACTGCCTACAGGAAGCTCGTGTCTTTAGGTTGTTTTGACACAAATGTGTGGAGCGGAGGAGGCCTGCAACCATACTCGTCGAAACAAAGGTCACATTTTCTCTGAGTGAAATATTGAGTATGAAATTTAAACGGTTTTGAAAACACATCTGTTAAAAAGGAGTTCGAAGGCACAGGGGAGCCTAAAAAAATGATTTCCCCAGACGCCTGCCCTGCTGGATCCTGATTGGCCCTAATTAATGGAAACTAATTACAAAAAAGAGGCTCTTTTAATGAGTGTTGGAGATGAGTCTCCAACCTCCTGCTATTTTAAGCAACCTTTGTGTCGTTTGCCCCACGGTTGAGTTGTTCTCCCCCTCCTCTCTTTTGCTGTCTCTCTTGTCTCCCCCCCACATGCCTCACTCTTACTCCTCACCTAGTTCAGCCATGGACACGGTGGGGGAGGTTTCTCCGTTGGTGAAGGAGCAGTAAGGGAAGAAGCCAGAGCCGGGGGCAAAGTCGCAGATGGGCTCCGGCTTGATGCCGTTGATGTCCAGGCCGGACTGGTCAGGAGACGGCTGGATGTCCAGGTAGAAGCTGCTGACCGCCGAGTCTGGTTTGCTGCCATCAGGAGTGTGACCATCCATGTAGCCGCTGAGGTCGTCATGGAGTTCTGTGAGGCCATTGGCTGACAGGCCGTAGCTGGGCGTGAGGGGCTCCGCCTCCCCGGGCTGTTGTTGGTGGTCACGCTGCTGCTGCTGCAGTCTGTGCTTCTGGACCTCGGCGTACAGGCTGTCTCGCTGCTTCTTCGACATGCGCCCAAACTTCACCGCTGTGATTAGCAGGATAAAAAAAAACACAACAACACACCAAACTCGTCACAAAGAAGAACAACTCCAATTAATCAAAGTGCGATATTTAATTTAAATATGTGGCTCCTTGAGACATTCCTGGAAAAAGTAAAATGAGTTATCAGAAACGTGCGGTGCAAGTTCTGTGGGCCTGGCAGAATGTCAGCCGGTGTGTGTCTGTGTGTGTGTGAATGTGTGTTCACACAATGGAAAGTGTGTGTGTGCAGCGACACAGAGGATAGAGCAGACAGATGGGGTCTGGTGTGTTGAGTGAAGGTAAGAGTCACCTTCGTCTGGAGTGTGTTGGTGTGTGTAAGCGGGCATGTGAGGATAGGTCTAGCTATGGGAGCAAATGTACCTCTGTGTGAATTTTCACTGATAAATATTGTGTATGCTGGAATATGAATGCATGTTAGCAAAGTAAAAACATCCCAGTCTCATTAATTGCATATCTGAGAAAAAAAAAGAAGAAGATGATTCTAAAACCAATTAATAAATAGGTAAAACTGCTAAAATTCATAAACCCATTCCCATATTCCCCCTCTTCATATTGTTTGTGGTAGGGAATAAATAAATCTCTTCTGTTGTGAAATAATCTCCTCACCACAGTCCAGTCTGGACCAGCCTGGCACAGCAGGAACCCTCCAGAACACATCCCCACCTGTGCGCTCCCATTACTGCATCTCAGCTGCAGCAGCACTAATAACAACCTCCTATTTCATCAAACCCAGATTCTATCAGGGCAACAAATTAGTCCCACAGAAAAAAAAAAGCTCCTCACCTGCAACTCACAATGAAATGAAGCCCTAGCATGTGTTCATGTCATGTTCACTTTTCTATATGTCTGCTGCATCTCTTGGAAAATGATGGCAGTCATTATTCTGCGTGCGTTGTAAAGCACCACATCAATAAAGGGTCGTCATGAACAAACAACCAGAAGACAATGCACATATTCAGATGTTAATGGTGATGTAAAGTTAGCAGAGAGGAAAGCTGTTGGTGGTTGTTTTGCCTATATTTATTTTATAGATTTTTCCTGGAGAAAACTATTTCACTTCTTCCCAAAAAAGATTCAAGCTGCTGTCCTGATCACATCAGATATGTGATTACTGGAAAACTGGAACATCGTTTGTACGTTCCCATCTGAGCGCCCCTTTTGGACGTACATCAACTTTATCAGTGTGATCTGGAAAAGCAAATCCAAATTGTGTAAGGGCAGCTTTATCAGCTTTGTAACAAAAAGAAAAAAAACAACAACATTGTGCGCCTTAATCATGATAAAGAAAGAAACAGTATTGAAACAAGTGTGCTGAATGCCGGATAGAGCACTCTTTTAACATTCTTTCCTCCCATTCTCCTGCTCCCACGGAGACCAGTACCACATTCATCTCCATGTGGGTCTACTCCTACAACAGTTTTTATTCTGATTCAAACTGAGAAATAAAATAAAAAAATAATGTATTTTATCATGATCTGGATGCTGTTTGCTCACTGGGATGGGATAACCACTAAAGTTTACAGAAGATGATGTTGTTCTCTTGTGTTCAGAAAATCTATTAAATTTGAAAATTAAAAAGAAAAGTGAACAAATTTCACAAATCGTGTGCATGTTTGTCCCTACAAAAATTCTTGATATTTTTATTTCCCTATCTTTGACCCTTTTTATTATTTTTAGTAATAAATAATTAGTATTAAATTAACAGAGTGTTAATTTAGATTTCCATATTCCCAACTGTCTCTCCTGCTGTCACAGACAAGTCAGAGTCCACTCCAGCTCCCTGAGGCATGGAGCGAATGGCGCTCCAGTCTGAACCCAAACAGGGGGCTGAACCTGAACCCCTTTACCATCCTCTAGCCATCACGCCACTCCATTGTACCCATCCTACATCAAGCACTTACCATCTCGTGACATGCCCACCGCCAGGCACTTCTGCAGCCTGCAGTGCTGGCAGCGGTTGCGGCTGGTGCGGTCGATCAGGCAGTTCTTCTGACGGGGGCAGGAGTAGGCTGCATTGCTCTGCTGGCTCCTCCTGAAGAAGCCCTGTGGAGGAACAGGGGCATGGAAAACAGCTCACGTTACTGGACCTCGGGTGGAAAAGATGTTCTGGAGTGGAAAGATCAATTCATTTCCTCGTAGTGTTTTAGTGCTGACAAAACCCATCGCTGATCGATCGCGATTGATTGCATTAACAGTGGGGATGTTTTTATTTTCTACATCTACCATTTAAAAAGGGCAGTGTGTTTCACCAGTGTTCCCAGCAGGAGGGTGGTGTGTTTGGGTTGGACTGATAACAGTGGGTAGTGTTTTTCTTCAGCGGGGTTATTAGTGTTGATTAACACAGTGCTGGCATGCACACAGCGCTAAAGGATTGTGAATGAACGCCGACTGGATTCCTCATCCTTTGACTTAATGAATTGATTCCAACACATCATTAACATGCCCCACTCTACTGCTTCATACACATATGTCTTAATTAGCTGCTCATTGGCTGTTTAATTACAAGAAAACAGCTGACAGCTGCCAAGTTCCTCCATAATGGCAGCCATTATGGAAACAGGCTATAACTGCCAGTGACAAGCAGCACTCTTTAATAACGCTATGATTTATGGTCCAAACTTTTTGTGCTTGCACATATCATTAAAGGTCTCTCAGCCTTGGACTAATTAGCAATCATTAAGGATGGATTTCAGCAGTTTATTCTTTAGTGCCTATTCCTTGCAGCTCCTGTACGATGAAGAGGAGAACTAGGAAGAACAGCTGAAAGGGGGAGAGAGAGAGAGAGATAGAGAGACACAGAGGTGTGTGTGTGGGGGGGGGGGCAAACAGCAAAGGTGCAGACTGGCTGAGGAATGCTAATGATGTGCCTGGTGACAAGCACAGGGACAAGAATACACCCTAAGCATAAAATTCCCCTCACTGTGAATGGCTGGTGCATTTGAAACAGTACAAAAGGCAGCTTCAATGGAAGCAACACTGTAGCAAACAGCCAACAATCTGCTATAATTCAAAGCACTCCCCTTTTGATCATTTTATTTCAAGAAGAGCAGGCTGCAGCAGAAGCACAAAAAAAACAACAACTGTAAAAAGATATGTCCCTGGGAGACAAAGACAGAGCAATGCAGAGCAATGACTTTGTCCTACTAATTGTAGTTATCTGAAATGTCCTCTGTTGTGCGTGACCACTTTAATGATCACGTTCCGTGTGTTTACTTTTCTCCATCCAGCTCCAAAACGGACGGAAAACTTCCAAACATATTTTCTTTTACCTAGCAAGCAACTTTTCTTTACTTACACAGTTTTTCCTGTTTCTCAGCTTTTCTGCTCCTAAACACACGCACACGCACACACACACACACACACACACACACACACACACACACACACACACACACACACACACACATTTGGTCTCTTGACGCTTACCTTACATCCTTCACATGTTATCACACCGTAATGGATGCCTGATGATTTGTCTCCACAGATCTTGCAGGGAATTATTTCGATTTGAGCTGCGGAAAAGAAAAGGGAGAGAAAAAAAAGAAATAAATAATAATAAAAAATAAAAAAATCAACATTTTGCTGTCAAGAGTCACTGTACAGCACCCTCACCATGGATCCATACCGGTACATGAAAGAACACTGTGCTTCTAAAAACATCTCATCCGCTGGCTTTTGAAT
This sequence comes from Antennarius striatus, assembly GCF_040054535.1. Lineage (NCBI taxonomy): Eukaryota > Metazoa > Chordata > Actinopteri > Lophiiformes > Antennariidae > Antennarius > Antennarius striatus. The sequence continues at coordinate 9,626,981 of NC_090779.1, forward strand.
CCTCACTTCCACAGAGCAATAGCAAAATATTTACCACGTGAAGTGTGTGTGCGTGTGTGTGTGTGTGTATATGTGTGTGTGTGTGTGTGACTGGAAGAAGGCCATCTTTAGTCCCCACAAGCAGCTAATATAAACGTGGTGTCAATCTGCATCCTAAATACAACTTACAAAAGGAAACACTCGACGACCCACACAGTAAAGCACGACAACGGTAGTAAAGCACCAAGACTCTAACTCCCCCCAGTGTGTTGGATGGAGGCAGAGCGCCTGTGTTTGGTGGGGGGGGGGGTTCATTGGTGTTGTACCGCTGACAGTCCTGTGATTTGCCCGCCATAGAGGACAAAAGCACAGAGAGGACAGGTCTCATCCATCGTTACTCTCCTCTTCAGGAGGAGACCACTGGGGATGGGGAAAAGACAGAACACACACACATCAGAGACGCACAACTCCCAGCTTGTCCCACTGCTCTCGGCGCTACCATTGCAGCCACTGATGCTCCTTCCCCACCTCCCCCCCAAGAGATCTCCATCTCTACAACTCCAACATCTCAGTCCCACCATCCCAACAGAGCATCACAGCTCCAGATCAACTCCACTACCTGAGCTAAATGGAGGAAAGATCACCACGCGACATTTTCTCACCATGTAAGTGGCCTCTCCACCCGACCGTGCAGCGAACCAATCAGAGGGCGCGGTGCTGTTGCAACACAAGTCTATATTAATTAGGAGGGGGAGAATATTCTGATTTCGTCTCTAAAAGATGCAATAAAAATGTAATAATTTAAAGAAGCGTTAGCACTTCCACGATGTCAAAGTGTTACATCAGCCTCTCCCCTCCAGACGGGCCTAACTGTCTACAATTGAGCATCATGTCTCGCCACAAGACAAGAAGCTTCAAATATCCCTCGTACGCCTCGGAAACCGACCTCTTTAAACTAGTTTGATCACATCAAACGCACTTTAGCTCCTGTTCAATCCGGAGATTCCTGCCAATTTTTAATCAACTGCCCAGGATCTGGTAATGTGTCATGTGGATAATGTCCTTGTCCCCGAGGCATGCCTGCAAGAGGCCCTTAGCACAGAGCCTCTAATCCACCAACCCTGGAGCCACACTCTATTCATTCAGGAATCTGGGTCTGTTCTCCTCGCGCTGCTGGAGTCAACAAGACCGGCCATGTTTTTACATGGAATTAGCCTACATTTCAGCTAAATGAACAAAGGGGAGTAGTAGAACAGCACAATTAATTCTCTTCCAGACAACACCTCCTGCGATTTGCGATTCTCACACACAATAGAGGGCACTGCACCTCAACGGCCTGGATTAGAGCGAAATCCAGGCAGGAGGTGGGCTTTGTCGACCTAACTGAGAGGGTTAATTTCTAATTAATCTTTTCCTTACTGTGCACGGAGGCTTGTTATTTTGGTGAGGTCTATCTCTGTATGAGTGCACTCTATTGTTTGTTTTGTGTTCTCCCTGCATGAGCATTAACAGTGCAGTGTGTTTCGACTCCTTTAGCATTTTCAGCCTCATTACTTACGTAATTTGTTCTGACATGCACTCAAAACAACTGAAGCGTGCTTTAATTATGACTAGCTGTAGTTATGGTGAACTATCAGGCTGTAGCAACAAAACCTGGCCATTGGGTGGCAGTGCAAGGCTGTGGCTACGGTTGTCTCGCCACATTAAGCCAAGCTTCCACCCACCCTATCCAGCCCACAGGCTTTTGGCTCTGAGCTCCAGCCTTTGATAGCTAAAGGCTTAGACTGCTGGTAGCTTCCCCACCCCCATAGCATAGCTGTGAGAAGCCTTCAGCTCTCCCAAAGAAGCAGAACTGGCTGGGCAGTCTCTCAGGCCTGACAGAAGCTTCGCCACATCAGGTGAAAACAGTGAGAGCAGACACAGGAGTGCCAGGCCGGGCCGGGCAGGGCGTGCACATCGGAGAGCGCACCACACAAAGCCATATCTGCAGCAGGAAGGTCCTGAATCCACAGAGCCTCACCAGCTAACACCGTTAGCTCACTCCACCATTGCACAAGCCCACCAAATGCTTAGCGCATTCATGGGTAAAAAAGGTTTGTCTCTGGACCAGCTCCATAGCTTCTTGTATGAGAAAAAAAAAGCCCTCAGTGTGAGTGTTTAGCTATTTCCACACAGGCAAAAGCTGCTTTCAAAAATATGAGGAGGTGGGGGTCAGAGCAATGACTCAATAGTGACCAAATACACAATGAAGTCACCTCGGTCTAATTCAATATTTGTAAATCAGTCTAACTGCGCTCATTGTCCTTTGGAGTGGTTGGTTGTGGGGGATCTTAAGCCCGCATTTCAGATGCTGAGGATGATTCAAACTGAATTCACAAAGGAAAGTCAGTCAAGCAGAAAAGGCCTGCCCTCATAAGCACTCCCAATCTGGTAGTCAATATCTATTGACAGGAGCTCTGGCGTTTAACTGTCTCTTGGTGTGAAACAGGCAGCTGCTGACTTCCTTGAGCTTGACCAGCGCTGTGCTGCTGATCCCATTCACTTCGCCTCCCTCCCCGCCTGCCTGCCTGCTTGCTTTCCCCCCCGCCAGCCAGCCAGCCAGCCCTGCCCGCTCTGTTTACGACATCAAAGTCAGCCACAGTCAGACGGGCAGCCATGCTAAAGCCCATCCCACCAGCCTGCTACTCCCCACATCACTGCGAGATGGCCTCTGAGTGAAGGCCACTTCAAAGACACCTGCTGAGACGCCTGGATTACGTGCGAATTACACTGCAGCGCCATCACGTGACGCACGTAACCATAAGGGTCGGTCAGCACCTCAGGATTGATTTCCTGTATGGACTGTCGCAAACCGATGTGGACATCTCTGACAAAGTGCATGGTAAAGAGGAGACAGGCAAGCCAAATGCTAAATCTTATTCTTTGTTTGTGGTTGAACAGTTCAAGGACAGCGATTCACCACACTGGCAGGCCTTTTTGAGGGGGGTGACGTGTCACTCACGGCACATCATGTACAATAGGGCAGCAAGGCCTCTGTATGTTCACCCACTGCCCTTCACTGCTTTCTCAACATCATTGTGATTGTGATCAACCCGCTGCTGCAGAAGCATGTTAGGGAAAGGCTGGACGGTGACATAAGAATTAGCAAACAGCATCAGGATCCCTATCCTACCCCATATTTATTTTTAACATCGAAAAGAAAAACGCCCTTCAGACTCTCACAAATGTAGCAGCGCTTCATTCAAAAAAAATTACGTGAAAACATTGAATATTCCTATTCAGTAACCAGTATTATTTAGTATTTAGTAACAATCGGAAATGCGGATGCACTGGTTGTCATTACGCAACACGCATTCTTGATGAAACACAATTAGTATGCGATGAAGCACAACTTGTAGCTGCCATAGAGGGCTATAATCTCGTCAGATACAAAATTAAAAATTTATATTCCAGTTCACAGTATTTGATTTTTGGCATACTTTTTAAGAAATATTTTGTTCAGATATCAGAAATGCTGCTAGCATACACAAAATTAAAGAGAAAATCCTGCAGGCTTGTACAAACAAGTCAAATCACTCATCACATCCTCCTGGCTCTTCCCACTGAACCCTTGGACCACTGACATAACGCTAAAGGATTATGATTATCCCTTACATTACAGACTCACGCCCAGGCCACCGTCATGATGCTGAGAGCTTAACCCATTACTCGATTGGACCATTAAATCATTTTTCTCATGGACTAATGATTCCTGATAGATGTGCATAGGAAATGAGGTCTGAGACGGGGCTTTTATATTGTACTGTACATGCAGATCCGTTTTGTTACCTTGGCTCATTGACAAAGCACATTATTCTAAAAACATGTTAGACAGTTGGAGGGAAAAAACACACTGAGTAAGTGTGTATGTGTATGTGTGTGTGTGTGTGTGTGTAGCTGACAGCTGTCAATGACAGAGTGACGCAAGCCAGTGGGCTCATGTCAGAGATTATGTAAGGAGCTGGACTGGGCACAGCATTACCAACAGATTCGTCTGCCATCACACAAACAAGATTAATCTACTTTCATTTTGTGATATTTTGCAACAAAATTAAACAAATCTTAAACACGCCAAGTATCTTCCTCCCCGATAGAAACAAGTCTTGAAAACTTAGCGTTCACGTCAGGCAAACATGTAAACATCAAGGGAACCAGAATGTCTCGCATGTAGCAACTCTCCCCCGTCATGTGAAGCTATTCATTGTGTTACATGAGCTCCCTATTTGGTGATGAGATCAGCTGTCGGTTGATCAACACAGTCTATTCTAAACATATACCCCCATGACAGTCAGATCTAGCTGAAGAGAGGCGACAGCCTAACAAGAGCTGGAATCAGGATTCTGCCTCTTTTCATCCGCCGGGGCTCTGCTCGTCATGTGAAGTCGCACAACACAATACTTTTTTTTATTCCCATTTATGCAGAAGAAGAAAGGTTATTTGAATGTCAGCGGCAAAGGACAGCTGTGGCACGGAATAGTATAAATGTGTTATTTGTTTAAGGATTGGAGGCTGCTGGCGTTTTACCACACAGCCGCTCTGTGGCATTTGCTGGTTTGCAGCATAAATAAAAGAAAGAAAAAAAACCCAGCGCTGTACAAAATTCACCTGAAGACCAAAACTCTATATGTCATCAATTTCAACAGCTTCCATTCAAAACAGTAAAAAAAAGCTGAAGTTGTCAAAAAGGCTCTGACCTGACGGATTAGAGACACGAAAGACATAATTGACACTTTTTGGATGTCTCTTCTTACTAATTCCCCCAATCAGGTAGCTCCCTAAGCAGAGATCCTCCACCACCAGAGACCAGCCGTATTGTTACACTATGAAAAGATGAGCTCTTTAAGCCATTGCCTATTATTCCTTCATAGCAGCGTTGTGACTTTGCTCAGGTCTGGACCATCGCCCTGGGCTGCTTTTGGGATGAACTCATGCGTATATCTCTGTGTTTGTTTGTGTGTGAGGCCTATTAATATTTCAACACTGCCCAACTGCAGATGCCTGTACAACACAGCAATGCTCCTCTCTTCATGTCTCTCCCTGTGTCTCCCTTGACTGTTTTATTGAAGTGCATTCTGACACCCCTCTATGAAGAGGAGCAGGAGAAAAGATGTATTCCCAAACCGTAACACGAGACGTTTCTCTCCACGTCTCTTTCTCACAACCATGTAACAGTAATTTGGGAGCTAATTTATATGCCGCTATGGCAAAGATTGACGAGCTTGCTGACTACGAGTCAGCTAACCTGCACTCCAGGGGGGGGAAACAACAAAAGGCAGAGTTTACAGAGCAGATGAGTTCCATGAAGGGTACCATGTGTGCCGTGTTCCTCTCCCCTTCTTTGTCTGCCCCACCTGAGCTCGCATCTCTTTCCCCATTGCTCCCTCTATCCATCTTGCTCGAACCAACCCTCTTGCAGGGGAAAAGTGAAGCAGAGTGCAGGGGACTTAAAGGGATGCCCCCTCTGCCTGAGTGAACTTGTTCGAGGGGGTTTAAGTGTAAGGCTTACATGTTTACTTTGCCGGCAAAATATAATATGCAGACAACACTCTCTTATACTTTCCACCAGCACCAGTTAGTCACAGAGAGTCATGAGAGCTGAATAAAAAAAATAATAATAAAAAACCTGTATTACAAATATATACATGGTTGATCTAACTGTGGAGATGATTCTATTTGGGTTCCTTATCACAATCAAAAGTTTTACTTCCTTGATTATAATGGCATGCAGTGTTGAAGGAAACATTTTTTCATTATAAAGCTGAGTGAGAGTCGTTTGTGTGTGTTTTGTTTTTCTATTCATGAATTGTGTAGTGAGGTACCAGGATGCAAGAAGACTCCAACTCACTGAGGCTGAAATCGCACAGGACTGACTGACTGGAGCCCCCATTTGAATGTTAAGATTTAGCTGAGAATCATGTGACCTCTTGATCTGAAAAGGCGGTGGTAAAGGCCTCCATTGTTGTACAGTGTGTGAATTAAGCACCGCTCAGTCCACTACCCCCCTTTCTTCCTGCAGGGACGACAACGTAGTATACTCCTTTAGAAAAACACAGGAATATGTAAATAATGAATCCTTCCAAACATCTACTGTAATTACATACATAAACCTTAACATAACAACAAAGAGCCTTGTTTTATTGCGCCAGGGAGTTTGCTACCACGACACTGTCCAACTTCCTTCCTCCTATAATTGCCGAATTAGTATGCATTTCTGTAAGACAACTTGGATTCCTGCTGTGGGTTTTTAAAAAATCTTTTTATGGTTTCAAACAAAGTAATCAAAACTTACATCTATGCAACTTCCTGCATCGTGTTTTTGCCAGAGGGGAACGCGTATCAGCATTTAATGTGAGCATTTTAGATACATACAAAATACATATTTGTGTGCCTCAGTTACGGTGGTCGTTTTGGGTGAGTGATAGGGATGTGAATTTTGTAAAACAGGGGGAGGAAGGCTGGAGGTCTAGTCTCCTGCTGCTGCTCCGGGTCAGTGGGTCAGAGGCATACAGCCAGAACACACATAGAGAGCAGGCCGCGTAGTTCAGCTGACAGTAATTGTCCCTCTGTGGTCTCCTTAGGAAAACATGTTTCCAGACAACGCAGACTGGCTGCACGGGCCAGATAGTAATCATGATCTTGATTTGCTCCATTGAAGGGCTCAGCGTAAGCCTCCATTTATAGCACGAGTCATTTTTTCCACTGGAGCTGACATCAGCTGAAGACAGTGCATGTGTTAATAGACTGAGCAGCTGAGAGCTTGATTCCAAAACATTGTCTAATATTTCTGTGAAAGAAAGCAACAAATCGACACCTATGCCATTGAGAAATTCATCTACACGGATAACATGTGGAGGCTCGACAGTATGGAAGTGTTTGCTACTTAACAATTATACCAGACTTATTGCAGTGTTTTATTTTTTCACTATAGTATCACTAAACTATAGGAACATTATAACAGTACAGGTGCATTACGCTACGTCTTCAGTACATGTACTTTTGCATGAGTGTTTATCATATAGAACACATCCTGAATAATCATGCAACAGTTACCAAACGGGTGGAAAGTAACTTGACTTTCATGAAAGCTGTTGCATCACATCTAAATATATTTTATTGCATTTTGATCTTTCTTTGTAAATGAGACATCCCCTCACATGAAAGCAACATTAACCCCCCAGCTACTCATAAATTATAAAAGAATTGGTAGAAATTTATGAGTGATGGAATGACAATGAGCACATTTAATGAAGATCTTCACTTCAGATTAAATCTGAGGTAACTATACGTCAGAATTCCTACTTTGTACTATTTTCTACCTCAACTAAATGCATCTGTGGCTTTAATCCAACATGAAATTGTTTGATGATTTCTGAACTATTTCTCCTTAGGTGCTATTTTAGAAGTAATACTTTCTAATTTAATTAACAACAAATGTTGAAATCAAGACTTTTACTTGTAATTGATTATTTTAATACTCTATGACTTATTATAATTTGAAAATGCTCTTACTACAGCTGAAACAGGTTTATGCAAATGAAAATGTAAATATGAAATCATAAATTGTAAACACATCATTTTAGCATTATTGTGTTGACTAGACCGCAAAAACGTCTCTGTGGAAACTTTTATCTTGGCTCTGCAATGAGCAGGTTTTCATGCTTCCTTTACCATTTATGTTGATACATCGCAGAGACAGCAATTTGATGACAGCGTGCCGAAGATTTGTCAAAGTGAATCTCAGCACTAAAAAGCCAGTTGTCACAACACGTGTAAGTCTGTCAAATAAAAGCTAGAAAGTTATTGTCTACACATTTTATGTATTCAGTACTCAAAACAGCAGCTCTGTTACACAGCAGCTTTTACTGCTGGGCTGATGAACACTTTTCACCACACCTCTGCCATTCTGCTTGAAGGTCTTTCATTAGCTAAAGAAGAGCAGGCAAGGACAGCGAAGATGAATGACATCAGTGGCCAGCCGATACTTCCAGGGACGTGTGATTGAGACAAATGGGCCTTGTTACATTAGCTGAGATACTGAATCCTGCTGCTCAAAGATCCACAGCAAGATAGAGCTGAAACTAGAGGCATCCAACCTTTCCACAGATCACCAGTGTCATGGGGCCCCAGAAAAAAGACATTTCACACAGAGTTTAATTCCTCTTCTTGTCTTCCATTCTGACCTGGACAAGTTTGTTTTTGCTGAGTGTGGGCTGTTTTTTTTTTTTCATTACATACATAAACACAGTGTCACTATTTGTCCTTCCAAATTTTTCCCAGTGCACAGAAGCTCAAAGTGAAATAAAGCTGTTATCTAATCCATATACATTATATATTGGCCATGGTTATCCATCCATCCATTTCTCTGGAGAGGAAACGATCAAAATCATCTTCTGCCGCTTTTCTCTCCATGTGGGTCACAGGTTGTCTGGAGCCTATCTCAGATGGCAGAAATTGACTGTCAGGGTACACCCCAGATGAGACGCCAGCTCATTGCAGGGCCATACGAAAGACAAACAACCACTCACGCTGACACCCACACCCACGGACAATTTGGCATGATCAGTTCACCAAAGCTTTATGTTTTTGGAGGTGGGAGGAAGCTAGAGTACCCGGAGAGACCCCACACAGACACAGGGGGAATGGCCTTGTTTCTCAATACCATATTAATTAATTAATAAATTAGTGACCATGAACTCTCCCATCATGCATCATTTATCCTCAATACCACTAAATGTTGAAAATGCTTGAATCAGCCATGACGATACAAAATATTAATGTGTGATGAAGTATGCATAGCATTTTTTAAAAATAATTTAGTGAATTTATTTTGTTTCTAGCTTGCAATTTCTGCCATGTTAATTTTTACACCGGTAATAGCAAAACCCAGTCTATTCAATGTGCTCATCGGAAATTGTATGGACTGTAAAAATGATGTCTAACAACTTGTTGAACTCATTAAATTCTGAAATTAATCAAATCCAAAAACAACATTTATTAATGCAACTGAGGTGAATTGTTCTCTCAGGCAAATCTATCTCTGTCAAGTGTTAACAAAATTTGTACAACAACAGAAACAAGTGACTTCATTTCAGAATTATTCATAGTTATTTACCTTGAAGAAAATTTGCAAAAGTCTGAAACACCCCCGTGTGAGTCTGTACTCTATTATTAGGTTCTTCTGAGCCTGAGCTGGGAGGCGGGTCACAGACATTTACTGAACTGACACTGGAACTTATTGCTAAAGTTTAACGCAAAGCAAGTTTAAGATTCTAATAATTTCAACTATATTTTTGAGTTTGAGTTCTGTATCTCCTTAAATATTTCATTAACAGTATGTGATCTATTATTTCAACCAAAAAACACATTGGGAGTATGAATTCAATTATTAGTTTCTGACAATATTTGCAGGTCACTCCAAATTTTGCAACAAAATTAAATTACGTTCAAGCACTGAGGGAACTTTGAATGTGGCACCTGTTTATTCCAAGAGAGAACACAAAGAGATACAAAATGTGCGAGTTAGTGTGTGCAGTGTGTGCTGCCCAGCTAGAAAAAAGGGAATAAATTAGCATTACTGTTGTAGACTTGAACGTATCTGTGCATTACACGCACAATGTAATCTGTCAGTAAAAAAAATTATATTGACATATAGAGATATAATTTCCAGATCAGGCCCTGCAGTTTCGGTGTAAAAGATTGAACAGACACGGTGATGTGTAAAGGTGCATGACAAAAGATGCAGACATGATATGCAGGTGAGTGTAGCTGATGTTACTTCACTGAAGGGTTTCCTATGAATAAACAGTTTAAACCCTGCGAAAACTCATATCAGCCTCCACCCTCGAGTGCAAAGCTTTTTGAACTAGGTTTTGCTGTTGGTAATGAGGTGAGACATTGAACATGGCCCAGACTTCAAACAACTGCCCAGGAGTCTGTCACGATCATATTACGTTGTATTCTTGATCGTGATCAAATATCTGAAGGATTTCACTGAGTGGTTACTGCTGACACTACAGCGAGCTCACAAATATTGAACACGTACTGCGTTCAGCAGACTAAGGAGAGTGCAAATCAGTCATTACAGACACAGAAAATGACTTTTGCTGCAGCAAATAAAGCTTGGACAGGTACGTGCAAACAACAGCCACCCAAATAATAAAATAAAAGTTGAAATATATAATTTAAAAAAAACAAATACTATTATTTTTGTTTTGGTTTCTTGAAATGTTCCAGTGCCCGCAGGCAGGAGTAACAGGCACTAAACACCTCATCTCTGGGCTGCTGTCAGTTGGATATATTTCAAAAACAAATAGCAAATTAGAACATTCTGTTTTAATTTGTTTTACACAGTGTCACAACTTTTCAAATAGGAGTTGTATAAATATGTTGAAGAATTAGTTACTCAAGATCAATTTCCCTGGACGGTTTAAATGCTGTGTAAATTGTTTTTGTTTTAGTTCTTTGACATGAAGCAGCTGTGGAACCTGTCACAAATTACTGTATGCTTTCTTTTCACCATGTGTGTGTGTGTGTGTGTGTGTGTGTGCGTGTGTTTGTGTGTGTATCTACAAAAAAACAGGATTAAATTCCTTCACAAAATATGTAATATCATTGCATATTTATGTTTATTTTTTACATTCATGTAACAGTTCATTCAGTTCATTTTCTTGTCACAATATTCCATATCTTCTTTTTCATCTCCAGGGAAAAACAATATGCAAAATTGGTAATTTTGAAAAAGAATATTTTGGATAGTTTTTTAATTGCATTAAGCAAATTGCCAAACTTTTACAGATGAATGAACTATGAACTGTTTGATTACCGTACATGTAATATTCATTATCACAGCGAAAAACAGGTTCTTTTTATTGTCAGAGCTCATTTCTTTTTTTTAGTTATACGGTTCCCAGTGGAATATCACACTATGAACACCTGACATGGAATAATCTTTACCGCAAGTTAAACGATCCAACAGCAAAGTATTGAAAATGTCAGAACTTTACTTCCAATGCTTTACTTTACTAATGAAGCATTGTTAGTTTTACTTATACTACGTGGATTTTATTAATATGTAGTACTTGATATATTGATATACATCCTTGAACAATCTTTTTCCGGGTACAGTGATTGTAACATTCCTGATTTCACAGTGGAGGAGCTGCTGAGCAATTCCATAGCCGTCCTTCCTCTCCTCCAGTCGTATTAGATCGTATGAAAGACATTCCTAGACAACAGGGGTGCGCAAGTCGTGTCTGCTGCCACACAGAGTTCACAGACTGCTTACAGCATATGAGGCACCCCCACCCCCCCGTACTGCTGTTTTTTACAGTACAAACACTGGCCTGGTTTTGTTTAACATGGCAGGATTAAGCAGCCATGCACAAAGCATGCTTTACTCCTAGCATGCTTTGCTTACGGTGAAAGTCCGGCGTGCTTGGTGCTACCTTTTGGTGAACCAATTTCCCACACTGCCAGCGAATTCAACATGGTGCTTTTAATCCCAGGCAAATAAACAAGTGCCAAGATTAATGATTACATAAACACATCCTAAAAGCCCTGACATAACAATCAGATTTTCGACCCTGCTCTGCTGACATGCGACGGCTCTGAGAGTCAGCTGACACCCGGTGCATCCCTCTTTAGCTTCCTGCAGCCTCACAGCAGCCAGGAATAAACTGAGCTCTGTTTCACTCATTAACGGAAGCTGTCAATAGGTTCCACATTACAATGTTGTATGCAGCGGGGGGGGGGGCATGAGGTCCAACACAATCCTGTAGCTCCTTTTTCACCATCCTTATTTTGCAAAAAAGCAAAAACATATTTGGCCTGCTGCAGCTGACATTACGCATACTTTTGAGGGTACAATAAAGACATGGGGGGGTTGAGGCGGGTTGTGCAACTGTCAGTGAACTTCTAATTAGTCACCCATTCTTCATTGTGCGCTCTTAAACAAAGACATCTTTGACCTGTTGTGAAAAAAGAAAGAGAAGCAGACATCTAGGAGGACATTAGGAGCATAAAGCGGTTAATCACAACCACAAAAGAGAAAACGAGGCCATTAAAATGACATTAGGAGCACGAACCTTCCACTCATCCCTGTCATTTCTGGCATGAGATTTCAAGACGAGGTACTTTACCGCGAAGGAGGAAAGATTGGAGACGGGGAGAGAGTGATAAAAAAAAAAGAGACAGAGGAAGACAGTAGTGCAGTCCACTCATTCAGGGCAGGGGAGCGTGGGACGTTCAGATGAAGAGGGAGGCCCCCTCATCAGGAGGTTGCTCCCCAGCATGAAGGCAGAGGCAGCACCCCCGCCTAATGAGGGGTGAAGTGGAGCCCCCTGTGGGACCCCCTCAGGCACATTCATTAGGAGATGAAAAAGCATTTCCCGCGGCAGAGCAAGTGTCTGCCTCGGCTCGGACATGTTTAATTTAGAGGCCATTTGGAAACGCAAGGCCACACCGGCCACGTCTGCCATTGTTGGTCAGAGGAGGCAACAGCACAAGTGCATCAGAGAGCCGGGGTAATTCTAAACAACAGCGTGCAGAAGTGAATTATTAAAAGTTTAGGGGTTGTTAGCACCTTTTGTGCTCACAGCAACCAGATAATAAAAGGTCAAGTGTAGCCATTCTTCCAACTGTTGTTAGCAGGAAATAATAAGAGAAAAAGTGGCCTACTACAACTTTCACTCTCTTCAATGCATTGCATTTTGTTGCATCTTCACAGCTCTCGGCAAAAATAATACATTCATTTAGCCAGTGGTGGTTTGTGGAAGGGAATCAAGGATTATGGTAATGCAGCACGCAATGCTGCAAGCAAAATACTGTAAAAGAGAAATTGCTGCAGTGAGAGACAAAGAATATCACAGAGGTTAATTTATATGATTGCACAAATGCATCTTGAAAATCTCCCGCTGCACCAGGTCTGCTGTTTGTAAAGACAATAGAGACCCTGCCTCAAAGCAGGAAGAAGGGCATTAAGGCATCAAACTATGGCGATTCAAATCCACGTCCGCTTATCACCGCAGTTTATCCTTGTTCCTGATGAATCCTCACATTTATTAAGGCTGTCATCTTGCCTTGTTAGATATGTATAACCAATCTCCTGTAATTAGCAACTGCTAACCTTTGGGGTGCTAATCCCCCATGAATTGTGGATTTGTACATCAAAGCCCACACTCTCCCATATAGCTGGTGCTTGAAATTACACTTGATTTGAAACCTGCAATTATTTGTATAGCGCGGATGCAAACAGTCTCCTCTTTTATGTTTCTGAGAATCCCGTGGGTTTGCGGTAAAGAATCCTTAATCCATTCCAGTGGAATCCAAATATAGAGTTAACAACTGGCTCCCCAAAAATTTAGATGCACAGCCAAGCATCTACTGTGCACTCACAGCGGAGAATGCGTCTTGTGCATACTTTCTCTTATTCTTTTTTATTTTTTATTATTCTCTTTAGTGGCTTAAAAGAATTATATAAGAAGCAAGAGGGATCGCCACGGGGGTATAACACAGCAACGCTTTGACAACACAGCATGGCCACGCTTGTACTGTAGTTGTGTACTCCTGTTCTTTTCACAACAAATAATTAAAAATTAATGATTTAATCAATGATCTCACCTCTGTGTTTAATATAATCACACATACAGGTCTCTGTCAACATGGTGTTTAGAGTCAGCAGCAGTTGGTACTCTTTCTCATTCAAGACCAAGATAAATCCATTGTGTAAGGACAGGGAGATTATAGAGAGGGAAAACAAGTGAGAGAGCTCCTCGCATGCGCACACACACATACACACACACTTGATACAGGGAGGATGCCTGAAGCATTTATTTTCTTTAATGAGAGACAAGAGTCTCACATGTGTCAGTGATGCACAGCATGGGAACAATAGGGGTAGGCTTTAATTCCATCAATCTACTGCATTTATCCTTGTATCACATCAATACCTGTCAGTTAAGCTGGATGAGATAAATCACACCAAGCAGACGGAGTCAGGGCTACACTGAAGCTCGGTGAATACACTGACTTAAAACTCATCTGAAAACTCAGGGGTGAATGTGGCATCACGCAGCTGGCGACAAATTTACAGCACGGGTCTTAAGCAAGGAAATACAAGAGATTACGTCGCCAGACGACACGACACGAAGATCGTCCTGCCTGCACTTACTCAAGGAAGTGATTAAATAGCCATGAATTAACAATGATGTTGTTATGTATTTAGAGGAAATGCTACACCTTTGCTGTCACCCAAGCCTTCCATGGAAATCTCCGTGCTTAGCTTACAGAAACAAGGATCGCTTCCCTCCCCCCCCTTTTTTTTTCCTGACCATTTTAAACGGGAACCGACTTCCCTGCCTTCCACATGACGTAAAATGCGTGCTCAAGCAGGCAAGGTGGTCTTGAGTGACACGTTAAACTAGAATGTGACAAGCAGAATCGAGACATGAAGTTCGTCCTTGTTGCTTTATTATTGTCTACGAACAATGAGTGTGTGTGTTTGAGAGAGAGAAAGGGAGACTGCTATCATGTAAGAACAGAGAAATAAAAGGCAGCAAGATCTTCAAAAACGATGCGTGTAATAACATCGGATTTATCGTCAGATGAAAAAAATAACGTATAAAACACTTGGAGGACTGGTTTGAAAGATAGCAATAACGCTGCAGGCGGCCAAATGATGATTTATGTACTTTGGCTTGAGAGTGCACAGGGCAGTAATGTATGTACGTGTCTGTGGTAGCTAGGCTCCTCGCCGTAGCATGGCTGCAACTCACAGAGAATACATTCGGTGTGAAAATTGCTTCATATGTTTACAATTCCATTTGGAGTTTATGAGAAAGACAGGAAAACAGAGCCTGATGTATCGCTCCTGTGTCATGGCATGGCAGGAGCATCCACACAAAGATTCATCTCTCACTTAGAAGCTAAATGATACGTCTAATTTGCTGCGAGCACAGTTATTTTTAACCTCTCCAGCTGTCAGATAATGGAGCTTGACTGTCAGCACTGGTGTGTGTGAGTGTGTTAAAAGGTTGCAAAGTTTTTTCAAATTCACCATTCCCTTTGAGTCAATTACAAAATGCACATTCCCATTAGTTCACCTGATTGACATAGCTTTTTCCTTTTATCAGAACCAAAGGGTGGTTTTTACACAACAGTTGACTGGATCAAGACGGAGGCTTCCGACAGCAATCTAAACCTGGCTTTCAAATGCGCTGTCAATAATTATGATGCCTTGAAAACATCTCAAAAAATTACACAGACATGTTGGATGTGTTTTTTTTTTGGTTGGTAATTGGACAATGTGAAGTGTTTTATGACTTTCTGTACTTTTTGAGCATCACGTCTCAGTATGAACCAGCATGAACAAAGCTGCTAAATCTCACCCTCTACAAAATTTAGTTTTGTACATGATTAACTTCCCATTCAGGAAGGTGAGTCACTGGCTTAAGAAAAGTGGGAATTTATTTCAGCGGCTTTTATTTCATTTACACATTCGTCTCTGACAAGAAGAAAATGTGGATATATCATACAAATGGACCATCTTAGCAATAAGAGAAGAGCAGCAGCACTGTGTAACTAATGCAAAGTCAAAGGAAACCGTGTCTTAATCAGTAAGCTGGTTTCATGTTGGCTGATGTAATTTAGATGGACATTAATGGATTTCTTTTCAGTACACACAGATGTAAATCATTACACTGCCATCATTGAAGGACACCAGACATTTGGACAGTACTGGATCAGCTGAGGTAACAAGCTAACCTGATAAAGTAAACATGTCCCAAAAGAAAGGAAATAATAAAACCCCATAATGTCTGGATGTGGGCAGTCCAGACTTGCACTGCCTGTGTTGTCATGCCTGTTGTACTTATGTTGTGCTGCCTGTGGTACTGCCTATGTTGTGCTGCCTGTTGTACTGCCTGTTTACCGTGGGTCTGAGAGGACTGCAATTTCATCTGTGCTGTATGTGGTGTGTATGTGGTGCATATATGGTACACTTGACAATAAAGTTGACTTTAACTTTAATTTTGCCCTTTTCCCATCCTGAGATCTGTGAGAACACAATGGAATTCATAAATAAAATAAATCTTTTTTGCATAACCAACAGGAGGATTTTTGCCTCATACAACAATCTCATTTCTCCCCAGTGAAGAACTACATTTCCACTGTCCCCTTAAACAGCTGACCTCAGATGTTTGCTAACTCCTAATAGCTGGTTATGTAAGAGAAGTGCAGAGGACGTGAGGGGAAACAAGCTCCATTCACTCGGAGGCAGCCGCTCGCCTTCTTTCCTGCGTGTTTGTCCTCTCACAAAAGATATAGCATGTGGTTGGTAGGTAATGACACTTCACATTGACCAGTTCTGACTTAACCTCCGAGGCACCTCAAGACAAAAAACCCCAGTCATGGTCCAACCCCAGCTGCTCTCAGCTCTGTGTGACACGCGAGCAGATCAGAGTTCAAGTGAACTTTTATAGAACCGTTTCCAATCTTGTTGTTAAACTCTTATCTGTTCTTGTTAGTGCCTTTAAATCTCTCAAGGTGAGGGAACACGTTGTATCGCAGCTAAAAAATGCCACGGTTTGAGAAGAAACACGTTTCTGTTGCGCAGCAAAAGAACCTGAGGGCTTGACATGAAATATTGAAGTACCCTGTGATACGGCAAAATGCTGTATGTGGTGTTCTAACTTCCTAGAAGAGTGTTATTTTTATTTAACATTTGGCATTTCAAATGACAGCCTTATGTCAATGATATACAGCCTTGTTATTCTGAGACAGGAATTAAAAAATCATGTGCTGTGCTTGGAAGTTAAAGTCCTCCAAAATAAAAGCGGGATCATCTTTTTTTTTTTTTCTTCAAAAGATACGTGCTTATCAAAACAGGTTTTCTGTTTTTTTTTTTGCAAACAGGCTGATGCAGTACAAAGCTGTTCTTGCTCAAAAAAACTGCTGAAAAAGCCTTTATGTACTCAAACCAAGCACTCACTCCATACTATATAGCAGGTGAGCCACCACTGTATTATTCCTATGCTTCCACAGAATCTCCTGTCTCACTTCAGAGGCAGCTGAGCTTTGTGCTCGGGCGCCAACAGCAGCCCTCTCTTGATGGGTTACATGAGTAGCAGCTAATGGTGCCGGGGTTAGTATTTGGGATCCAATCCTCAGAAGCAATGTGAGCCACCACAACAACTTTCTACATGTTGCGCTGGTCTGGTGGGAAATGTGATACTCTTATGAATCGAAACAAAATCACATGCGATGGTGACTCGCAGGAAGAACAATTTCTCTCCCTTCTGCTTTTCCTGACACACTGGATCCATTTCACCGCCTGTTCAGTTTGGCAGGAACATCACCCGGTTACAAGGAGATCAGAGGGCTCGGAGAATTTTTCAAGAAAAAAACCGTTGCAATTCTCCTGCATGCTAATTAAATTAGAGAAGAGACCACAGCAGGGGGGGCTTTGGAATACAACTACCAATGAGCTCGACAATTCTCCCGGTGTATTTGTCGACATTGTTGACTCGTGTAATTGACATAATTGTCAGGTTAGCAGTCTGAACAAACCGGGCGTCCTCTTGGCGAGCGTGGGCCGTGTCATTAAAGGGACATGTTTCTGGAGGCGCTCTTGGGGACACAGAACGCGCAAGCATGTTGGAGCGACAGCTCGGCTGATAAAATGGCTGCCTCTTATCTCCACTATGCATATGAAAGGCTTATGCTTCCTCCATGACAGATTCTACGCCTCATCACCACGGGATTTGCCCAGATACACTAGAACAGAAGCTGAAAAAAAATAAATAAAAATTGCAAAAACAATGTATCACATGTATAGCCTCATCTTAATGCTGTCAACTGATGTTTGTGTCCATGTGTGTGTGTGTGTGTCTTGTTATATGTATGTACACAAACCACTGTGCTCACTTACAAAAAAAATAGAGTGAGAACTCGAACACACCACACAGATTTGGTGCTAGTTTACAGTAGATAATGAAATGTTTGTGTTCCTCTCATGCGCAGTAATTGCCAGTTTATTGGCAGCACAGTGAATTTCTGGCAATCCTGGAGCAAGCATCAATTATCTCGATAATCTGTAGTGAATACTTGATATAATAATGATATTGTATCTATAATTACCATGATGAGGTGGGGCAGAATGTGCTGAAAATAAATAAAATAAATAATCTTCTGTATCATCACTTCTGGGTAGCATCATTATTAATCTGACAGCACTCATAAAGCGCTTTGTTTGTTTCCTCTGATTGCTCTTTTACTACCAAAATAAACAACTCGGCTCCTTTGAGTTACAGCAGTATAATTTACTGGAACAGCAGAGGCATTTATCTATAAATTTATTTTCAATTTGAGGTAAGCTGCAGTCATGAAAGCTAAATCACTACGAGGGAGAAGATTATTCTAATTACTAACCAGCTGTCGCACATGCTGCATGAGCACAAGATGTGTCAGAACACAGAGCAACCAGTAATCAGTTTCACAGAATCATTTGAGCAGCCATTTACATCTCCAGCTAAATGTTAAACATGAAATTGTCTTCATTTGTATGGTAATGTGGTAAAATTAAAAGTAGCATATGCCGTAACATAGCCTGACTGAATTTGGGAACACAAATTTTATGGTCAATTTGTGATGCAATCTTACAAGCTTAGTGTTTTTTTTGCAGTTAGAATTAAGACTGATGGAATTTTAGTTTCCAATCTGATTAATATATTAATAATGATTAATAAGGTTTTGTTGACCACCTGACTGGCATAGAAGCGTGAGTAAAAAATCCTGTGTGGATAATATGAGGAAAAAAAAGTTACTTCAAAAGTATTTCCACATATACACTGTAATGTCATGCAAATATGGTAATCCCTGTTCTTTTTCCACGATGAATTATTTTATTATATGCTCCCTGCACTTTTAGTAATGATGATGTTCTGAAAAGCCCTACCAGGAACAAGGTCTAAAAATTAGCCTTGGCTAAAACAACAAAACCTTCCAACAACACACTGTAACATCTTACAATGTTTCATCCTCGACAAAGAAACTCATAAATAAATTCTCTCATTCCATAGTGTAATAAGAAAGGCAGATTTAAAGAATTATCTTTATATATATATATATATATATATATATATATATATATATATATATATATATATATATATATATATATATATATATATATATATATATATATATATATATATATATATATATATATATATATATATCCCCTCTGCTGCTCACATTGAAATCCCCCTGACAGGCTGGCCCTGCTATCAGAGTGCTGGGTGGAGCCAGGGACCATCCTTCATTAGAGATTAAAGTGAGCGTCACAAAGACCAAAATCATCCCTCCCTCCCACTGCCAGGCGAGACACTGAATAGGCTTAAACTAATGCATCAACAACAACTCCATATCAGACAGATCCTCTGTTTAATCTACAAGTACCTTTACAATTTCTTTTGTGCCATATAAATACCATATCAAGATATTTCTAATACTGGCTTCAATTAATCTTTTCAAACAAAAAAAACAACAACACTCCCTATTGTTACTTTGTTGCCATGAAACAGAAATACATTTTGGCAAATACCATGCATGACATTCCCTGGTTTATGCAGCAACATTTAAAGAAGAAATTTGTGTGCTTCAGTAGTGGCATTTGTAACTGAAAAATGAGAATGCACTGTTCCATATCAGGATCGGATGCTGTTTCTTGCTTGTTAGCGGTCTCATACATGATTTCTACTGACCACCGAAGACAGGCTGAGTGGAGCTTCTCGCCTTTAGTGGTAAATATTATCCATCTCCTGATCCAGAGCTGCTAGGCATTGTTACACATACGAATGAATAATATGAGACAGAATATGTGCAGCAGGACGGAATTTCTGGCCTACTGACATAACGCAGACCGTAACCACTTAAGATGCCTTCGCCTCGCAGACATTGTGCACTATGAACTTGTCAGCTTCCCAAAACTCACAGGATTCTCAGACAGGAAGACGCTCCCCTCCTTTTATGCTGACATGTTTTTTTCCATGGGGAATTCAATGATGAGTTTAAATTCAGAAAATCCCTAGGTTCTTTTACACCTACACAGAAGGTAACAAAGCCCGATGTAACACATAACAATAGTGCCCGGAAATAATGGCAGACAAAGGTTAAACAAAGCAACAAAGCCATTATACACATTACGCACTCATTCCTACCTCCATCAAAATTCTTGCTGTAACTCAAGAACAAAAACACTATTCTCAGAGGAACATGAAAGACAGACACCTGTCAATCACAGCTGCTGTGACTCCATATTTCTCGTGTCAGAGGCTGCAGAATGGAGAAATGTGTAATATTCTGATAATATTTCATGCAAAGTAATGCAAGTCAGAACACTTCCCTGCTGGCCAGAAGGAGGGGAAATGAGAACAGGTAATTATTGGATTGCCTCAAGGCAAGAAATGATAGAGATTGCAGAGAACGGGGATATTTAGCCCTGCTAATGAAGGCCCATGTTTTGGGAGCACTGGGAAGGGGGAGCAATGGGAAGCTAGGCTGTGGCTCAGCAGGAGGTAGAGCCTGATAAGACCACCTTACATAATGGCCACATCCAGGATTGGCTCAATGTTTGGACTGAGGCTCTCACCTTCTCTCCTGCCACAAACTACAGCCAATCAAATCACCATTTACTAAATTAACCCACAACAAACAGTAAAATGTAGAATGTTGAGGGTTAGGCTTCTTTACAGATGCTACAAATACAGATGGTTATAATTTCTAAGACTATTTTGCTTTTAAAATCAAAGCAATTTCTTATAAAGTATACCAATGCTAATTATAGTCATTGAAGAGACAATGACCTGAGATATATTTGTGAAGGACATACTTGGCCTGGTCCATTTAACCCCGTTGAAGGGTTTGTGTTTGCCCATCTGAACAGTCTTACTTAAAGTGCTGAAAAATAAAAAGAGATTGCTTATTTTGTATATGCAGCACTTCCCCCGGATGGATATGAAAGTTTAATCATGGCATTAGGATTCACAGGCATTCCCTTGCCAGACCTGCTTGCAGACATCAGAATTGCTAATTTGCTGGTTTGCCCAGGAAGGGCTGGCTGGTGGGTTAGGAGGGGATGAATGGAAACAGGAGTCTGATTTGTCCAGATAACCTTGAACCCCAGTGCTCGGTTTCCCGTGGATGTAAGCTGCTCAATCAGTCCCTCCTTATCACGTTGATCTGAATCACTGTCCAGTGCCGCCGCCGGTACATTCGCTCTAACCTGACTACATGGAGAGTTTGCCACTAGTCAAAATAATTCTACTTTCTTCCTGCTCTGACACAACCATTAACTTACAGTGAAATGTAACAGATGGAAAAAATACCTCAAAACAATTGCATTCAAAGGCAATCTTGGCTGTGCCATCATGTCCCACTCAGATATCAACAATACATCAAAACAAAGTGACGAAAATCATAGTAATTGTGGCTTGATCGCTAATCTCAATAATTAATTCCCTTTGCATGTAATGAATGTCCACCGCAGGCGCAGACATGATAAAGAAGAAAGGTTCTGACAGCGTTATGAGTCAGCAGAGATATGAAATTCAAATTGGCCAGGCTAAGCAGTTTAGAGCTGATGATGATTTGAGTAGACTCACTGGTCAGCCCTACAGTACAGTACCAGAGCCCAGGGCTGAAGATGTGGGCCCAACTCATGGTCACAGGTGCTTCATCAGCAGACTAACACAGAGGTTGTAGCTGTAATAAGTTTCATTGAATGAGACACCGTTCTGACTGCATAATAGCAAAGTATGAAACATCTTCATGTAAGCCTACATGTCCATTAACGGTCTTCCAGATCAACCTAATGAATCTTCCTGGTTCCTGAATCTCCATCTAGGAGAAAAAGCGGGTTTGAACCATACTTCAAGCTCCTCCCTAAGTGCTGGACTCGTGCTACCAACAAAATTAAAGTGGGGATATCTCTTTGGCATGGGAAGATGAAGCAGCAGGGGCGGAACCCTCACTGTTTTCTGTCACCGGCTCAGCTGTATGCACACAGTCTCCTAGCACACAGCCATCTTTCACTCAGCCAGGCACTTGCCTCCTCGCCCACTGCGCCCACCAGGCCTGGGCAGCACACGCCACTGCCAAACATCCATTTACTCCCTGCAGGACTCCGCTGTATCTGAAGTGGGTCCGTCATTGAGACTTGTTTAAATCTTGGTGCACTATACACCTGGTGAAAAACACTATGGTGAGCTATTCATGTGATGCACATGATAAAAGTGTATTTTAAAATCAGGTTTGTTCATTTCTCTGGTAGCACCTAGTAAAGTTGACCGCTTAGATTAGAAGATTAGAAGGTAGTTTTGTCAGTGTGGAGAGACTGGTGGCCCACAAGGGTACTTGTATAGTTACCGTACCACACCAGATCCAATAAGGGAAAACTGAAACACACAAACTCGTCTCAGTACACCATCTGTGTACATACCTGGTCTTAGGTTCAAGCTGTGTGAGCAAACACACAACATTAATTGTCTAATACACGAGCAGCATGACCTGATGACCAGAGATATGTTTTCTCAACAAAGAACCCCACCTCCAATGCTTTAGCCTGGAGGCAGGTTTAATGCTTACCTGCAGATGCTGTCTTTGTCTTTGAAGTGGAGCGATGGCTGCAGCAGAACAGATGGAGATGTTGGATGCTTTCAGGAATTATTAATGGCACACTATGATCCCAAATGACCTTCAGCAAATAGTCTCCCAGCACTTCAGTACACAAGCAGCCCTGCACATCCATATTGTATTTAGACAACACACCTGGGTCAATGCAGAAACACTGAGCCATCATTACTATACCTCCAGCTCTAATCTAGTCAGGAAAGTTTGCTCATGTTTTCAAGCAAGAGGACGCAGGAGCATCCAATCACATTAAACGCAACCACATCTTTCAAGAATAGATTTGAGGTTTATGCAGCAAAAACACTAATTCCACAATGCTCAATTTGTTTCTCCCACAATGGAATTAATCTGCAGAAAGCCCTTCCTGTAGTTTTAAAAATAAACCCTTCATTATTGAAGGCCTTTGTGGTTGCTCAAGGGATGTACGATTGTGACATCAAATCTATCTTCGGAACATACATCAGTAATAGCCCTAAAATATCTATTACCTTATATTCAGTTCACATACTAAAATGTTCCTGGGTTGCCTCAGAGAGAGGCTGAGCTGCTTAACATCATCCTGGTTTTTGCTTTCATGTAACTAAACAGATATAAAAAAGAAAAAAAATAATAAGGAAACTTGTTTATGTTGATGTATGTGCCACATTTTATGTTGGAAAATAAACTGTTGCAGAAGCTGTTTTAAATTTCTGATTTACGACTCACTGGGCCATGTACCTCATTAGATTATGTTTACATCACTATCTTTCCAAAGATTCCAGGAAATAGTAAAGGAATTGTTAGAAAAGCATATTAATATATTTGACTGAGACTCTGGGCAAACCTCATTCTCTATATACTCTGAACTGCCATCATTTTTCATTTAATTTGCAGTTGCAATTGCCCACAGTTAGCATGCAATTTAAAGGGCAGCCAGTAATTATCCAATCAGCCAACTGAGACTGTCCTCGTGAACATTCATGTAGCAACAAAATGAATTTATAGTGGTTGCAATTAGCTGACAATCAAGCTATTTGCATATGATTGCTGGCAGTATTGTTATGCGTTCAGTGTTTTACATCAGAGAAGGTTAATACGTTGGACCTTATTGCTGCCCTACTTTGGGTGTTTCCATATAAAGTGTATTTTACATCACAGCACTGCACTTAAAATAAATCTTATGTTGACTTTAACACCATATGGGATCAACTGTAGTTTGGACAGGAGTACAGTATTTTCTGCACTATAAGGCACACTGGATTATAAGGCGCATATAATAAAATTGTTTAAAATAGATTTAAAAAACTAGTGGCTGTAGTTGCGCTATCCGTCCACTAGCCAGAGCATCCATGACTGTGAGTACCTTTAGTCACCTGTGAACGACCCTACTGTTATTTCAATGAGGCCATTCTGAGCCTCATCAAGGAAACCTGATCACTTGATCACTTTGCCATCTTAGAACAAAGTCAACACACATATTAAAAAACCTGACATTAAAACTGGTTAAATTCATTACGAGTGCACTCAGTTCGAACAGGGCAGATTATTTAAGCTCCGACGTTCGTCTTCGTTTATTAATTAAATATTGTTTCAATCGATCCTTAGACCAGTCGGGGGTGAGGTGCAGCTATTTGCTGCCTAAATAATTTTTTAACCAGTTTTTAATGTCAGGCTGCTAATTTACTGGCAAATGTGACGCTGCTTTACTCCTAGAACTGACTTTAACGTCGGTGTCTCACCGCCGTGAATCTCACCGCACGTCGCTGCCCGACAGAATACACAAGCCTAAAATGCACCCATCCGCCCAGAGCTATCAACTACATTTGTAAATCAATTGCAGCACACCAGACACCTTTGTCTAGCAGTGACTCTGCTCTTGAAATTTCAGAAAAGACTGGAAGTTCAACTTTGAGGGTCTTTCATTCACCTTTATGCCATTTTCACTGTATGTTTCCGCAAACTAATAGAATGGACCGTCACTAAATTCCAGCACTGACACTCGACAATAGCATTTTTTAGATCAATTAAGTTTAAAGTGGGTTATTTCCGCTGCCACAGTGGTTGGGAAATACTGAGATCAGTCAGTCAGTCAAACTTTATTAATAGAGTTGTTGAAAATTCCCTATGTGATGCTACGTTATCGTAGCCGGTCACCGGTGCTCTCCGCAGGCCGCTCTGCCGTCAGACAGCAGGTCAGTGAGAGCCCGCATTTCGGCGACGCCCCTTGACTTCTGTTGTCAGGGGGCGTAGTACGGCCTGAATACTGCCTGAGGGTGCCCCCTGGTGGCGTAGTGCAGCATGACTGCCGGCTAGACCGCCGGCTTTTTTTCAGAGATCTTGTTTTTAACCAATACTAATATTAATATTAATCCATATACAAGGCACATCGGATTATAAGGTGCACTATGGGATTATGAGAAAATTATAGGCTTTTAGGTGCGCCTTATAGTGCGGAAAATACTATACTCACTTTGCCGTTGGTATATAGACTTATTGCAGGGCTATTAGTTCGATGCCATACTCTTCCTATCCTCATGTCACCGATGCTCAAATTGCGCCAATGGCCTGGCAAACACCTTGAATGGTACAGTTGTATTTCATAGGAAAGTGAACTCAGAACTTCATGTAGAGCCTACACTACCCAGCGCTGCTAGATATTGCTTTGAATTTTTAAAGGAGCATTTAAAACATTTATACATCCTTTTCTTTTTTAGAGGTTAAAAAAGTGCAATATTTCTTCAACCATTATAATCCAAATTTGAACACTTTCCTGTGCGTGACTGGCCCCATGCAGTGGCACAAGAAAGGCACACAAAGCTTAGCACAGTCCTCTGCATTCAGAGTGTAATTATCTTGGTCATTTTCTGTGAACATTGACAGTAAACCTTAAACTCTGAGCCTGAATCCTGAACCCGCTGCAACATAAAACAGCAAAGTGTGTATTCTATACCTGTATGGGTTTAATTGGGGCTATGGGGTTCCTATATTTATGGGGAATTGTGAGCTATTAGGCTGAGGCAATAATGCCCTGCAATGTTTGTGCAGTATTTGCAATGTCTGCAGCCCTCAATTTGTAGAGAAGAAAAAATACTATGGTGGTGCTCTCATAAGACACCGCATGTCTTCAAAGAGCTACATCTAAGGCAGGAATTGATCAGACACTTTTTCTCACGCTTGGTAAGAGTAGAAAGGAATAAATTATTTGAACGGTGTCTATCTCCTTATATACTACGGCCTCTGATTAATTACCTCTGGGCTTTGGTAATGAGAATGTGTAAATGAATACAATGTTAATCTACTATGTGTACTATGTTTACTCAAGTTTACCAAGGCTCAAGAAAAAACAAAACAAAATCCCACATGTATAAATTATAATAATCTCACATGAAGAGAAAGAAAAAAAAAAATCCATGTTGAGATCAAAGCTGAAAGGCCTGCTGTAATCATGTGTCAAAAGATTAAAAAAACAAAAAAAACAGCTTCCTTACCCGCTCAACTGGGCAAGGTATGTCAGATATAGAGTAGTTACACTCTAATCATTTCCAGTCTTGAGGAAAGCCTAGCATTACCCATCTCCCAACTTACCTGTGATTGTTTGCCCGCTTACCTTTCTTTTATCTACAATGACAGATAATATGATTCAGAGCTGATAGACTTCATGATTATCAGAAATTATGGACATTGTCGGGGTTTTATACGGCAAAGAAATGTTACTGAGTTTTAGAGTTGACCAGCAATTAGTTTGATAGTGATAAATATACAATAGTATGCAATAAATATTTCAGTGAGACAATTAAATTTTATATAGAACTTAACAAATATCACATAATTTGCAATAAATATGCAGCGTCTTGGAGGATCTTATCACCTATCATGTGACGAATGTTTAGAAGCAGGCTGGAATACATATCATTTACACGAGGAAATAGAGTTCATACAACATCCATGTATGTACTAGGGTTGATGTTCCAGGTTAGGACCTGTATTGGTTTTAATCTAGACTGCAGATCCAAAAATATAATTAGTCCATGGGAGAAGAGGCAATTTTCTTCTTTACATACAGTATGTATGTCTGTCACTGCATGTGACATTTTTCTACAATGGCCAGTGTGTGTTGTACTGATTGTATTTTCTATGGGTGGCTAAAGATTTAAGCAAAGACAGCTTTGACAGTTGGATGCCATCAGCAGCACTGGGCTTCACAGCTTTCAAAGTAATTGAGAATGCACAGTTTGGGCAGATTCCGCATCTGTTGCCATAAGTCACACATTAAAAGGCATTAAAAACAGCCATCAGCTCAGCAGGAACATGACTGTCATCTTTTCCCCTCCAACTATTGACAAAAGCAAAACTTGGAGACGACGGCTGCTGATTTGTACCTAAGCGACAGATCCCTGCAAGCAAATAAAGCAGTTGTGCCAGTCTTTTTGCTAGAAAACTGTTTGTGTCCTTACAAAAGATGCCCATCGAGTACCACTATAGTCTTTAAAGTTTACACAAGGCCGCAAGGATCTATTTCTTTCAATTTATATGATGCCTTTGTGCCATGAATTAGATCCAAGGAAAATGAGCAAACAGAAGCTTTTTACACATCAGGGACAATTTCCCCCACAAATTAGTCTCCTATAAGATGGTGATCATAAGCACATCCTGAGACTATGAGCAAGTCTTTGCTGATGCTGCTGTTGCTGAGGCTGGACTAGCCTGAGCTGAGCAGCCATGTTGACAAGGACCTATACTCAGCACTTGGAAAGCTCTCATCCACAAACAAGAAGCCCAGGGGAACAAAGACAACAATATGCCCCAAAAAAAAGAAAAAAAAACACACTTGAAAACAACAAAACAACCCCCAAAGCCTCCAAAAAAAGTCAGTCGTGGATGATTGCCAGCTGCACTCCAGATTACCAGGCTCTCTGAGAGTCTTTGAGCAATCTTGCTAAAAGAGCTGTAGCATCATCTCAGGCTCCTTAATCAGTTCAGCTGAGGAGGGATGGATCCTGACATGCAAAAGGCTCAGCACGATGGGAAATAAACTCATAATCAGCAATCAGATATTCCACATTGCTAAAGGGGATGGGGAGCTCATCTCAGATAGGTCAAGGATCTCTCCACAGCCAGTTAACCCCTTTTCTCCAGCTGAGAAACGTGCACACTCTCATTGTCTGAGACACGCATTGTTCGGTTAGCTCTGCTGCCTAACTTATATGCAAAAGAGAGCTTTTTTTTAATCTTTCACATGTACTGTGTAAATACAGTTTCCATTTCAAATAACAACCTTCTCTACGGGTCCACAAATGAGGGTTGGGTTGTGTTAAAGCACCATGTCCCTGAATACGGTATGTGCTGCGCCTTTAAACAAAGTTCATTGCCTTGCATATTCTACTTCCTTTCATCTTTGTAATTAGCACTGAAACAGCATTTCTTTTATTTCAAATGAATGCATGTGCATAAAAATCAATCGCAAGCAGAGCATCCTGGCAAGGCTGTTTTACTTTGTTATTTATGATCTTCAGATCTTCCTTTCATGCATCTTGGTTGGCATTGTGGAGGGACTAATGCTGCTAACCTTGACAGTCAGGTTTCACTCTGGCCTGCCCGGGTTCCTCTGAGACAGACATATATGCCTTTTTACAATCTGATTCTCATGAACAACTGTTCATGGTTGGGAGACTTCAGCAACTTCAAAATCTGCGGTACAGATTTTCATATGATTTGTCTTTCTTGGTGAGCACCCCCTAGAGCTCAGGAGGGTTCACACAAGCGTTAGTCAGTCTCTGTTCATCAGCACAGACGCCAGATCAGATGAGTGTAAATGAAGCCATCCAACGAGAGGAACCCCTAATGGCCTCAGCTGGGATATGTAATCAAACGCCTCACACACTTCTCTCCCTTTAGTAATCAAGTAGCAGAGCGCATGTTGTGCCGATCTTTGTTGTTATGTTATACTGCTGCCTGTTCCCTTGTCTCATCAACATTCCATGCACCTCTCATTTTTCATCCTTTGTTCCCAGCTGCCGTCCCTAGATGCCACACTACCTCTCCGTGGAGAAGAAGGGAGCATGACTTTAGCATGATCTGACCTCTGAACCTCATCCTCTGACTACATCATTTTCTGTTGCAATCCTAGTAATAAAGTCTGCATTTACAGATATGTACTCCAAGTGGTCAAAGCACATGCACTGAGTGAGCCACAGCAGTGATAGCTCTTATCAGTGGCCATCACTGAGAGTTCCTTTTTAGTTACCCTCAGTCACATTAACACCAGAAAAGAACTCCACTCTCATCTCACCTCTGTTGGGCTGACACAGGAGGAGGATAAATGTGATAAAGTAACTAAACAATACCCCTCTTCTTGCCCGCTACCGGCATGACTGCCTAGCAGGAATATCTGATTACAACTGAGAAGAGAGCAGCTTGGTGTTTCATGGAAAAGCAGGTCAACTGGAGAGTGCTGTCAGAGATCGGGACTCGCCAGCCTGACAGAAGAAAAGCTATCCGAAGAGGAGGAGAGACATGAAGGTTCGTCTTCTGCCATACAGTAATGATGTTGTATTTAAGGATAGAAAGGAGAGGAGAAATGTCAGAAACTAAAGGACTAAGCACATGACTCTTGGGAGACGTATTAGATTTGTTTGGCGTTCCTCCTCACCCTCTACCTGCTTTGGTTTCTTCCCTTGGCTCCCTCTGTCCCACTGCCAACACCTAACTCCTTACGTGTTTTTCTGTCCTCAGTGTTCAAGTCAGACAAAACGCAAAATCAATAATGCTTTTCTCCCCCATTTCCACTTTGATGCAACTTCAAAAAGCCAATGGACAACCCTCCAGAGGTCCACAGAGGAAAAGCCAATTGTATGAAACAAGCTCCAAATGAAAGTAAAAGGAGGAAAAACTTCCCCCATCACTCTCTTAAAATGCTGTTAACTTCTGAACCTCAAGTGGCAAAGCCTATGAGGGTAAAACGGGGCACGTAAGGCTGGAGAAATATTACTTATTATCATTAAATTAAGTATTTGTAAAAAATTTATTTGCTTTACGAGGTCCACACAGGTCCACAATGGGAGATTGCATGTCTGTGTTTTAAATGACCACAATTCCTTAAAACGTAAAGTAAAGGGTTTGCAGAACAATCTCTGCTCTTTGTATGTATTCTGCAGTGGAAGTTCCAGGAAGAAAGAGAGAAAAATGAAAGTAAAGATGTTCTTTAACTCTGTGGACTGTGGTATATGATTATCTAAGGAGTGCTGACAGAGGAAGTATTCTATCAGTAGCTAAATGCTGCATGACAGGGAAAGACTTCAAAGGATCTATAAGTGACTCCTGAAATACTGAGTGAAAGTAAAGTAGGAAATTACCCTTAAGTTAGAAGCATTTGACTAAGCCCAGCTCCGTGTTTTACCTGACTGGGGAGCAAAATTGAGAACCCTGTCTGAACTCAGGATGAATGCTGCAGATTGAGCAAAAATGATCTCATCCAGCCTGATGGTTATCTAGAGCTGGTGCTGTTTGTTGTACCCCGCGGTGTGATTGGGCATAGGACAAGAGAGTCATTTAAACTCGTCTGTGATTGGACCAATCTGTCAAAATCACAAGGTGTGACTGACAAGACAAAAGATGACCGACAGAGATGTCTGGTTCTGAGGTAAGGGCTGGGATTGGAGTCGGAGATTCATGTTTCCTACACAGGCAAAGAAAACCCACCGTATTAAATATTTTCATACTGAGTTATACCGTTTAAACTGAAAATAGTAATTGGAGTATTCCTGTAAAATGATGCTTTTATATTAGCAACATTAAAAGTTAAGATTCAAATTATTAGTTTATTTTGTTTGTATATTCATTTTGATTTATTTCATGATCAATTATGTAATCTATTCCTGTTGTGGTCAACAAGTAATTGATTTTCTCATTCATGTAATTATGGTAGTTCATAATGATTTGAGAAGACATACCAGACTTATCAATCCGTGTCATTACATCACACAGTAATGCCGCATAAACAATAATAACTTGGTGATTCAAAAGTGATAACAATATTAATTGCACATTCATGGCCATCCCTCATCTCCTTTCCTCTTCTCTAGAGTTCCACTCCCTATCTGTCCAACTTCCATGCAGCCAAATCAAAAATCCATGCTCTCAATGGACAGTCAATATCTCATTAAACAGCACCTCCACACACAGTCAGGCGGAATGTTTGTCTGTGTGTACACAGAACACACTGGCGCACCTCACACTCTTTAATAACCTGAAGGGATGCCACTCCACTTCCTCATCCGACGAAGAGGCAAGACGAGGGAGCAATACCACACACCGTCCGTCAGCACGGCTAATCTGGTCGGTTTTGCCTCTCAGATTTAGATATTTACTTTTCTTTTTTAATGCGAGATGTAAACTATCGCTTCAAGAATACATAATTCAATCAAAACATTAAACCTAAAAAGGGATTTCTGCACGAATGAATTCACTTTTATTAAAATTTTCTTTGAAATGATTTTAATAAAATTGTTTCAAACACAATTTTGAAGTTGAAAACGCACAGCGAGAGCAGACTATGCATCTTAAAAAAACAACAACTTTAGAGTCATACTGACAGACAGCCGGACAAATAAATGTCAGCAAAACAAAACCTCCACAAGCAAGATTGGTCCACATCAGATGTAAGAACACCTCCTTCCTTAAATCAGTCTTTGAAACTGGGTCTTTAATTTTAAATCCTCACAGGTAACTTGTGCTATATTTACCTTTCCCTTAATCTGTGGTATTTTTCCTTTGGCTCTTCATGTCCTCAGTCTCTAACTGGATAATAGCCAATCTTGTTAACCTCTGCTTGAATGTGTGAGAGCCTGCAGCAGGGGTAGTGAGCACTTCAATCAGCCACTGATAGAGAGAGACAAAGACTACAGAATCTACAACAAATATTTACAGCCTCATTAACAAAGCCTTAAAGCACCTATCACAAGATATTTGTCTTCCTCCTCTCTACGGCCCCAGAACATCTTTCACAGTCTTGTACACACTTGGATTACATTATGTACAGTATGTATAGTCAACATGCATTGCAGCAGCTTTCTGGAACTTGCTTTGGTTGATTTCAAACACTTGTACAACATAATTATGATTTTTTTTTTAGGGTTAATTATACATACCGTGGATGAGACACTATTTTTTGTTTTTTTTTAGCTTTTTTTGTTGTTCCACACATCAAACAACTTTCTTTAATTATGTAATTGGAATTTTCATCTTAATTGTGCTGAGTAGGCTGCTTAATTTACATGGGGTAATGAGAGGGATGTTTCCATTACAGGTAATTAGGTACTTGAGAGGCGATGGTGTACAGAGGCTGGAAAGAGAGAGAGAGATGTGGGCAGAGAAGGGTGCGCTGCAGAGACAAAGCCACTGAGACACAACATTTTTGGTCAAATATTTTAGTATTATTGTACTTTGCAGGGTGAGAAAAACAAGTAAAACCATATGACTTTATAGCAATAGTAACATTATAATATTCAGGTGGATGGCAAAGTAGCAGGTGATCTATTTCGGATCATATTCAGGAAGAAACTCCCCCTTCTACTAAAAGTAGTTTACACCTTTACAGCTTGTTAGTATTTTAACTTAATTAACTTAATTTTAACGTAACATTGCCACAGATTCCTGCCATGACACCAACAGCTCCTGTCTAGCTGACGACCGCTATCAGAGGCAAAAAATATGCAAAAGGCAAAGACAGGCACATCTTGCTATTAAACGGGTGAATTTAGAAGCACCACTGTAAATTTAAAAAAAAAAAATTGCACACGTCTTATTATACATTCAAATTCAAAGAATTTATCAACAAGGAGGAAGAAAACAGAGCTTATATTAAAACAGAAGTCATACATGTCACACTTAAATATTCAAATTAAATATTGGAACAGCTTCTGTCTGAAAACGTGTGGTTTAATAAAACCTGTCACCATGAGCTACACTCACAGGACATTGGGTCAAAGGCCATTTTTCATACGTCTCATTAGTAATAGATTACATGAGCGCACCGCTTCTGAATCTCACACAAATTCATCACTGACTGTAAACCTCACTTTATGAATGAATTCCTCTGGTATGAGCAATGTAAAAAAAACCAAATAGTGCTGTGGTCAGTACCAGTCTCACAAACAGAAAAAGACTTATAGGACAAACTATTCCTACATGCAAAAACTATTAGCTGTCGCAAGGGTTACTATAGGTATTACAAATTAATTACATCCCTATTTTCCACACAATTATATTTTTTTACATGCATGCTTGGATCTCCTATGCAGATATTGTATATAAAAGTATTAGGAATATCCTCCACTACTTTTCCGTTCTGTTTTCAATGTGATATTAAATTAAACGTACCGGCAGCAAGTCTCATATCAAATGCTCGTGTCTGATATTTTCTGTTCCACACAGAACGACAGCTGCACTCATCTTGTATGATTGTATCACGGGTGCATGTGAGCACATATGTTTTTGTATCTGCTTGTTCACTCTGCTCCATATGAAAGAATGAGAGCGCAATGAAATGTGCAATAATCATGATTATATGCATGCTCGTGTGTGCAGGCATGCGTGACAGAAGTGCACTGCAAAGGTAGGTTAGGATGTGTTTTCGGCAACTGAGTGGAGGTGTGTGTGTGTGTGTGTGTGTTTCTGTGTGTATGCCGGTGTGATAAAGGGCTAGAAGAGTTGGGATTAAGCACACTAGATCAACATCACAGTGAGGACCGAGTCCTGCTCTCATGGCCACACATGTAAACCCAACTACCAAAAAATAGGTCAGTGGAGCACAACACACTCAAACACATGGATATGCACACACGCACGCATGCACACACGCACGCATGCACACATGCACGCATGCACACACACACACACACACACACACACACACACACACACACACAAGTGCACCAGTATCAACTCAAAGAATCAAAGTGTGACAGTCGCGCCAGCGCCTCGCTGCCCGTCTGCGACCCGCGTTCAACACCGCCACGCACATCTTCCCGCGGAACAGACACGTCCTTTGGAGTGGAACAACAGGATTAAGAGGGGCAGAGGGGAACAACGACAGTAACCCCCCACCCACCCACCCACCTCCTCCATGACCCTCTGTTGTCCCTTACATCCACTGCTTAAAAGAAGAAGAAAAAAAAATTCTACTTTGAAGCTTAGGAGCTGTTCCACCACGTGAAAATATCACACCAACCGTGGTTTTTGCACAGAACCCCACACAACAGAACAGTAGCAGTGAGGGGGGGAACCCCCACACATACACAGAAAAATCATCACAGAAAAAGTACCTTATTCGTTATTATTCAATTCGTTAAATGATTCTAGCTCCATTTCTCTTATTTAAAAAAATAAATTCTAGTCATGCATGAAAAGAACTAACAGAAACGCTTCATTCACTTGCATTCTGAAGCAAAGCATTACTGAATGACTGTAGTTCTCCCTCCCTCTCTGTCGCTCTCATTCCCTCTCACTCTCTCTGTCACACTCATGCCTTGCAAATGAAATGCACAGAGTTGGCAGGCTATGAATAGCGGGAGCAGTACTTCCTTACTTGTTACTCGG
Organism: Antennarius striatus; assembly: GCF_040054535.1. Taxonomy (NCBI): domain Eukaryota; kingdom Metazoa; phylum Chordata; class Actinopteri; order Lophiiformes; family Antennariidae; genus Antennarius; species Antennarius striatus. The sequence continues at coordinate 9,661,256 of NC_090779.1, forward strand.
GCAGCAGGATCAAGCATGCGTTTTGGGGTTTTTTTGTTTTTTTTTTGCACTTACCTTTCATAGCTGAAATCACAAAATACATCATTAAGCTTCGAGTCCATAAGAGAACAACTATCACCAGCGCAAAGCCCTCCACTGCTGTCTCAGCAGCAGCTGGCCAGCACAGCTCTGTCTCTCAGGCTCCGAGCATGACCACACCAGAATCCATGTGACTGTGACATCAGCGTTCATGTCTGACTGCTCCCCACCCACTTGCCTTTGATTGGCACAGCGTGCAGCCAGTAGGGGCGCTGAGAGCTCAGGCAGGGAAGCTGGCCCTCTTCCCACTGATTGCAGTCAGACTCTTCTTCTATACAGGCGTGGTAGACACAGCACACTCTCACTATCTTCTGTGGCTTATCTTTTTTTTATTTTTTTTATTGTTAGGACAAAGTCAGATGTAGTTCTAGCAAACCTCCCCCTCCTTTCTTTTTTTTTTTTCTTTTTTTACATTCACTTGGGTTTTCTACTTTTAAAGGTGGTGCAATGTTAAGGATAAGTTAAAAATGGTCAAAGAGGGAATAAAAGGGACAACAGGAAACAAAGAGGGAAGAAGCGGCACCAAAAAAAAAAAGAGAAGTGGATAGGATGGATAAGAGAGGAGGTGGAATTTTTTTGTGGCTCAAAGGTTGAAGAGTTCCGCTGTTTCTCCTCCTCCCTGTCTGTAAATATGAGTGATCAGTGTGGGGCCAGATGTCTGCGAGCAGCGGTGGGCCCGACTCAGAGAGGAGATGTGTAGAGCTTCAGCCTCCTCTCTGACCTCTCAGAGGACCAGCATGCATCTCTCTCTCTTTCTCTCTCCATCACACACACTCACTCCAGCAGCTCTCAAACACTCTTTTTGACAGGTGAGGAAGAGGAGATAGTGACGAAAGGGTTTGGATGATCTCCTCCACCCTACAGCGACTGGGCAATGAGTTTCTCGCCATCATTTCACCCCTTCTCCCTCCCATGCCCCCTCACTCTTGCCTCTCTCTTTCCTACTCTCTCTCTCTCTCTCTCTCTCTCCCTCTCTTTCTCTCTCTCCCTCCCTCCCTCCTCCCCCGCTCCCCGCTCATCCTCTCTCATATGATAATCTGTTCTGACTCTTAACCAGCTGCCTCTCTCTGATACAATATTCTGGTTTTAGTGCAATCCAGCCTTGGCCAATAACCATGTTGCATTTGGCATCTCTATGAATAAGCTGGGACTCATATCATCTACAAGACAAACATCACACAGCATCGGTTTCAGAAGCTGCAATATTTGAGGTATAAAAATTAAAGGAAGAACTGGTTTTTTTTCCCCCTCACACCACCAATATTTAAATTTTCAGTATTTTTGGGGCTCCTTTCACATTTTCTGCAGTTTCTTGATATTCAAAACATCAGAGGAACTGGATATTTGCCACAAAACTACAACACCTCCACGGGGAAGAATTCCACATTAACAATATGTTTTGTGTGATACATTTTGATTATTTATTTACTCCTGTATTGTACACCAAATATCTCTCGTTCGCAGCATATTGTGCTCTGTTCATTGAATAAAGGTACGTCTAACAACATATAAAATGGAAATGAGGACTCAGCAGCTTGCAACATAAATCTTCCCATGACAATGTTTCATTAGGCGCTCTATGATCCATTAGAGACACTAAACACATTAACTCATGTTATGTCAATGCTGGTCTCTTATTGCACACTATCTAATGAACAAAATATCATTCAGAGGCTGATAGCATCAAATGGAGCGTGCCTGGGGTACAAAGTATACATAGACTGGTCCTGGTAAACTATTCAAAACAAGGTGATATAACAAACGGAACAATTGTTTCATTTCTTCTCGCACGATTTTAAAGAAACTGTGGAGAAACCGGCAGCTGAAGAAGTCTTGCTAAAATCACAATATGACTCGATGCGCCGCTGCTGAAGTCAGTGTTCGAGTGGTTCAGAAGCAATGAGAGCAGAGGTTGTGCAAGTTGGCTGGTTATTCAATATTGTTTAAAAGGAAGAAATCATCCAGTGTTTCACACTGGAAGGAGTGCATTTTTCACACCTTTAAATTGATCCATTCACCTAAATTGCATGTTTTTGGAGGTGGGAGAACGCCAGAGAACCCACAGAGAGCCCACGCAGACAAGGGGAGATCATGCAAACTCTGCACAGAAAGAACTCAAACCCGGAACAGTCTCACTGTGAGGTGGCAGCATTACCCACCGCACCACTGTGCCGCCCTTCGGAAAATATGAAACAACTATTTTAGCTTTGACTTATATTTTCAACCATAAGCTAAAAGCCATTCATTTCCAATCTTCTGGGCTGGTGGCAGAAAAGCGGTACAGAGCCAGACACCAAAGCAGTTAGTTAAATGAAAAATGTGTTGTTGTTTTTTTTTTTAACTTTGGTGAACTGGTTCATTCAGAAAAACACACAACTCAATGTTGTTGTTGTTGTTGTGCTAGTCTGTTAGCTCTACAACAATGCACTTCCTCCAGTTGTATACTGTATAATTGTTCTTAAAAGTCCAAGCCTCCCTAAGGAGAACTCACTCCAGCAAAGCTGCATCATTTGCTCTTGATCACTCCCTCGACTGCTTCAATTTACCAGTGACAGTGTGCCAATGCCATGCTGATACTTATTCATTAGGGCATTGACTAAGCCACAAAGGCACTGATGGTCAAATGTCTGTGGGTATTACAGTAATGATCACTAATGGCTTTTTAACAACAGCATCACTATAGTCCATCATGTCTTTACATCCCTGAATATGAAGCAAAATCTTGGAGAATGAAATTTCAATGGAGTGGCGCATTACTAGTGCTGTGCTGAGCTAGACACAACACACTGAATTTGTGCATTCAGACCAGCCAAGTCATGTGTCTCGCACTCCTTTTGGATTAACTGACGCAAACGTATTTACTGTAAACAAGCCCCATGGAATGGAATTCAATCGAGACGAGGTGCCGAGCGTCCACCGGGTGCCCCAGGAGGAGAGGACCAGAGCTGATAATGGCCTCATTAGCAGTCTGTCAGTAGCCATTCCACATACATATCCACCATGCAGCTGATCCATGTTAACCCCTGCAGCTCTGGATGGGCCCAAAACCTGCAATTTGCATGCCATTACACTCAGGATAAAAAAAAAGTTATTTCTCATTTTGTGTCCCAATCTTGTCATGAGGTACTTTAGAGAGTTGAGTCTCTACTTCACCACAAAGCCACTCGGGTGTTTGGAATGGCGTCACAAGCCTCAAGCAGCGGCAGAATTAACAAGCTTCAACAGGCACTCCATGAAAACAATACAGATCAATTTAATATAGATGCCAAGGAGTGGAGGGCATAATATTAGAACCATAACAGCACCAGCCCACACCACACAATCATAAACCAATTTAGGGCCATTCCAGGCAATTTCCTGGGGGCTTCCACTTGTGAGAAGACTTCAATAAATCACACAGACAACAAAGGGAATATCTATTTCAGTGAAAATAGAGGACGCAACTGGGTTATGTCCAAAGGAATGCGAAGGGTTGCATTTAAAGGCATATTTAAATAAGATCACTTTTAAAACATGGTGCATGCTACGTTTGATGTGTCGCTACAGAAAAACCGTCAACTCATTATTGCTAATGGGTTTCCATGCAGAAGAAGAAGAAAAATAGAATATGTAGGTGTGTCTTGTGTTTTTTTTTTTTTACAATCTGAGCTATTCGGCTCAGATCAAATGATTCCACATTAGCGACCGTACACACTGCCCTTCATCCTTTATATGCACAGCAGCCTCAGGCTAACTCAGCACTATCCTCTGTCTCTTCATCTGTCACTCAATGCACGTATACACAAGCACAATATTTATAGAACAGTGGGGTCAAAAAGAAGAGATATCAAAGCATATCATTCCTACATAGGTGAAGTGTACACCTGTCAACTGTCATGTAATCAGAATCAACAACATGACACTTCTAGCAAATGGTTGACAAGGCTATAGCCCTTTTGTTTTACTGCCATTGTTATTTATAGAGATAAATTTAAATATTTTTTCCGAACAAACACACACACACAAAAAAAACAGCCTCTGGTTTTTCTAAAACATTTGAATTTAAAAAAAATGTCAAAGAAAAGTAAATACAAGTTATGTTTTATCTTGGTAGCAAAGTGGAGGCATTCTGCGGACAGACCAGGCTTTATATTGTTTAAAGAAGACACGTAGACAATAAATGACCCCTTGCAGAACTGTGTCAAAGTACCCCACTCAGGCAAGAGCCTGTAAACAATATGATAAGAGCTACACCACTTCAGTGAAAAACACCAAAAACACCCCTCAGTTTTTATCAGTTTCTATTTTGTTTAGCAGCAGTTTCTGTATTTTCTTCTTCTAGATTAAAGTGGAATTGCCCGGGCCTTTTGTGTATTTGCTCAATGCTTGGAAGTACATGTTTAGTTGATTGATACGCTGTTGGAAAAAAATATATACATCCTACAAAGGCTGTCATTTAATGAATGGTTTATTTATTTGGTATATCAGATAAAAAAAAGGCAGCGGTAAGGAGAGATCATCAGCACTGCTGGATCTCACAGAGCAATTTTTTTTCAATAGATCAATAGAAATCAGATTTAACAATGAAATGCACTGCATCTCTTTTGTGTGAAGCCGCCTTTGGGAACAGAGGGGAAAGGGATAGGAGGATAGAGAGAGAAGGAGGGAAAAGGGAAAGAGGAGGGGAGATTATCGCAGGCATGGCAGCCTGTGTGAGAGGCTTAGCCTGGCTAGGCAGGGAGGTGGAACCCTGTGAATTCTAATGAACTGGCAAGACTCCCCCAAAACCAACTCTATCTCCATGGCATGAGGACTACAGGAGGGAGAGGAGAAGATGATTAAGAAGGTGCAGCCTCTCCACTGCAAACCAAACAGAGCAGGTCATTTTCCCTGTGATAATTATGGCTATAACCAGGCATGAGGGATTGGTAATGGACCTGCTTATTCTTCATGCCTGGAGCAGGCAACCACCAAGCCCGTCAGAAGGAAACGCATGCTGATGATGATGATGATGGTGTTTTTTTTCTATTGGTTGGGTGTCTCTAGTAAGAGCTGCAATGGATTCTGAAAAGGGCAGCAGAGGAACTTGGCCTTTGAAGGAGAAGTTAACGAATGAACTTCATTATTGAGGAGCATACCAGGGAGAGCCCCCGGAGTGTGTGATGTATTACCTAACGTCAAACTTGCACACTTCCCCAACATCACCAATATAGCACGACATCAGCTCTGGGGGGGAGGTAGGCGTGTAAACTAAAATAGTTAACCTTCTGGCTTAAGGCAAGAAGAGTAGAAGAAGACAGAGACACATAATCTGGCGTTAAAGAAACAAATAAATTTGTTTTCAACAGAGATCTATTATATTTCTCGCCTTGCAAGCTGACCAATTCAACTATTATTCCCTCTATTGAAAGAACAAAGTGGCATATGTTTGAACTTTAAACTGTTTAAACTAAAACATATGTAATGTATCTCAATGCTACACAATTGAGGGAATCAAATCAAGGTTTCCTCTCATTTATTAAAAAGCATCTCCATTCAAGCGTGAAAGTAACTTTTGTAACTTTTTTATGAGTTTTATAAAAACAAGTGACCTAATGGAGGGACTGGTGTTTTTCTCAAGATTGAGGGACATCTTCAGGCTATACATGATGTGCACCACTTAACCCCTGCTCCTTCCCTCTTCCACTGGGCCTGGATGGAGTTTCGCTATGGTGAAAGGGTGAGGGAGCTCTTTATTGGGCGCACTCTTAACACTTTTATTCTTGACTTATGAGGATGCCATGGGTGCAGGGGAGTGATTCATCACTTGGTGTACTCCTCTTGCACCCTCACACATTAGTAATGTGGTCCGCTGAGGAGGAATCCTGTCATCAGTCTGTTCCTGGACCCTCTGAACAAGGTAGGTCAACAGGAGGCAGCAGTGGCTGGCCCACTTTTAGTCTTTCACAGCACCTTTAAGTTTCCTCTAGCTTCACCACACCTGAGCCTGTGGGGCACACCAAGACTAGCTTGGTCAAGGGGACACACTGCCTTGGTGCTGTGACTGGTGTAGTCACTAAATTTGTTGACTCAGTAAAGCTTGTCCTTCCAGTGAACAAGTACAGCAGGCCAGATAAAAATTGGTGGAAAATAGTAACCTTATTTGACAGCAAAAAAAAAAAAAGGAAAGCAAACAAGAAATGATTCACAGATTGGACCCAAAGTTCCCAGAATTATCTATTTGAAACTGCCTGAGGGAATTTCATCACGAGCCTCCTTCGTCTTCTGTAATATAATCTCAGAAAAATAAAGTGGCGGACACATGATCGTCTGTTTTACACAAAAAATACAGAGCCACTTTAAGTCAGCGTAAGCCTTTGACCTTAACATCACAGGTAATGCACATTTAAATACCTACCTCAGTATTCATGTTTGTCATTTTACTTGTGAAGATTAGGTGTAAAAAGGCTATTTGAAACCAAAACACAGGATTAAGGGATAATGCTGCTCTGTGTCTTGTGAGTCGACCTTGATTCTGTAATCCAGCACAATACTTGAGAACAGCATATTTCTCCCTCTTGTACATTCAATACACTCACTGTACAGCAGCTCATTCTGATGTAACGGCAAAAAACATAAAGGCGTGAAAGAGAATGTAATCTGAATTAAAGGGGACCTCATTGTATTATCTGTGTAATAGAACTGGAATTAGTGTTAAAAGATTTGTACAAAGGAAAATATTGACAGCACCTCTGCCTTGAGATATGGATGCGAGGAGGAGGTTGTGTGAAAGTATGAGCTGACAGTGTTGTAAGCAAATTGATTTGAATTATGCAGATCTGCACTTTAATGCCCGTGGTGAGAAATGAACTTGATCTTTAAAGTGAACCAAACCGCGCTCACCTACGCTGCTATTAAGGGCTGCAACACTTAATCAGCAAGGAAGCCGATTTAGCAAGTAGCTAACTATGCAGGAGGGACCATTTGTGGCAGCAAACAATATATAGAGCATCGTGTCACCCGACTGGTGCAGGTAGTCATGAACACCCTCCTCCTCCCGGTCTGTCTTATTCTACTGGATCTCTATCTCCCTTCTTGTTTTTTCCTCTCCTTTCTTCACCCTGCCACAGACACAGTGGAGTGAAAAACCTGCCTTTGATGTCTGGGATCCCATAATGCTGAGCAGTAGAAATCCGCATGCCTGTTATCTGTAGAATCTTAATGATGACGGCTAACTTCACAATGGGTTAACCGCATCTCTCTGTTCTCGCGTTGCACACCCTCAGAAACACAAATTAATAGCAACGGGGGGGGGGGGCAGCACTTCTCTAATACAGCAGATTCAACAAAATGCACACAATGCGATCAGCACAAATGTCAATGTATAATGTCACCAAAAGCTTTTGTGAGCACTTCTTTCTTCTCCAGACGCTAATGTTTTTTTCCACTTTAGTTTCTGTACACAATGACAGTATCTGTTGGAAGCATATGATCATCACTCCAAATTTATCCAACTGCTTTTCAATAAACGATTGACGGTAGACATTAAAAAAAACAACATTTTTGTGTTTTGTACCAACTTATTTTTTTCTGTTACACATTATGTGATGCTTACTATTGATGTAGAACTGGTGCATAAAAAATCTTTTTAAAAGAGGACAAAGGACATTTTACACATTGCATGGTTTATTCAACAATATTCAGCTGAATAATTTAGGAAATAAATTATATATGTTAATTTTACTTGCCTTTAGTCATGTATGGTGTTGCATCAGAATTTTTATACACCCCAAAAATTCATAACAGATTTTTTTCCTTCTTCGGTGAAGCATAATACCTCTAAATGTCCACTTCTGTGATATATTAGGATGTTCAAAAGAGAATATATAGTGGCTGGTGCTCTGGGAATGAGGGGACAGTCAATGGCTGTGACTCAGGAAGTTGATAATGGCAAAAGGACATGCAATTATGGGTCCCATCTCAGAGCTCCCCTATCGACATCAGTCAGGATCATATTTGGAGAAGCTCCATGACCTCTGCCTCTATCGCCCTCCATGAATCAAGCCTTTCATTACACGCTGACACTCTTGTCCTGCTCTGAATGTGTATGCACCACGGGAAAGTGACGCGGCATCAGAAACCCGAAGAGTGATGGATAACCTGCTCTTGTGCAAAGGCTGGCTGACTGTGTACCACAGAGAGACTGCAGCCGGCCGTCCTCTCCGAGCCCTGCCAACTGCTTTGGCCTGGCAGACGTCGCCATCTCATCCCAGCCCTCAGTCCCTGGCCCCTCTCACCTGAGGTGGCCGACAGCCGGCAGAGGAGAAATCGCCCACAGCAGATGGGGACACTTGCTTTGGCTGGTCCATCCAAGCATTGTGTCCTTGTCACATGTCGCTTACTCTTGTTTTCTGGTCTGACAACATTTCAAGACAAGGCCTTTCAGTTTTGGGTGAGACAATAAAAATGATGGGAATGATGAGTAGCTGACATGGCCTTACTTCGCTCGCTCTAAAACTCTTTGAAAAGGCCGTCACCAGGAGAAGAGCCAGATTAAGAGCTAACAAAAGCAGAGCACGCCCACAAAAAAAAAAAATCCCATCATTCACCCCTATGTTTCCCCCCCACCATTTATAAAACACACAAGACCTCTATGAGGTGATAAAAACAAGCGTCCCTACCCACAGCAATGTATGCAAAGAAGACGTATGTACAAAAGCTATTTGTAATTTCACAAAATGGCAGACATAATGTTTTCATTGTAAAATGAGGCCCTGCCATATTGTGTTGGAAAGAGAAAAAGTACAGCAGCAGAGGAAAAATGGAGAAAAATCATTCTGGCCTGGTTTACGACAAATGGATAGCTCTATTGATTTCCCTTTTACAGGACTGCCCATCCCTCAGTGTTGTGATTACGCTGACCTATTTCAGAATAAAAAAATAGCTGTCTATTATGGATTCAACCAAAATGACCAAAAAGAAAATACTCTTTTTGTGGAACAAACAAATAGAGTATGATGAAACATAACCTTCAGTATAGCGGGATGAAAAGATTGTGTCAATTTTAGCGTTCAATGTTGCTCTGGGAGGAGAGGAAACAATGAGTTCTAGTACCATGCTGAGAATCAAATAACTTTCCACGAAGAGAGTGACTGTGCTTAGTGGAGCCCTGCATTGTCAATTTCAATTCTAACAAAAGAGAGCGACATTAAAATGATTGCAATATTGCTCAACACATGTTTAAACTTAATGATGCCAATTTTACACACTTGGAATAATGTTTAGCAAGAACAACAGATTTTAACATACATAATAATAAGCCACTGAGCAGCCTGTGCTTACTGTATTTAGTTTTTACTCTAATACACTGCTGCACAGCTCGGTGTTGTATGCTTTACGCTGATGATTCCTCTGCGTCTGTGTGTAGTGCTGTGTGCGCTCTTCTTGCCTCACTATGTCTGTGCTGCGCCTCTCAATAGACTATCTCTCTCCTCGTAGCTCAGGGGACTCTGGATGGCTGATCTTCATTATCAGCCCTAGCTTAACAATGTACTGGATGCACGTCCCACATGAGTGCAACTAACAAATCCCCACAGAGCTGAATCAAGGCAACGATGTGATGAAATACCTTCAAACAACCACTGAGCATGGAACACTGAGCTATGCAGAGACAACTCACACTGCCCCGGGCGATTCCACAGGAGTGCGCCTGTTGCCAAGCAAAATTAGACAGCAACTGGGACATATTATTCTCCTAAATTGGCAATGTACAGCCCTATTAAAGACCATAAATCTCATTTTTTTGATTAACTGAAAACTCCTCATCACGCAGAGCCAATGCATTAGCGTTCTACAACCCCGAAATGAAAGCAAGATCCAACTTGTCACATGGAGGCAAAAGCAGATGTTTACAGGCGTAAAACTGTCACTGCAACATGTAAACACAGAGACTATTATTGGGATTAATAATGCTGTTAACATGTTTTGTCTAAAAATACACCAGACTCCTTTTATGAGAAAAGTTTCAAATATATAAAGGCACAACGTCTCTGGCTTTTTAATGTTGAGAGTTTCAATGACGTTGACTAATTTCACTGTAAGTCTGCACTCAGCGCAGAAGACTCCAAATCATCTGGTTTCTTTAAAACAGATTGGCTCCACTATTGCAATGTGAGTGCAGATATCCTGATGAGAGAAACTCAATACAAGCTGCAAGCAAATAAATGAAGAAACACGAACAAGACCATGTTTCTCAATCAGTGTAAGGAGTCTGTCACCACAATGGAGATAAATATAGGGGGGGGGGTGGGGGGAGTGGGACTCTCGTCATCTATAAGACCGAGAGAGGAGGAGGAAAAGCTCATCAGTCTCCTTTTCTCTTTTCCAGGAGTTATGTTTGTGCTACTGCCTCCCTCTGGCCACTGCTCCCAAGATCACACAATACATATAGTATGAATTAATACAGAGGTTTTGGGCTATATTTGGATTTTATTGTAATATTATGAGGTGTTTCTATCATGTGGATTATTTTGTGTGCCTAATCTTTTGCAAAGCACACCGCAAATAATCCAGAACCAGTGTGCAAACATCAGCTGTCTGTTAAAGAATGAAAGCATTAGTTTTCAGCAATCAGGAGATCTGCTCCAGAGGAACAAATTCCCGGCTACATGACCTGTGTTGTCTGTGTGTGTGTGTGTGTGTGTGTGTGTGTGTGTGTGTGTGTGTGTGTGTGTGTGTGTGTGTGTGTGCGCGTGTGTGTGTGTGTGTGTGTGTGCGTGCGTGTGTGTGCGTGTTTGTTAGCTCTCTTTTACTCGAGCTTCAGACACAGCCCCAGACTGTTGATGGTAGATTAGAGGTGAGACGTCTAATCTCAGAGTAATCAGCTGCTCCATATGATCCTCTGCTTCACATCATCTCTCTCAACAGGTCCAAACAGAAACTCATCTCTCCACACAGCCTCGCCAGAGTAGGGGAAGGTGCGTACCATGGAAGTAAGGAAGAGACTATAACACAAGAGTTAAGCCCCTTATCAGCTTGGGATACTACAACTTCTACTACAAGTCCAAATAATTGTGTATGTAAAGGTGTCGGGGAAACGTACAAGAAAACTACTGCTGGATTCACGGCCTTGTGGGGGAGGAATGTCGACTTGGGGCTGTCCCTTCCCGGGAATGGAGAGGGGAGATGGTGAGAAACGGAGGGAGTCAAGTCAGATAGTAAATCTGCTTCAACTGGAATGGAGAGAACCCTCCTCAGTCATTGGCTCAATGATGAAAGTATTTGTTTTCATTTAGTACAATACTTCACCTTCTGATGGTTTAATGATTGGTCCAGTTAGAGGAGAGGAGAGGAGAGGAGAGGAAGGGAGAGGAAAGGAGAGGAAAGGAGAGGAGAGGAGAGGAGAGGGGAGGAGAGGAGAGGAGAGGAGAGGAAAGGAGAGGAGAGGAGAGGAGAGGATCTGTCAGTGAACAGCTGCCCCTGTAATTTATATTGATGAGGGGACAGGCATGGCGGGGAGCTTCCAGCAGTTTGATCACTCAGGCAGAGTGGGGAGTTAGTCAGAGACACGGCCCTTCCCTGTGGTCTAGGTTGGACTGGGAAGACCTTCTAAACACACACTGATACACACACACACACACACACACACACACACACACACACACACACACACACACACACACACACACACACACACACACACACACACACACACACACACACACACACACACACACACACACACACACACACACACACACACACACACACGAGTGAGATGGCCAAGCTCACATTTAGGAGCAGCAGTGTGAACTGGTCTGGAGGGGAAGCCAGTGTTTTCACTCTGAGAACAGAAATAACAGAAATAGATCTACAGCCTGACTGTATGGCAAAGCAATCTCCCTCATTATTACTCCAGTAGCCATATAATCACCAGGATTCTCTGGTAAAAAAACCCCAAAAACAAACCCTTGCCTTCACATTCTGAATGACCATTAACTGGCGCTTGAATGTCTCCATGTGCGCACAGCTCCGACGAGGCTCCACAGCCGCTTCCTGTCTGTGAGGCACAGCAATCATCTACTTGTTAAGGGGCTTTACTTTGATTTCCTCACATGGACAAGATTTGAATATTTCTCAGAGAAATGAAACAGTGTAGTCCAGTCTCTGCCCAGGGCTTTGAACCCAAGACTCTTAAATCATGCTCTTTGATTTGAGCTTCCTTCCGGTGTAGAGGTGCTTAGTGCAGTGCTAATTAAGATAGCAGGGTGGTAGATGGTCAAAGCATTTCTGTTCTACCTTGAAGATATCCTGACACAAACACACACTCACACCCAAGAAAAAAACAACAAAAAACAAAACATAGAACCTCAAGACAAGCAAATAGCTTAACACACAATCATGGTGCTGTTTTGATGGGCCTGTTTGAGTAAGGTAGAGCTGTCTAGAATGAGAGATGATATCCTTTGCCCTGTTGCCTGATGCAAGAAAGAGCTGGGGCATTTTACAGGGCCAGATGCAGCATCCCACAATCCCAAGCACTCCGACCGCTCTAACAGAAAAGCCCTCTGGCCGTCCCTCTCCACAAGTTTCATCAGTGATCAGAGCAAAAGGATAGCCTTCAGGGCTAGTTTCCTCCATTTACACTGTGGGGTATAGACACACACATGGATGTACACGCAGACACAGTGTAGAGAACATAACAAAAGTGTTTTTACAAGCCTTTTAAATTGTACTTCACACATGTCAAATAGTGTACAAATCTCTTGGAAATCAATGATTCCTACAGGCTTGACTGTTCATCAATTCTTCATGAGCAGACTGAAATCGAAAAGGCAAAGCCAGCGTACTTTTGGTGTTGAACACAAAGAAGTATTGCATCCTATATATGAGACATATGTCACATCCTGAGTTGGTATCTTTCAATCTTAGTAGTGTAATTTGCACTTGAAAAATACACACTTCTAATAGTTAATGGAGCCTCTGAGGTTAAAAACCACCACACAACACCACATCCGCGTTGTTCTGCTGTAAGGCCTTTGCAGAAAACAAAGAAGTGCTTCAGCACGCTGTCTGCTTCAAATGTGCATGATTATGAAAGAGTCATAAGACTGCAAAGCATTCTAATTTCCTCTCTGGGGTTATCATCATATTCTCTCCAGATGGAGAAAAACAAAGTAATGAAAGCAAATGGTAGACATCTAATTGAAGGTAGTAATAATGACAATACAGGCAACAATATGTACTGCAAATAGACAGTGATGAAAGAAGAGTCAACATAGGTGGAAAGAAGGACATCTCCACATTACCCCCGCAGAATCTACCCTGCAGAATTATATTGAAATTGTACAAAAAAAACCTTTGTACTCACAGGTGTGTGTCTTCTTTGTTACTGAGATACCTGTGAAGAGAAAAAAATGAAAAATAAATTCAAAGAACAACAACACAACCTGCACAACCTATAATTTACAGAGCTCATACAGTAACAAACCGATAGCGGTGATGAAGTGGTTGACCCCGTGGGCTATCAGACAGTCACTGTGCAAGGTCACTGACCCGGCAGCCCCGGGGCAATTATGTGTGTCAGCTGGTGTCTGACCTAGAGCTACTCTGCATCAACCTCCCAGACATGTAGATGAAACTCTGTCCACTGCAGGCAATGAATGAAAAAATATACTAAAACAAACAACAATTTGAATACTAATGTGTTGAGCAGCCACACTGATTAGTACTCAGCACATGAATAAACCCCCAGCCTCCAGTGGGATGAGGGGACTTGACCTCAACGTACGTTATTTAATCTTATGTTTAAAAAGGTATCATTTACAAAACAACAAGAGTTACTGGGTGCAAGGATTTAAGTTACATTATATGAAAAAAAGATTGATATACTGTATGTACATCAAAATATAAAGACAGGATTTTATGCACTATTTAATACAATATGTATGATTTCAATGCACCTGTCATTTTATTGAAAAAACCACGTTAATTTAAAAATTTGATGTTGAAAATTAATGCATTTGGTTGAGGGACAAATAAGCAATTTTTGTGTGTGTGTGTGTGTGTGTGTGTGTGTGTGTGTGTGTGTGTGTGTGTGTGTGTGTGTGTGTGTGTGTGTGTGTGAGTGTTTTGACTTTCAAAATAATTGGTCAGCTGTTCACCTTAAACTGTTTGGATAGCAAAACAAAAAAACAACAACTGCTGAATATCAACTGAGAGAATCCACTTTCTGATTTTCGTTTATTAATCCAACAAGGTATTGAAGGGCAACATCATGAAACAAATCAAATCAAAAGAATCACCGAATTCATTACCAAATTATAGCCAAGTAGATACTTTTGATTTTGATCGGTAATCATTTCAATCAATGAAACACCCCGATATGTAAAATCCCCTGTGAATTTAAAAGCAAGGATGAACACTGGAGTAAGCCGTGCTACAATTACATGAGCACTGAGCTTGGAAATCGTGTTACTTCAATTTCAGATCACCAATTTCCAGACTCCGACAATCTGAGAGAAAATGTTTAGATGGAGTAGCAGAGAAGATTTGATAAAGTATAGATGAGATAAAAGCAGCGACGTGTGTAGTCAGCTGATCAAACAGGCGCTCAGACTGACCAGTGTGACTCAGACCTGGCTGAGGCTGAGGTGAAGCTGGGGATGCGACTGCTCATGTTGCCCCTTCGGGTGTCCACTCATCGAATGAGCCACTTCGGTTTCCCTTGTGGCTCTGGCAACCTCCCCTATCTGCAACGTTTCTCTTATGCCCCAGGAGCCTGATGCGGACAAACGCACAGCCAGCCGTAGTCCCCGGCGGCCCCCTGGATGCTCATGCTATGCAGGGCGATAGCGCACTAATAGATCCCACTTGTCATGCAGAAGCAATGGCTAATTTTTCTACAGCTTGAATTTGAAACTCAGGGGATGGCGAGTTGACATGATTCAGTAACTCTCTATGAAAAAGGCGCCTGGCCAGAGATAACAATGTTTCAGACATGTTTGGGGGGAAACGAGTCAAAGAGCAACGAGGTGGAAAACAAATAAGCCCTGCAGCCTCCTATAGACAGTCACACAGAAACATACAACTGATATCAACTCCACTGAGCTGAAAGAGGGAAAACAGTCACCTAAGGGCCAGGAGTCTGTGATAGAACTCCCGAATTGTTCCAGCACACAGGGCCAGAAGCTCCTATTGTGTCCATCTGTGACATGTGTAAGGAGAAAACAAACAGAAGTCCAGTCATAATTTTAGATGTCGGTCAGAAGAGATGGGAGCCAGAAAGAGCAATGTGGCACTGCTGAGACAAGAACAGCCTAAACTCAGGAGCCAACCGGCACTTTGTCAGGAAGGATAAGAAGGAACATAAATGCTGTATTTAATTTAAACTACGAGACAGAAATAGCAGCAATTTTTCCTGGGATCTTTTAGAGTCTTACACTTCTGTTTTTATAATTTAAGGGGAGCTGGGTGGCAAATAGATGATGATATCATTTAGGGCAAAAGTGCATTATTTAAGGTAAAAAAACTGAATTAAAACCTGAAACCTGTGGCTCTATCTATCTACATACCTATCTATCCGTCTGTCTACCTATATCCATCTATCCCGATCTTGAAGCGGCAAGCAGCCATCTATTAATTCCTCGGTGATGAAAAGTTTTATGTATCTGAAACCTTTCTGATATCAAAGCTGCAGCAATAGATGAACCAACCACTCCATTCAATGAGCCAAAAATCAACATAGATGACTTGATTAATTTACTTCAAATTATAATGTAATTCTGATACTAAATAAACTTTGATTACCTCACAAGTGAACATGTTACGATCACAAAGTCAAGTCAGTTTAATGACGGATATTTACTGTAATGATATCCTAGGGAATTTCCAATGTAAACACACACAGATTTGTTTAGTGGACTTTCAAAGTTTAATCGGGTTGTAAAACAACATGTTGATTACATCTGATACTCTTTAAAAAATGTTAATCTGTTTTGAACCCTGCATGGTTTAAAAAAGACAACACCTTCCTCTGCTTTATGACCATATTAGTAATAATAACTGCAATACCCACACTCTGCAGTCAGCAGAAATGTGTACAAAGCCAACCCGATACTTGTAGTGCTGTCCCTGTGTGCATGCTGCAGGGAGCAGATTAACACACTGCTTCAGTGTAGTACCACCAGTGGTCAGGAACACCATAATGAGGCGTGTGTGTGTGTGTGTGTGTGTGTGTGTGTGTGTGTGTGTGTGTGTGTGTGTGTGCGCGCGTGTATATACATTCATGCTTGTGTATGTGAAGACTGTACACAAGTCACCAAATTCCAAGAACCAAATAATATGAAAACAATTAGCAAGTGAAAAATTCTGAAAAATGCATTTCCATCTAACAACAACGCCACATTTGCAATGTTGCTTTTGCGAGTTAGAAAGAAGAGGAGGGGTGGGTTCGTGGACTCACTTCCTCCTCTATGCGTCATTCAGAGTCCTGTGATTGGAGGTGGCAAGGAGACGGGGCCACAAAGCCAATGACTGAGTCATGCCGTGAGGAAGAAAGAGTTAGCTCTGAGCACTGACTTTGGCGCGGCCTGCCAGCTCATGTCTTCTCTGCTGGATGGCGGGTTCAGAGGTCAGTTTGGAGGTGAAGCTCTCCTTGGCTGACAAACAGCCTGCACTAACCACGTCTACAGCTTCACAATCCCCCTGAACGGACGGTTATCGGGCTTTAAGGGCGTTATTTATTCACCTGATCACATGAAGGCATGTCTGTCGTCTATGTGAAGTGTCAGCTGAATTCTAATTTTACTATTTGTTGCGATGGAATGAGGTTCCAGCTGTCACCGTGTGTCCTCTGATTGGTCATATTTTCACATGCAACAGTAAACAATTTGGTGTAAATTCTCAAGAGGCTATGCAGTAGAGGAAGAGAGGCACAGTGCAGGCGACTGGAGGTTAACCTCTACCACATCTATCTGCAGGGGGGGGGCACACATCCTGTAAACATGCCACTTAGACAGGAGGAGAGCGAGCGTGGGGTTTGGCAGCCACAGTGCTGCAGCCAGCTGTGGAGCGCAGTGGCATCGCCGGCGACTCAAAGTGACAGCGCTGTAATGAAGTCTGAGACGCATGGCAGGCTGTACGTCATAATTTCAGGTTCCTTAAAGCCTGACAGGGAATGATTATCATGGATGGTTATTGTCACCCTGCCTCCCTGGGAGACAAGGCGTGCTCTGAGGTTGTTGCACCGTGACATTCAAAGTTACAGTCTCCTTCATATAATGGAGCTGTCCTCTCAGCGCGCTAATGGGAGCGATCCATTTAACCTGTGCCAGAAACACACAGACGAGGAAGTTCCTAATGCGAGGCCTCTCCCGTGGGGACGTCACACCCCCCACCCACCCCCTCCTACCCCCCTGGCTGCTCCCTTCCTGCTGCTTGATTCATTGACTGGCGCTCCTCACTTATCCTCATTCACTGTTCAGTCTGGGGAGACAGGGAGGCTTGTTTCCTCCAGCCTGCTCCACATGCCGCTGCTACACGCCCGTCGCACACAAGGACACAGTCGGTGCACGGATCCAGCTGTAGGAAGAACCAGGGAGGGCCCTGGTGAGGGATGGGATGGACACCTCCTGGAATTACAGGTCAATACCACAGGCCTTGGGAACGCTGTCAGCACACTACTGTTTATTGTAATAAGGCCCCTAAGCCAAAATACAGACAATGGCGAGAAGTTTTGGTTCTTGTCCTGTCTTAATAATGACAGTTGGGGTAGGACTGTTAATTTTAGGCTACTCCTGAGGTTGCCGGTTAATGATGGCGCCCAGGCCACGGTCATCGTAAGAATAATAGAGTAGCTGCATCGAAGTACATGTTCACTGCCCTAGTCATAATTTGCTATTAGATATCCTGTTAGAGAAAATACTTTTAAGTAAGTTGCTTCTTTTGTTGGCGCCGCAATGGTGCAGTGGGTAGACCGTAAGAAGGTTCTGGGATCAATTCCTTTCTGTGCTAAGTTTATATGTTCTCCCTGTGTCTGAGTAGGTTCTCCCCGGGTTCCTCCGATCTTTGAAGGCAAAATGGGGTGAATTGACCACCACAAATTAACCGTAGGTATGAGTATGCATGTGAGAGGTTGTTTGCCTTTTTTGTGGCCCCCGCGATGTGCTGGGGACAAATCTGGGGTGTACCCCACCTCTCATCTCTAGCCACTTGGGATAGGCTCTAGCAACCCCTGTGACCCGCAAGGAGGAACAATTCCAAGGGTCTCGTCTTCAAGAAAGTGGATGGATATTTCTTTTAGCCAGCAAGCCTCAAATGAAGTCTCAAATTCCTTTATGAAACCCATCATCTTGCTTAACAAATTCAATCAATTGTATTTTAAAATCAGTTGTAAAAAAAAGTTTCCTAAATTCATTTACAAGCTTGGTTAAAGTGTAAAGATATGGTGCAATGCTCCACACAAACTGAAAGCCATAAAATAAGATGGCTGAGTAGATTCAAGATCCTCATAGCTGTTCTAACTTTGGTAGTCTTTGAAAAGGCCATACAAAAAGTCATTTCAACAATCCTCCCCTTTGCAGTGACACACTTATTAGCTATTATACTGCTATAAACTATATATGCAAAAATGTAATGATAAAAAAGTGCAATGATTCTAATCAGCTGCCCCCAAATGTACTAAAACACTTAATCCGTGGAGAGGCCAACTCTCTAGGGGGTCTCAAGACAAAAATGACTTCTCTGTCTCCAGGCGTTGTTATTTCTGGTCATTTCTAATTGGTTTTAACTAAAAGCACCCACTCCGAGACTCCACAGGTTACTCCGATGCATCACTATGGAATTGTCTGCAAATAGAAAATATATATCCACATTAGTTTTAGAGGACACCAAAATTGTCGCTCAGACGACAAAAGGAGAAAGGGTAAAAAAATAAAAAAAAACCCAGCACACATGTGTCGCTGCAAAGACAAGAATTCAAATCCCTGTAGAAAAGTGATGCTATCAGGGTGACCCTGACACCACAGAAGTGAGCTGACTCCAGCTACTATGTCACATGCACCTCAACCCTTACAAATGTTTCCTAGGCTTTATGTTCACCCCCCACGCCCCATGCATCTCTGCATTGCTGGGCCTATGAGTCTCCAGGTGAGTCCTTAGTGCTGTTTTGTGGCTCGTGAATTATACATCGCAGCAGAGGAATTGACGTGGCCCAGGAGGGCTGAGGAACAGCAGGCATGGCTGGGAGGCAGATTGAAGACTCTGACAGAATTTTAATTGTACCGCAGGGAACGTCGTGATAAGAGCTATTGTTATTGGTAAGACAGTACTGCACAGGTTCACTTAGCTAAGATCTCCGATACAAGAAGATCCCTTTTAAAAACGACTCCGTTGTGTAACATCGAACACGGTTCAACAGTCGAATCATTCATGATTATTTTGGGCGTTGCAATTCATGTCATTGGCCAATACATGATATAATCAATGCACTCAGTTTTTAGTTGCAACAAGCTCAGACGACCCATGAAGGTTAGCTATCACAGAGGAAAAACAATCCAGGAAAAATCTATGGACAAAACTCTCAAAACTCAAGAAGACATTGATTTTGGTCATTTTATTTTGTGATGCAGTACTGCAGATGAAAAAGTCAACCTATCAGTGACTCTGCTGCACTGATGTTGTTCACTCTGATCCTGGTACAGCTGTACTACAAACAGGAGTTAAATTATGTTTGAATAGTCCATAGTGGCATACCAGCACCTTCCACTGGAACATCATTAGCTCTGATTGGGAGTTTGAAGCCATTTCATTTTTCATGTGCTAAAAGCATCCATTTCTTGCAGCAGATGCCATAGATAATAATAGTAACAATAAACCATAGATAATAATAGTAATAATTAGGGCTGTCACTTTAATGCGTTAATGAGATTAATTAATTATGCTGCAAATTAACACGCTATAAAAATTAACGCAATTAATCGTGAGTGGTAAGTCAATGCACAAGCATTTTAAATTTAGCCCATTGAGTGACCCGTAGGCTGCAATGACATCACTTCCTACCTGCGCCACCAGTCAAAAGCAGGGTGACTGACAACAGAGATGGACGTGACACAGGAGAGCGAGGTAAGCCCACTCGGACCTTTGGGCGGAAAGACTATTAACAAAAACACAGTGATTCTGTGCTGTCAATCTGCGCTGTAGACGCAGTATGAATGAGGAGTGAATGAATCTTGGATCCGATGTAAAGCGTCTTTGAGTGTCCTGGAAAGCGCTATATAAATCTGATCCATTATTATTATTATTATTATTATTATTATTATTATTATTATTATTATTATTATTATTATTATTATTATTGTTATCATTATTATTATTTGTACCTTTTGTAAAAGATAATTTTCATATCACCGAAGCAGCTCCAGCCTAACGTATCATTTAAATGCAAAACATGTCAAGGACACAGAGTTGAACGTTAGCTTACCGTTTTAAAGGAAAAGCCTGTTTGCACCTTGCTATTTAGTTGCCTTATTTAGAGGCATGTTATACTATTCATTTTGAATTGCTGTATTGAGTCAGCTTTAGTATTCATTTTGATTGAGGGTCTGCTTATGTGCTTATTTGAGACTCAGCCTTATTTTATTTCTGAATTGTATTTATTTTATTAACTGTATTCTTATTGCATTTTTGAGAAATCCACCTGGCCTAATCGGTTTGCTGATGTGCTTGGTCTTTTTTCTTTTGAATTTCATCTATAAAGCACACTTCACCAATAAAAATGTGGATTCCAAATCTTCTATTCTTGGTGCATTCTATTGATTAGTCATGCACTACAATTTTGTAATGTCCTAGAATTCAAATTCTTTATTTGGGGGCCTTTAGCAGGTATGACATTAAAATGTGATTAATTAGATTAATTAATTACAAATCCTGTAATTAGATTAATTTTTTAAATCGCCTGACAGCACTATTATTAATAGACATACTCAATAAACAAAACAGGAAGTCTTTTAAATTACATTCTTTCTCTGTAACTGATCTGGAATTACAATATCAAATATTTTGCTCACAATGGAAATGCTGTTCCTTTGCAGTTTAATGCTGATTCCTTTGCTGACCCTTGTAAACATGGATTCACAACCGAACATGTGGTTTGCATGACAGTTCAGCAGCCAGAGGTGTTCCCTTCAAATTCACCACAGATAGAGATCTCAGTAATGCTGCAGCAAATATATTAATAAACAGTTCAGAGATTATACTCTGCGGGGAAAAGTTTTCATTTTCAGGCCCCCAAAATGCAATTGTCATAAAAACAAGCATATAAAATGCAACAAAAGGAAGGGGGGAAAGAACCCGGACTGCAGGAAGGCCCTGGGCACTGGTGAAAGCGAGGCCAGGGGAACAGGCAGGCCTCTATGTGCTTTCTTTGCCAGAGGTTCCCAGCCCAGCAATAATCTCACAGTGAACAAGCCTCAACCACATATGAAACCAAATAGCCTGTAAGCCGCACCATAAATAAAGACAAACCACATTTAGCAGACCACCCCGGTTTATTTTACTGTTATCGAGCTACGCTGAGCAGCCTGAATAGGCCACCACTGTGTGTGTTTACACACTTATATATAAAGTCCTTAACTACCGAGATCTGAAATTGATACACTGTCAGTGGACTGTTTATTTAAAGTAGAAATAAAATTACATAAAACATCATCCATGGATTTCTACATTTTTTCTCTTTACAGAACGTATACTGTAAAATACATCACAATTCCCATTATAACACAGTAGAGGTTATAGTTCTCTCTAGCAGACAACAGCAGCGTGCCTCTAGAGACAACACTTGTAAATTTTTATTCACATTAAAATATATTATCTTAGCTATACACAAGCTAAATCTGAAGGGGAATACAATTACTTACAGCTCCTGAGGCAAGCTCTCCAGTTATGCACATTTATTCAAGAATGGGTTGTAAGTGTAGTACAGTTGGCCAATAGAGATGCTCCCCTTCGAGCTAACGTATTCAGAGGAGCTTATACATTCACAATATGCAGAATAATGCAGTTAAATGAAGACCATCTCACACCTACGGCTCATTGTCATTTATTTTTTTGCATCATCAGCCGGTATGTATGGTTTTAAAGAATGGTTGAAGGCATCCCCACAGCAATAGGATGATTTTGCAAAACTATACATCATGAAGTGTTCCTGAAGATTTGTGCATTCAACTCCCCTGTCCGAGCTCACTCTGCATCTCATATCATCTCAGAGAGGTTATAAAAGATGGGATTAGAATGAGTGAGTTGATGTGAGCTCTGACAGTTGGTGACAGTCTCTTACTAGAGCTGTCCCGGTCCGTCAATAGACTGCACACACACTAGCCTGCCTGTATAATCACCTGGCGGGGTAGGGGACCAGTGCTCTGATGACAAACTAATGTCAGCTAATATCAGCTCCATAAAGGCTGACTCAGAAATATATTGGAACCCTTTCATTACCAACACTCATTCAGTCTCAATTCTCATCCAGTAAAGTATAGTACAGCAGGCACTCGTCTAATGAACAGGGGTCTGTGGGGAAGGATCACTCTGTGCGAGTGTGTTGGAAGTCTGGGTCCCACAACAGTGGACTCGTGGCTCTGCTGATAAGGACTTGGCTGTAATTGCTAAAAAGGGAGGGAACTGCAGCCCCATTAGGTGTGGTCTTAGCACTTGCCAATAAGCCAAACTGCCCCTCTGAAGCCTCCCATGTAATGAAAACTTCCTCTGAGATAAATTACATGTCTGTCAATCCACTAATTAATATCATGGACTTGTCTTTTTCGTCTCTGCAGTAACACACTGAACCAGAGAGATGGGGATTGAGGTATTTCTGAGGCCTGGAAGATATAATGGAAGGAAAAGCCAGCAAGCTGCTAGTTGCCGCTGCTGCTGCTGCTGTGATGCACTGCAGTCGTGGTCGGCACTTAGCGAAGCATCTATTTTTCATGTATTTCATAATTAAAACCTATGAGTTCTGTAAGGCCTCCATGCTCCGTGCAGATCAAAGGTAGTCCTATTAACAGGGAGTTCATCAGTGGAGCTGCTCTTCCATTTTCAGGCAACAGAGCCATACTTAAAGCACAAATACCCTGTAATTACACACGTGTGCGCTAACAGGACCGCCACAGAGCTGGTCTATGATTAATAGAACACAGATCACAGTTTCCTTCTCCTTTTTCAAAGCTAATGCAACAGCAGACTTTACACATAAGGATAACTCATACGTAGCAGATAAAGTGGGTTGACGGAAGACTGAATACATATTTCACATGTCGCCCCTTGTGGTGCAGGTGGAGTCTACCTCAGTTTGTTGCCTTCTCCCTCTCCACTAAATTCACTATGTGAATGTAATCGGAGGATAACACAGGATAAAGCTTTGCAGAGTAAAGACATGACGCCTACCGTCTGTGAGGATGTGAAAGGATGGGGAAAGATGGGGGAGGATGGGAGTACCAGCCTTACCTCACGTGGTGTAATCAACTGAGTGAACTGTGTTGCGTTATTTATTTGTCCCACTGACTCTTGGGTAACTGGATGTCTGGATGCTCAGCCAGTGACAGATTCTTTCCACCAGCACTGTAACTATACAGCATATGTAATAAACCTCTCCTTCATTTAAATACAAAAACAAATCCTGAGTGTGTGAGTGTGTGTGTGTGTGTGTGTGTGTGTGTGTGTGTGTGTGTGTGTGTGTGTGAGAGAGAGAGAGAGAGAGAGAGAGAGAGAGAGAGAGAGAGTGTGTGTGTGTGTGTGTGTGTGTGTGTGCACATACATGTACACATGTATACAGTATCTCTACATTATTATTTATTAATTTATTGCACAAGTCATGTAAATATATTGATGTTTTGTGACATCTGTGTGAAATTATTATTGTGGATTTCCTGACACTATTTGGTGTTGATGATGTTGTACATAGTGTGCATATACACGTATATATGCATGTGTATATACTGTAGATGCAAATGTATATACACATGTATACATATTACTACATACATATCATTCAGATTAAGTAATAGTATAATATGAGTTACTAATTATACTCCAAGTCGAGACAATTTTATGGCCCCAAAGATTGATTTGACTAAATTTATAAATGTAATCTGCACAGATGCCGCCATGAAAGAGAAAACTCAATCTGTATAAACGTAACACAATACATACACAATCTGTATTAAAGGTGAATGTGACAAAACAAGACGGAAATCATTCTGCTGTGGCTGACAACAATAAGGAAACAGAGGAAAGTAATTATGAGATGCACATCTTTTGGGCTCCTATGTGGAATTCCACTGAATTCTGTGAATTGGTTTTTGACAAAATGAAGAGAACTTACCCCATGAAACCTGTTACGTACGTGGATAAGCAACAGCCTACGTGTTAATATAATATTTTGATATGATGTTTAAATATGACACACAGAAATATAGTCTGGTCATGTTTTTTAAATGATTACTTAACTGTCAGGTAGTTAGTACAATGGCTTTGTTGAGATTACAAACACAAGTATACTTGCAATCTATCCAGATTGGTTTTACAAAACTTTACAAGGGCAACTGACGTTTCTGCCATTCTAATCCGCTCTTAAACAAAGGTGGCCTAAAATATGATTTACACGGATTTCTACAGATAACGTGCAGTTTTATTGCTATGGCCTCTAAAATCTGATTTTTGTGTGAAATGTAAAGTGACCCGGAATGATGTCAAAACCAGAGTTAAAGAAGAGCTCCAGTATCCACACTGCTGCTGGCATTGACACAGTAACTCCACACTGTGAGTCGCATGTGTTCCATCCACCATGGTTCCAGGCAGGAAAGCCTCACCACCAGCATATGTAGTTATTGGTGACTTAGTTACCAGCAACCCACACAGATTGGCCATGATGACTTGGACATACATATCAGAACACACCATTTGGAAAAAACAGTCTGGAAGATCTGTCAGAAAGCTCTCTACAGTGTTAGAAAATGTGGATTAAGAATTCTTGCCATATTAAATGTGTTTAGTTTTTTTCCACCTAAATACACAGCAGAATAATATGTGAGAATGATTATCTGAAGATCTAAAACTGTATCTTGCTGCTACAAAGCTTCCTGTTGTTGATCGGGTTATTCTTGTGCCATTGCATAACAATTTCAGAGGAAGAACCTGTGGTTAAGTCATATGAAAGAGAAACTATAATTAGCTGTGGAAGCATCTGCAGAATCAGTTGAGCTGTTTATGCCTTTTTATTGAAAACATTAATAGCTCTTCGGTCCAGAGACAAGCTTATAGCGGAGGAGACAACCGCTGACACTTCCTCCACACTCATGAGGTCAGACGCAGTTCACAGAACAATTACCTTACGCTAACAACTCCATAAGACTGCTGGTGTATTGAGAAGGAAGATGAACGTTTTCCCGTGTATAGATGTTCCAATGTACTCCTAATGTTACGCAATCCAAAAAGTGTCATAGAAAATCAACACCTCCTACAGTCAGGTCAGTTTACAGAAAGGACACAGGCTAAGGATGTTGTCATTTAGCAAACAAAGATACTTCTAACAGTCACTGTGCTGTTAAATAAATACTTTTCTTAAAATTTACATTATATTATTTTTATGTATTGTCCATATGTGACGTGGACGGCTAGATGAAGACTTCATAGAATTAATCACCGACCTTTACAGCATATGCAATGCCCTGTGCAACCACAGAGTCAAGGGGGGTCCAACGCTGACCCTGGGAGTACATCAATACAGCAGCCAGAGCCATACATTCTTAGTAGTGTGAAAGCTTGCAGCCGCGGCCAGCAGTAATAATTAATAGCATAGTCTATAAGCATTCCATTAGGTGCAAGCAGCTGTCATAAACATCTTAATTAATTTACAAAGCAAGCAACGGGGGAATTATGGCGACGTAGAAATCTGCTTCCCTCTGCCGCTCCATAGGACTGGAACAGATCGGGCTTTTAAATTTTTAAACATGCCTTTCATGTTCTCTAGAGCACTAAAAAGCCTTTGAACAGTCAGCTTGTTAGGAGATGCACCTAGCAGCCCAATACCTACGGGTCGTCTTGCTATTCTTTTCATACAGGGACAAGAGGTTTTGGACTTGTCCTGCTCGACTAAAGGAATGTCTCCTCGCTTCCTGTAAGGTATCAACCCCATCTCAGATGTTTTTTTGGCCACCCTGAAATAAGTGTAAAACATTCCATTTCCATCTTTGTCAGGGTTCCGTTCCTACACCTGTCTCTTTCTGTTGGGACAGAGTAGATTATTTTAAAAATTGAATTTCTTTTCGTTTCTAGATTTTTTAATCTAAAATGTGACTATTTTAAACAGCAGAAGAGTAAACAAGGCTTTCAGATCCAAATAGCCCTCCCACTGTGGACCTTATGTAAGAGGCACATCCTCCTGAGGATAGCGGATGTTACAGCTGAGGAACGGTGGCACAAGAACAACTCTCCCGCACCTCACCGTAATCTGGACAGTGTAGCGCCAAAGCAAAGGTCAGAATGCTGTAGTAAAAACTCTCTTTCTTACCTGCTCTCACTCTGAGAGGGCAAGATTAGACTGGCCACTCCATTATTGAAGAAAGGCTTAAGGGCATTTCCACTTTCAGAGCTCGGATATCAGCAGCTTCTGACACTAAGCGGGGCTGACCCATCACTTTGGAGGGGGTTGAGTCGAGGGTATCAGCCGTCTGCCCAGCAATGCAGTCTGGGCAACAATCCCTTTTTTTTCTTACCACTACAATTTGAAGGAAAAGAAGTAACCAGCACTCACAGACAACAATATAAGGTCAACACCGCCTGGTGTCATTAATATATCTGTTCCCTATCTGCAATTATGACTCAATTTAACCATGCATAACAGTGCACCATTTACAGAGCAGACACTGAATTTTAATGTGTCCATTACTGTGATGATGGCCAGGCTTCACACATCCCCTTTTTTCTCACTCCCAATCTAACCTGTCTCTTCCTCCCATCTCTCTCCATTTCAGCCCATGCCATATTTGCTTAACCCAGCCAGTGTGACAGCACTCAATGCTAAAGCACTCCCAAGGCAGATGATCAAAGTCAGCAGTCAATTCACATTACAATCCATTGATTTGATGTTTCCTAACCTCCCAGGCCTTTCTCTAATGCTGCCAAGGACCTCAGGATATTTCACAGCATACCTCCTTCCCCAGCATTCTCTCTCTCACTCTCTCTTTGAGTGTGTCTGTGTGCGTGCGTGCGTGTGTGTGTGTGTGTGTGTGTGTGTCTGCAGCCTCTGTAACTAAAAATACAGTTGACAGAGACGTTTCTCTGGTCATGTTTGCATATGAATTGCTTCTATATTCCATCTAGTTCAAAAACAGATGGCTTAAAATAACAGTTCCGACTCAAAGCCCAGCAGTAATTCATGTGAGGCCGACCACTTCAAAAACCATCCTCCTTTTTACAATGCAATTATTGCCCCTGATTCACCTGCCGTTTCAAATATTGTTTTAGAGTAAATCACTCCCTTGTTCTCATATAACACACTTTGTTTTCTTCTCATCACTTATTCATTTGCAATTCTTTATTGTGCTGGCTTCTATGCTTTGGTGACTTCCATTTCCCTGGTAGGGGATGTGCAGAGCACTTCTATGTTTAATTCAATTAACCTATGATGGAGGAAAGGTGTTCATGGTGCTCACTCATAACCATGCATTATTTCACATGTATTTACTCTGCTTCTGAGTTGTGTGGTGGTGGTGGGGGGGGGTCAATAAAGCAGCATTATGCATCCTAAGAAGCTTTATGTATTATTTTTTTTCCTTTGCTTTTTGTGTTTTTACAAATTTAGAAATGGCCACAGACTTAAAGTGAGATAGATATCACATCCTGGGACAAAAGCTGAATCTCCTGCATCTATCTTGCTTTTGAAGGCGTTACTTTTCTCCCACTCAGAGGATGTCAAAATGCATAAGCATCACGGTCATGGCACAGTGACACACTGACCTACAAGCACTAAGAGAACTTCGTCTGCCTTGATAAACACACACAGATACGCAGTGGGGTAAATGTGAATGAGGGAAAGGAAAGGAAGAATAAATAAAAACTATCGATCCACGTGAGAGGCATTCCTTAAACAGCATTAGTCATTATAGCTCTTTAATTATTCCTCAGCAGATTAGACAACTCAAGAAGAGCAAGAACAGCCTCTACTGATTTCAGCCCAGCAGATAGAAGGCATGGTAGAGCAATCCACAGTTCACATGTATGATCAAAAAGAAAAAAGACGGAACAGTGCTGACAAACAAGTAAGTGAAGCAAACTCAAAAACACCATTTGTTAGACAGCAGTGGTGAGGAAACCTGTTGGTTTGAGGTCTAGGAACACATGAAATAATATTAATGCAAGTGTTAAGTGTAGATCAAATAAGGTGGTGACGAAGGTGGTGATCATTGTATAAAAACTTCAAATAATCAACAAAAAAAATTAGACAAAAGTTAATTTTCAAGAACAACACTTGGTGAAAACTGTGTATTTCCTCCAAAGTATTTTCCATAAGCTACATATCTAGGTAACACCCGTGCTCAGATTATCTCATGAGATTGCTAAACTTGTAGCCTTGCATGACTTTAGTTGTAGGGGAAGTGCCTGTTCTTGAGGACATCATTTAATTTTCTGCAGGGATGATTCTTGCTAAAACTAAATGTCAACCCTGATGCCAAGCTCAGATAAAACTGTCAGAAATCCTTCTGAATTGAATGACTGGCATCAGTTTTCTTTCAAAGAAAAATACAGTGAAGAAACACAAATATCCCTTTGTGCCGATCTACTCCAAAGTTCACTGACCCATTAGTCACCCAGTTTCATGGTAATCAATCAAATCCTTAAAATGCATTTGACAAAAACTATCCAAAAAATTGGACAAAATCTTGACTCCTCTTGATTCACACTAATTTTTAATCAGTTAGATCGAATTGATGCCAGGCTTCCACCAAGAAAATCCAAATTTTAAAAGGATAGGAACCTTTATGTTGTATACCTGTCATTTCTGTTATGAGAATGAGAATGACAAAACTATTTTTTATTTTTCAGTCTCTTTTTCTGTGGATGAAGCTACTGTGTATTCAATGAGGTGCGGTGAGGTTCGTGGCTGGTGAGGCACTGATCTCATCATAATTATATGTACAAAAATATGAACCTACAGTGTAGCTTATTCACCATTTAATTATCAACAGTGATTGGGTTATTTTAAAGTTTCAGAGCAGAATTATTTACACGTACAAACTGTAACACACAAATAAGCATATTTGATTAAAAAATACATGGTTGTGTTGTTTCTACATGTTTGTTTATATTTTACATTTACTTAAATTAAGTCCTCAACTGAATCTCTAGGATCACAAGCGCCCCCTACCAGGAGGCGTGAGAACTGCGGGCCTCACCTCACCTTTCTACAGCAGTTTCAGGACCGCTCAACTCAAGAAAGACATTACAATCATGCAGCTGTTGACAAAAAAAACAAAAACACTGCACATTATATACATTATCTCGATTATGGAAATTTACTTCAGAAAGCAAACATTTTAACATTTTAATAGCGACATATAGAGATCACATTATGGTCTCACTGTATCGCATGCCAGCACAGCGAGCCGAGTCATTGCGCAATCCATGGTGAGGCTCGACTGGCTGGTGCCTCACCGCAGGTCTCCGTATTTCAACGGTAGATGTGAAAATTCAGATTTTGAGTAATAATAACCTAAAATTGGTGATGTTGAATAGAAAATAACTTCATCACTAGATAAATATAACAATTTAATTTATTTCTTCCATTTTTCTTTTTTGCAGGTGAGGCTGTGTCTCACCTACCTTCCCTGACCGCATGTCACTGTCTGTACTGTATGTATTCCTGGATGAGCAAAACAGGTACTTTTCCCATAACCCAAACATTAAAAAAAGGATATTTAGAGGATATGAAATCAATAGAAGCTATATGATATTATGGTGTTGGCTGCTTGATACAACAAATCTAGCGCAAGATATTTCAAAATTCTAATTGAACATGAAATAATCCGTGAAAAACATAAAACACACATAAAAAAGATTCAGTTTAAAAGTGCATCTATTTTCCTCATGTGCCATTTTTGGAGTTGATTCCTCTTCATCTGTGAGGTCTGTGTTTTAAAGTGCCGCTACGTTGTTATTTTATGAGAAGGGCTGCACACAGAGCTGTGGAAAGAGAAAATTCCGCCGCATGGCTACACAATACACTGACAGCACATTTGGAGAAGTCAGCCCCAAACTAAAGAACAGTCCGTGAGGTGACCCCCACTAACCCCGTGTCTTCAGTTCGTCTAGCCAGGCTGCTCTGGAAAACTCCCTGTTAAAAATGCATTTGGTGTCTCTGATGCGACAGGACCAACCATCCTGAGCGTGCAAGCTAGTCGGCTCACATGTGCTGCTCACGACCCTGGTGAGTGAAACGCCACAACTGTATAACTCCTCACTGCTGCTTCCACTGCACTTACATAATCTACACGAGCGAAGGGACGGGAAGACAGAGGCTGGGCAGGTGGGGGGTTGAATTATAGGAAGCTTACGTCCAATTGTGTTTGACCATGTGGAGGGACAAATACGGCAGCATGCGGGGAACTCACGCCGCAGCAGGCTGTGAAGACGACATGCTGGGATGCCCTTACAACACGCTGATAGACGGTGGAAAGACTCCGCCTCTCCCTTTCATTTCCAAAGCCAAAGTGGAATATAGACACAACAGGAACAAGGCGGAGCGTCTGAACACATTAGAGGTGCACTGATCCAAGACTGTGGCATGCTTATTTATTAATGCAGCTGAGCTTAGCTAACTGCCTGCTTAGATGAAGTGCACCAGTGTGTATGGTGCATCACAGCATCCGCCTCAAGACGGCAAAGCTGTTGACATAATGCAACTTTAAGTGCATGCTGCATTACCTTCAAATTAAGCTATCTTCTTAAGCCATTTCTTTCTGTTCTTATATTTTTACGTGGCCCGTTTGACGTTTTCCATTAAGCGATAACAGAGAATGAGAAAAATACTACAATCTGTAGCGAACAAACAATGTAAAAGATTAGCACTGTAAATCCATTTGAGCTTATTTGGCTGCAAAACAAAACATTACTACGTGATCCTGAGTAAACAAATTTCAGAGCATACCGCAAACAAAGAATGTTTGCCCATTTACACGTTATTCATCTCCTAGGGTGAAGTCAGTGATGAGTAACAGCATGGCCATGTTGTCAGTAAATATAGTATAACATTCACACAATCACTCCATTCATGTTGTACCTCTGGAGTTCACTGGCACCACAACACCGTGTGCTGACAATGTTTTTTTTGCCAACACCTCACAGTTGGGGTGTCAGCATACTGAAATGGTGTTGAGAAGCACAGGCTTTTAAGTGAGACGAAACATCTCTTGGAGAAATAAAAAAGAGAAAAGAAAAACAGAATGGGATGCAATTCTCCAGAGTATATCCCCCTCATGTCTCCTCCACTGTTTTTTGGCAGGCTGGGTAATACACAGGAAAGCACTGGCACACAGCGCTCTCTCTCTACCTGAACACAAAGGGAAACATTTCAGCCTGGAGTTTGGGCTTCAGAGACGAAGAGGATGCTTTCACACTACCACAGGGAAAATGAGTGATATGCTCTCCATTGGTTTATAACATGGATGCAAGCTTTACAGACAAGTGTTTTCTTTTTTTCTTTTCTTTTTTTCTTGCAAAGTTCACCATTACTTTAGGATCCATTCAAGAAGGTGCCATGAAGGACGCTTTTGAGAAAATTTAGAGAACAGGTGGCGAACGAGGAAGACGGTTGATGTGGTCATGACTAGATGCTTCGCTTTATCATTCATGAGAGTTTCTTCCCACACTCTCTCATTCTCCTAGACTTCTGCAGTATCGTCTGAGCGAGCCTAAGCCTCTTGGACAGTTCATTTAGGATAATGCAATGATGAGAAATGTGGAGCGGGAGCCATGCGTGTGTCTGTGTGTGTGTATGCGTGTGCCAAATCATGTCTGATAACTGTATCTTTTCAAAATGTCTCCTCTGACTCAAATGCATTTCAAGCAAGATGCAAAAGCAAGTCAGCGCAGACAAGAATGATTATTTTCATAACCCGCTGAAACATAAAAAGGCAATCTATCATGGAGACGTATAATTATTTTATGAATTCAAACAACAGAAAAAGTACATTTCAAAGAAATTTTCACGTGAAGTAGATGGAACAGAAATTATCTAGTGGCTTTTTTTCCCCCCCTTTCTTCAGACTTCAGAAAAGAGAAATTTATTTCAGCCTTCATCTCTAAATTGGATGCAATTTATTGCCTCTCCAAAGCTCATTTTTCACTGGCTTGCAGGATCCATGGACCATCGCAGGCAATGCGTATCTGCCCGCCTCCTCTGGCCTCGGGTGTTAATATGTGGAAACTGGCCTGGGGATGCAGAAGCCCAGCCAATGGAAGAGGAGGCAGACGGACAGAGGAGAGAATCAATCCCTAATCGCTGAGGAGTAGGGCGTAGGTGGCAAAGATGAATTGAAAAAAAATCAGGAGAGAGAAAATACAGAAAGCGCTGTGTTTATCAGCAGACATTTGGGTGCTATCAGCTGACTGCAAGAGCTTTGGGATGTCAGAAGGAGAGAAAAGGGAGTTATATAACCAGGCTGTTATAGCAGAGAGAGAGAGAGAGAGAGAGAGAGAGAGAGAGAGAGGGAGAGAGAGAGAGAGAGAGAGGTAGACAAAGAACAAGAGAGGAACCTAAAAAAAAGATAGAAAAGAAAAAAAAAATCACCATTTAAAGTGACAGCGACAACATGATCAAAACAAACACAAACAGGGAACATGCTGCTGCTCACACACACACACACACACGCACGCACGCACGCAGGCATGCACGCACACACACACACACACACACACACACACACACCAGAGAGGGAGGTGAGTGTCCAAAAGAGCAGCAGTCTCTGGTGAGCGATCCAAAACGAGGGTGACATGTCATAACAGGTCAGGGGTTATTCCATCCATTATGTATGCATTATCTTAGCTGACGCCTGAATGCTCCTGGAGCCACATTGTTGCCTGGTTACCTCTGTGCTTTTTGGGTTTCATCCAGCTCCACTGAAAACGGTGGTCCAAAACACACCACACTAATAGCCCCCCTAAATCCTAGAGTGCCCTCCCATCGACAACCATTAGCATGCATCTTATGCTCAACTCCATCAGTTTGGGATCGGGCCTATTGTAATCTAACAGTCTAATTTGTGAGCAAAATAAGAGCTTAATTTGGAGAATCTTTTTGACGCCACGCATGCGGTGCAGTCACACATGAACATTAAATACAGTTAGCTGTAAGGTGTATTCCGTCCCGTGACCTTGCTGTTACACATCCTCACAACAATGAATAACTATCGCATTTCTTTGGCTGACAGCTGACACCAAGAGGCCCAGGTGATATACGAGACATGACAACTGATTCTAATTAAATGTAGAGCTCGTGGATGTAAAGTGGCAGGAAGGGAACAAATCCTGTCTAGGCAGCAAGCGGCCTGCCTTGCTCCAAACGAGATGAGCCGGGCTGTCAGGGCTGCCTCAGCTGTCCTGTAAACCTGGGCCCAGCTCCCCAGGGGGACTGACAGGTTTCAGCTGGAGGGGAGAAAGCGCACCGCAAGCCTCCTGCCCTTCCACCACAACAAACACATAACACATACACAGGCATTTCAAATCTAAAGAAACAGCCATGTGGACCGTGTGCATTTGTCACATAACCGTGTACTAACAAGGTATAAAGCACGGTCATCGCTATCCTGAGCACAGATGGAGGCTGTCGTCTTGGTAACTAAATTGCAAAAACGGACTAAAATCATGAAGAATCAATAGATGTGGATGATTCGTCTCCCTGGTTTTTTTTTCTTTTTTACCATGACTGTATTCATCCACCTCAGACTGAGAACAAAGGGCTAGACATGGTGAGTTGTTTTTTTTTCCTCAGACAGAAGGTTTTTTTTTTTTCCAGGACATGGCAGAGGACCCAATGGTACTCAAGGCAAACATGAGTGTGTCAGTATGTGACACAGAACTGCACTTTACAGAGGATGCTCACAAGGCCTTCAGCTTCCCGTTCAGACCTCTGGAGACATCCACACCAAATCAGTTAACCTTTGAACCCACTGCAACAACTTGGGCCCTGAGTGTCGAGGACAGCCGGCTGAAAGACAAAGCACATCTCGCTCTTATCAGACACAAGCAGTCACCATGGTTGTCACTCTGGAAAATGAAGGAGCAATTGTCTATCATGAGTCCATCTAATGACTGACCAAGAAAAATGTATATAATATACCTAATGTCATAACATTGGAACTACTGACAGGTGAACCATTGATCACTCTGGGATATAATAGGCAACATGTAAACATTCTATCCTCCAGGTTGCATTGGAAACAGGGAAATTGGAAAACATAAGGGGCTGAACAGCTTAATAGGGATCCAATTTTGACGGCCATACAGCTGGGTCAGAGTGTCTGTCAAACTGCTGAAAGGTCTTTGTTGGGTGTTGCCTGTTGATTTTGGCCTGAATCCAATCTAGCATCTGCAAGATGTGTTGGATAAACAACTCCAACACATCCTGGAAGGTGCCATCTCGTGACTTCCAGCATCCGACGCTACAGTGTTGGTACCAAATCCCACCGCACACCTCCAGTGTCCACACCTCGACAGGTCAGAGCTGTTGTTTGGTCGGTGGCTTCAATATTAAGGTTCATAGGTGTTTGTCCATCCGTACTCGCTATGCATCTCTGATTCACTTTTGAAAACAAATAATTACATTAAAAAATAATTAATTTGTAAAATTTTAAGAAAGAGACATTCATTCATTCATCAATTTTTCGTTAGCGCTTCATCCGCAGTAGCGGGTTGCGGGGTGCTGGAGCCTATCCCAGCTGGCTTAGGGAGTGAGGCTGGGGAAACTCCAGGCGCAACGCCAGTGCACCGCACAGCCACACAGAGACGTAGACAAGCTTGCAAGCTCACACTCACTCCTACGGGCAATTTCGGACCGACCAACTAAACCTGAAACGTATTTTTTGGAGGTGGGAGGAAGCCGGGGAACCCGGAGAGAACCCACGCAGACACGGGGAGAACATATGAAAAAAATAGATACAGTAATTTGCAAGTGGTCCCTAAGATTTCTGAGATACTATTTAACTCCATTAGCTTCCGTCATGTCACATGTCAAACCTCTAATTATTTGGAAATCTCCACCTTTAATAGAAATTCAACCTGGCAGACATTTTGATATTTCATTGCGTTAATTCCATAGAGGCAATTCATGTATCAATTTTGGTAGTAACCCATTAAGATCAGTCAGTACAATCTCAGATCTCGTACTATCCATGCTGACTCACTGGAAAGACTTACTGGGGCATTTAATGTAAGCAGCCTGCTGTGAAAGGGAGATTGACTGCTATTAAGAAGAAACTGTTGAGTCTGCTGTTGTGACATTAAGCTATAATTAACTGGCTTTGATAGATCACACAAAACATGGTTTCAATAGCTATATAAAGGTGCTGCTTAAGGAAAAAGTCTGACAGATATACATTTATTTGCCTTCTTAGTCTTTATTTTTATGTTTCTTGGTTTTAATCTTTTGACATAGCCAGTCTAGCTGTTCCCTTCGTCCAGGTTTCATGCTAAACTGACCAAACTTGTGATTGGCATTAACTCATCTTTATTTTTTTAGTGCAATAGCAATCTCATTAAAATGTTCAACTATTCATTTATGCATTATAATTCTTCCGAATAAAAACAACATAGGGGATGAAAAATGGATTTCTTTATGGTAGCGTAAAATTTAGCGTTCATCAAAAATGAGTAATATTCAAAGATCACAATGTATTGTGGTCAACTTTTTTATGGACAACCATCCTATTCCTCTCTCTGCATATTCCAGTTGCCCCTTTTATTTGTGACATCTGTCTTTTTCTGGTGAGCCCAGGCCCGTTTACTTTCTTTGGCCCACAGCATTCAGACCCTTCAGTTTACTCCACCCCCTGTCCAGCCTACAATCCCTCTATTCTGGGTGCCTCACAAAGCCACTGATGTGATTAGAGAGGATGATGATTACAGTTACATAACAGAATCAAATTAATTTGTGGCCTGAACACAGCAGTGGCAGCAGGAAATCACTCAAGCTCTCAAATCTCTCTTTCTCTTGGTTGCTCCTGTGTTCCCCCCATCTTTACTCAACAATCCCCTCCCTCCTTTCCCAGCATCCACCGCCCCCCACCTCCCACTCCACCCCCAGAACACACAGACACACCCCTCTCTCCTCCCTGCCCCTCCCTCTAGTCAATTAAAATTGCATCCAGGGATTAAAAGGAAGTAGGTCAGTGGAGCACTGTTGGGGGAGAAAAAAATGCAACAAACCGCGTCAGAAGTCACTGTATCGACCTTGTGAAACACAGACACAAACTTGTGGGCGCTTGTGATCTCATCCTGACTCGACCAATGCTGGGGCTCCTCCTCATACACACCAGGTTCAAACCCCATGGACCACATTTTGCCCTCACCTTGATTTTCCTGCAGCTCACAGAAACCCCCCGGAGGGACGCCTAGGGAGCCGGGCTTTGGTGGCGGACACTTGATAGAGAATGCTTTGTCTCCAGCCCCCCGAACAGATCTTCTTCAAATGAAGGATTATAGCGGTGCTACAGGCAGTGAGAGCCCCATAGCTCCACTGTGGGCAGACAATGCCAACAGCCACCATGTAAGGTAGAAACAGCACACGCGCTGGGACACTTTTATATATAACCCCCTTCATACAGTAGATGCAAACACGACGCTGGTCGACTGAGTGACTGATTCCGATCCATTTAAAATGTAAAAGACTACTTCCTCAGGTTTATCTTCAAACCTGCAGTTTTATTTCCATATAGTTCAGATAAAACAGGGTGAATTTCTTTAAACTACTAAATATGTATATATTTTTCGAATCACTTCAGATTTTTTGATTTATAGTTCAACTTGTACAGTAAGCCGTTTTCCCCTAATCTCTTTTATACAGTAAAAGGTTTAACTACAACTCAGACATCAAGTCTGCATTTATAAAGGTCAATGTTACATTGTTGTTGCAAGATTTTATTTGATTTTCTGTGGAAAAAGTTTTATAATTTGAGCAAATTTTAAAACTAATAATAATAATTTATTTTAATCATGAAAAAAGGCAAGTTGAGAACAATTAATGAACATTAACAAATGCCTGGAATTGGAGGAAA
This sequence comes from Antennarius striatus, assembly GCF_040054535.1. NCBI lineage: Eukaryota > Metazoa > Chordata > Actinopteri > Lophiiformes > Antennariidae > Antennarius > Antennarius striatus. The sequence goes on from NC_090779.1 coordinate 9,698,608, forward strand.
AGTATATTAAAAGAAGCATGTCTGCAAAATGACCTAGGGTGAATGGGCCAAACATCGGTACATCACCAGTACAGCCTTTCGATCGCCGGTTTCATTTGTTTGTTACATTTTGTTTAAATATAAATATAATTCAGTTATAAACATGCGGTTATTATACAGTTACTTTAAATATCTGGCTGCAACCTCTACGGGGTGGGTTTAACCCTCGTGCTTCCATCTCAGAGCGCCATTAGAAGTGGTCGTCACTGTGAGATGGAAGCTGAGCGGGGAAAGGCTTTACTATTCCACGACAGAATTGAGTAGTGCTGCTGTCAACATATCATACTGTATTTGTTCAACTCAATCAACTTCACATTCAACACTGACTATAGACGACTGAATAGTAATGGGAAACAAAGTAACAAGCTTGTCATTGCTGCATATTTGGAAGTGAAAATTATCTTAGCTAGTTCCACTCTCCAGCTGTGAATGACTTGACAAATACTGTAAAAAGGGTTTTTTTTAAATTATTTTTTTAATAACGGTCAGAGAGACAAAGGAACACGTCTAATCGCTTAGCAACATCACGTAGATGATGAAGGGTTTGAAGTGAAGGGACGCTGCAAGTTAATGTGTTTACATTTTCAATAATCGCCGCACTACAGAATGACAAGCGTAATTTGCTGGACAGTGAAAACACTTTTGATAAATATAGACATGTTAAGAATGTATCTCAACTTCAATGTTATAGATGTAATAAACAAATTTGGTGTGTATGAATGTGGTGCTGGATATTTTATTTAGTTTACTTGGACATTAAGATTGAAGTGCAAAGATGCAACACAAACAATCCATCTTATCCTGTAGTACATTAATACTACATAACTGCATTTATGTATCTAATTGAGTCAGTTCGTGCTAGATTCCCATCATATTGTCATTTAATCAGGTCAGTTCACAGAGTCACCATGATACAACCTGTCCAGAGCTATATTTTGTTGATGAGAAAAAAATGTGGTAAAACAGAGCTAGTAAATGTAGGAAACATTTGCACAAGATCAGTTTGAACAGGAAGATGCTGCGCTGACAAATTTCATTGCCACTAAGCTACCTGACTGATTTAGAAATAAACTCAACGCACATATCAACATCATTTATCCACCATGATGGCATTGGGAGAGTTGACTTACAGCACAGGCAGACAGGAAAAGCTACACATCCACTAAAGTCAGAGGGATTTGCAGTGCCATGTCTAATGCTCCCTGATGACCACTAAAGGGCCTCCATGGAGGAAATGAAATAATTCCTTTTGACATCAGATCTTCCAAAAGGCTTTCCCGAGCAGAGCTCATAATGTAGCTCTATTACAGCAGATCCACTACAACTCTTTGCAACCTACATCTGTGCAGAACAACAAAACCATTACTGTTTGAACGCTATCTTATCAGTGCTTCAGTCAAATGTACTTTTGATCATTGTTGTAAATATCCTGACTTTCAATCAATAAAATCACAAACCATCGCATATCGGTGTTATTAGCTTTAGTAGTGTAAATGTGGTCTGTGACAACCTGATTTGAATAAACAAACACATTTTACTTTCTGAAATACCACAATTATTATTTGATAATGTGGAAACATGAAGCCTAGTCCATCACTGCATCTAAGGAAGCAACACTTAATTGTACTGTTGACAGTTTGACAAATAACACTCCAACATATATGACTTTTGTAACAATCAAGATTCATGTATTATTAAATTTCAGGGCATTATACGGAAGCTGATGGCAGAGGCACGTCGTCGACTTTCTACAAAGGTTAATTCTTTGTAAAATTTATAAAAACCTTTTGTTGTGTATGCTGAAGTTCATAATTAATTTGTAGGATTTCTACCTACAATTAAGCCTCCTGTAAAAAACAAAAACAAAAAAAGGAAGCAAAAAAAAATTCAGATAAGCTAGTGAAAATACAAAGATCCCCACCAAAACTGAAATGGGTCTGAGCTTTAATTGGCTCCAAATGGAAAGACTTCACTTGTATCAAATTATACTTACTTCCATATTGTTGTCAACTCATCACCGACACAAATGAAAATGTATAACATTCATGAACTATGAAGCTCTGTTATATCTATGGAAAATTCAAGTCCTGAGTCACCTCAACCCCACTGACATGTATGTTAAAAAAAGCAAAGCATGTAAGAGTTGACACATAATAAAAAACAGCTTCTGAACGTTTCTTTTATCATTAAGACAGTGGCCATGTAATTCATTCACACGCATACTGACCCACGCCTCTCCTCTGCTATGTGTGATGAGACACCATGTCGTCGGACACTTTGATTATTGATAAAAAATTTTAAAAAATTGGTCAAGCCTGCCACGTGAACACCCCGGCAGGGATGTTGGCTCGAGTCCATCTCCTCCGTCTTCCTCCATAATGAGCATGTTATTGCATCCTGATTTCAATTAGAGCAGGACACAGATCTAGACAGCTGCATGTTAAAGTGTCTGCACCTCAAGATTTCCCACCGTTATCAGATAAAGGACTGAGACAAACCTGATTGCTTCTGAGACAAATTGCCGCGGGTAACTTTCAAAACTGACTTCATTATCCATTTGCTGTGCGTGTCATGAGAAAAAAAAAATCACAAGATTTTATGATATGAGAATTGTGATGAGATAAATGTTGTCGAGGATAATATGAAACTAAAATTAATGGTCTCACTCGTTCTTGGTGAGGTTCAAGAATCTGTCTGCATAAAGGGTATGCATTGAAGCCCTTAGTTTATTGAGTCACAAAAGGGATTATTGTGTATTTATTGTGTATTTATTGTGAATATACACATAAGAAAATGGTATGATCGACCCAGGGATAAAAAAAACATTTAAAATCCCATCTTTGATCTTCCGTGCTTGAAGACAGCATCACTGCGGTTAATCAAACATCATCAACAAAAACTTTGCGTTGAGTTTTTTGAGGTGGAAATGAAGGAATATAGCAACACTGCTAGCAAGATTATCCATTCTGACCCTTTGTAGAAATGGCTGTGACAGTGTGAAATTCCACTGTGAGGATGAAAGTCTAAGAAAAGCAAGGGATGAAATCTGCATCCCCGAAAGAGCCTGCCGCTCTAATCTTTGCATTGTGAAAGCAAAAGACGAGTGAGTCAGATTTACGTCACTATTTGTTTGCTCTTTTTTTTTTTTTCCACCCACAAATGCCTCTTCCTGCTTCCTCTTTCAGACTTGCCTTCGGGAGATGAATCGTTTTTACAGTTTGGTTTCTCATTTAAATGAAGTGGGCGGGATGTGGGAAGGGTATTTTAATCACTTATATAAATATTTGCATTCACATGGGTTGACCCTTGGAATAGTCTGTAACTTCATCTCTTTCACCCGCTGGCCCCTGCCTCTCCTCCAGACACGCTTATTTACCTCTTCTGCTCACCCATTCAATGAGAGTGGAACCAGCCCACAGACATTAGCATAGCCACACAGTTCTACAAACCAGACGGCCATGCAGCTTTGTTCTGTGCTTTGTTCTGAGGCGACAAATAAAGCTCTCTATGTGAGAGTCTGAGCAGAGGAGGAAAGTGGGGGGGGTTGGACCACTGGGGAGACTGGCAAGTGTTTCTACCTTCTAATGCTTTGACAGCGAGTAATAAATTGATCATAGGGTTGGGCGCCATGCCGACCTTGAGATTTCCTCTTAAAGTAGTAGCTGAGCAGCTGTAAAGGGGTAGGTGGTCATCATTTGGCTACAATGCGAGCGTGATTTACAAAGCAGACTCAACGATAGTGATCTGGGATGGATCTCAGAAGAGACAGGGCTCCTGCATCTTTAATTGTTCAGAGGAACAGAGCCTCATCACAATTATAGAGCATTCAGGAAGCCTCCAAACTCATTTAGCTCCCCTCATCAGGGAACAGGAATCCACTAAACACAAATTCCTCTTCTGCAGCCCGCGGCAAAAAGCCTTAGTCTTCTTTTTTTTTTTTTAAAGATTAATAAGATAAGAGATTTAAGAATATCTAAAAGACAAAGGAAAAGGCTCATTGTGGAAAATGAAACACCTCAACATGTCAGCACGTTGAAAGGGGGAAGAGAAGTGCACGGAAATAAAATTGACAACACTCTTATTGTGCACGTCATTACTTTTAAGAAAAACAAAGTAAGATTTAAAAATATACACATTATTTTACCATTAAAAAAAAACAACCTCATCTCATTATGCACTGCCTTTTCATCTGCTCATCGTGAGCCCGTCTGCAGTGATCATGCAGGGACAGTGAGTGAAACATGAGCTCATGAGAGGGGAAACATGCACAAGGCAATACACCTCACACTCATTATAAACCTTCTCATCTCTCCATGCACTAATAATCTACTTCCCCTTACAGTGCATGAGGTAAATTATAACTATAATTGAAATGTTGCACATGCACAAATGTGAGTTCTCTCACCCGTAAGGAGACGGAGACAGGAGATGCATTAAAACAAATAAACTAATCAAGCAAATACTGTGTGACACTCGAACGCAGGGATGAGTCACAGCGGTGGGAAAGAAAGTGATGTTGCGGCGATAGCCACGGGCTTGTGCAAACATTCCAAAGAGAGACGCTCTTCAGAGTCATATTGGTTCTCATCTTAATGGATATATTGCTGTATAAATTGTGGGCATTGTGATGGATGTCCCTGGGCACAGGCGGTTAAGTGCACTCTGATTTGTTGTATGGGCCCTCTGTGATACACAGCAGCACAGACTGGAGTCCAGAAGGATAGGGAGGTGTGATCAGGTATATCTCTCGCAAACACACACACACACGCACGCACGCACGCACGCACACATCTATATTTTACACCCACAAGCAATCCATGCTGAGGCTTTTAAGGGGCTGAGAGTGAATAAATATTTAAAGTTAAATAAGCAAGCTGTTCCTTTACCTTTGACTGTATACATTTTTAGTACGGCCACAGACCGGCTCAATCCTCTATTGATCCGTTTCAGGGAACTCCATGCTTATAAAGATGCCTTTAGCCAAGCGGCTTATGCTTTCAATGTTGATTTGAAGTTTGGAATACATCCCCTGCTGTCTGTAAGGAGTCATGGGAATTTCACTGAAAATTATTGCAGGATTTTTTTTTTCAGTCAAGACATGCATACTTTTTGTTTTCATTACTGTGGAGCGATCGGGATGGAAGTCGAGAAAAAGATCCTCACCCATGTACACCTGTAGAGGGCACCGTGATGCGTGTAAGAAATGGTGCCCCCGCTCAGAGCTCTGTGGAGGCACAGCGGAAAACACAGACATGGCACTGTCTGTGCAAGTCTCCCTCTGCATGAACACATCGCCCTGATCACGGCTCTTTAGTCATCGTGGTCACATGGGACAGAGAGGGGAAAAAGAAGTGACATAATTTCCTCCATTTCACCACATCAGGTCCACATCTGACATCCATCCACATGGATTTATTAAGGTTTTTCGGCCCTGCTGTGGAAAGTGCAAACAGACCGTTCAGCTTACATTTTTTAACTTAAACAAGATGTGAGGACTTGGGCCAAGTCTGTGTGCAACCTGAGCAATTTGAACAAGTTGGACTCAGGACAGATTCGACCCCCCCCCCTTTTTTTGTCGATGTGTCTAGGCCACAACACCTGGCCTGAGATCAGGGAGAGAGCACAACGATGAAAGGTTTGTCTTCTGCGAGCGAGGGCTGTCGAGCAGATAACTCGGTTGCATAACGCTGCCCGCTTCGACGCGAGCCTCAATAAAAGGAGAGTGCCTTTAGCTTCACCTCACAATGAAGAACGCGGAAGCAGAAAAGAACGCGGCGGCAGGAATCCCATTTGTATTTTCATGATGAGTACTTTTCAACAAAGGGTGTCGCTCCTAAGTATAATGGTGTAGTTTGGTTAATCTCACACTGAAGATGTTGTAAATGACTGTTTAAGACCTCACGTACATCTATCTGCTGTACTGCTGGCACTCTTCCATTTGATCAGCATCATTTAGCATGTAAACACGCTGCTGGTGACAGGTATCAGAGCAGCCCCTCTAATCATACACATACCTCAGCGCCGCGGCGTGTCCTCATCTATCTCCCTCTCCTCAGAGGCAGCACAGCCTCCCAATCAGAATGGATAATACCCTGTGGACCAACTACACGGTCTCCACAGACAGAAACACTCTGCAGCTAGAAAGAAAAAGACAGCTAAGGGCCATTTAGCATTGGTGTGTTGACACTAATGGACACACGGACTACACCCTCATGTTTGAGAATAAGGACATTATGCAGACATTCTGGTATCCCTTTGCTTTTTCCTCCCTAAAGCTGAAGGTATCGGGGGAACATTTGGTTTCATGGGTGCTGTGGGGTATCATTCGGTAAGGTCTCCCCCATCTCTGCCTGTGTTTTGCAAGCTGGAGCTGCTGGAGTTTAAGAGGAAGGGGTATTATCTCAGACTCTTGCCAGCCCAGTGCACTCTTTGGGATAATGTTCTTATTGGGCGTGATCCTCAGACTGCAGAAGTCATGCTGTCTTTACTCAGAAAAGCAGAGGGGGGGACTGGAGGTGGGTGGCTGGCTTCACCCCAGCAGATTTAAAAAAAGAAGAAAAAATATAAAGTTTGTGTTACACTCCCTTGAACCCACACGTTTGCAAAAAATAAAAGAATTAGAAATAACAAAAAAGAGGATTCATGTTTTCATAAATACTACCATAATCACAGGTGAAACATCTTTACATTAGATTTCATCTGAAAACTCTACTCTTTATTTAAATCAGATATAAAAATTAAAATTTTTGTCTCTAAAATACTTTGTGGTAAAAAAAACAACAAATATTTCTTCACCAGCGGTCTTCGTGAACCTGTTTGACCTTCCTCTTGCTAAACACACAACTTGCTCAAGAAGGACATGAGGATCGATGAGAGATCACTTCATCTGGTCTCGATAAGATTTTATTTTATTTTATTTTTTTGGGGGGGGGATCCATAATTAGATTATGATACAGGAATGCAAACAGTGGAGGTGTCTAATCACGCTGGATGTTCACACTGTAGACACTGGTGCAACCTCAGCCGACCTGGACAGCCTCACAGGTTGGTGCCAAGATTGTCTTTGGGCTCACAGGATTAAATATATATTATGCTTGCATCTTCCCTTCAGCATCACATCAGAGACTCTTTTGACGAATAAATACACAATCTATGAGGCTTTAGGTGACAACACAACATACTGGCAGCTCCTCAGTATCTGATAAGGTCCATCTTCTTGCTCGCAGTTCTGATCGGGAAGATCAATTTCAATCTGGAGACGTGATAAAGAGAGTTGACAAAGCCCCTGCAGCTGTAAATACACAATGTCACGTCTCAAATTAAGTGATGAGAAGTGATCCATGCTTAATATCTGTATCGATTTCATTGCCTTGCTCCCGGTCCCTTTCCAATAATTTAAGGACTTTTGATTGAGCACCTTCAAATAAAGGTAATGAAAATGTAAAGAAAATCACTACCCTTAAATGCATTAAACACCCTCCCTGCTTACATATGAATAAAACATATTGTATTACAAACCAGTTTGGTTTGCAAGCCAGCTAATCAAAACAATACAGTCTCATTTCATAGGACAAATGTGTTCTTTATTAACTAGCAGACATTCTAGTCAGACTATGTTGCTCGCCAGACGGAGGTGATTGTGTTATCTGCCAGGCCGGCTGTGCAACTCTTCACTGGGCTCCTGCAGCTCGAGGATTGTCCCTTACCTCTCCGTTACCCCAAGCACCGCTTCTCCCCTGCACTCTAATTGCCTCCATTACTGTATCTGCAGTCAGATAAAATGCTAATTTCACAGCACATTAATTTCTCCAGGCTGAACAATAAGCAACACAAAGCCCAGGCCGCCGCCTGTCTTTGCCTGGGCAAGCACGTCTGCAGCGCTGGGCTCCTTCCCAATGTTAGAGGAGTGAGAGCACCATTATGCACAGGTCAATGAAATGAAGGAAAAATCCATCGATTCTATATTTGAACAGAAAACAGTGGAGAAGGGCTGGGGCAGGGTGATTTATCAGTCTCAGATGGAGTCTGGCAGTCGGGACTGGAAAAAGCGGAGGAGAAAGCTCCATCCTCATTGGCCTGCTTCAGCCAGACCATAATATAGTAACATCTGTCTAAAAATATCGTTTTAGACATAATTTTTTTTGCCTTCTGGAATGGGAGTGGAGTTACTGAGATAAAACCTGTAGGTAAGCTCAAATGATTTGTAGGGGTTTTTTCTTTAACTATACCACTGATCTACTTGAGCTTCACTGCATGATTTAGCTAATTTTATTTCCATAATTTTCTCCCCCTGGAGTTCATTGATTATCCCTATTTCTCTTGCACAGAAGCACCCGTCTGTCTACATCAACCTAATGTTCTCATATTATATGCATGGCTTGATTCCTCCCTCCAGCATCCCCAACTGTCTCTGGATTAGCAAATCCACACCCCACTTCACAAATCAAAATGTTTAACATAATAGCTTCCGTCCTCCAATGGGTACACAACACACTTCATTTATTAAGCCGCAGTTTTTAATAAGTCATTATCAAATCATGCTTAATTCTCTTCTGCACTTGGGTGGAGGACAGTGAGGGAAGTGCTGTTAACCTTATAGAAAAATGTCACTTTGTGTGCGTGTGCTTGTTGCCAGGAGCAGCATGAATCCTGACCCAAGGACGGAGTCTCTTCCTGGAGAAGGAGAGATCTGCCCTAAAGTCAGGATGGCCTTGTCTCTCGCTGATAAGCCCTTCAACACTGGAGGGGTTGATGCAGTGTGAAGTAACATAAACAAGTCATACTAACACAACTCTTTATTCTAAGAAAGGCTCTCTGAATGGTCACATTTAACAGGTTGTGTGGCTGGGATGGGTCAGGCAGCAGATGAGAGATAAAGCAGGTGAACGATGTGATAAAACAAAGATAGGAATGATAGGAAACAGAAGATGCATGATTTTATGTTTGTCATTACATTAAATAGTCAACCCTCGGTTTTTGAACATAATCCGTTCCAGAAGGCTGTTCGAAAAGCGAGTTGTTCGAAATCCGAAACTATTTTTCTCATTATAATTAATGTAAATAATTTTAATCCGTTCCAAGTCTAAAAAACAACTTACTATTTTACACCATAAACTGCACTGTATACTGTTTACCATATATAAAAAGGGGTAGAAATAGACACTGTGTTTTATTTTAATAAAAGATATCCTATCGAACTTTGAACACGAATGCGCTACAGAGGAAACATCCTGGGCATTCGAGTTCGCTCGGCTCCAATCGCATTCAGGTACGCTCGGCTTCTTTCGGTTTGGTCGAGAGCCGAATTTTGGTCGAGTTCAGAGACGTAAAAGTCTCGGATTTTCTGGTCGAAAACCGATTTGGTCGAGAACAGAAGCGTTCGAAAACCGAGGTTTGACTGTAATCTTTTCTTCAAGTGGTTTATAAATTCTGAAAATACCACAAAATTGTCAACATTTCTTAACGTTGTGTTTTTAATACACGGTAAAGTAATTGAATTAATTCAACTGAGAACAATGCTCACACGGTGACACATTTGGTCGCTCAAGCCTTATATATTGTCCCAAAGTGTTGGTGGAAACCAAACCTTGAGCTGAGAGCATAAATACGAATTCCTCCACAGAGATTTACTGCACAAATTAAAGGCCAATCACGAACAAGCTCATCACCTCATTCAAAAGGTGATGATGTGTCAGACTTGTGTTCACATCTTGTCTCCAACAAAGAAGGACGGTTGCTCTTCTTGTTTCCAGTATGACGTCCTACTGTGTAAGTAATAATTTTTTAAAAATCTCATAAATGACATCACGACAGAGACAATTCAGACAATTAAACTGACACTTAGCGTTAGTTCACGACTAATTAAACATACAAATTCTGCATAACTATATCTATGTTGCAACCACACACAAAGCACAAAAAAATGAAATAAAAAAAACAACTGGGTATTTTCACATAATTTCAAGCCACTCATGGATCACTTTCATCAATCATAGAATACGAAGAATGCAGGGTGATGGTCACTGAGTGAAGCATAATTTTTTTTTTAAAGTAATTTGAATTTGTGAAGATTTATGCAACTGATAATATATCTGAGACTTTACTGTAAAGCTTTGCTTTACTGTCATCAGTCCACAGTCTCTGGTGAAAGACGTTTCCTGAGCCTTAACACAGGCAATAATATTTTGTCTAACAGTTAATCACATTTTCTTCAAATGAATAATTTTTCTGGTAAGATCTGTCTGTTAATTGGCTTCTCTAAGTCTGCTTGTGATTTCTAAGGACACAGAGGAAACTCAGCAAGTTATTTGATAGATCCCTGAATTAGCTAATATATAGTAGTTAGATGCTCTGCCAGACAACAGATGGTAGAATTCTACTTCATTCAAAACACATTGAGCAATACAATGGTTAGACAAACTTTTATCTCTGCACTACCAACAACACGATAAACACTCATCAACCTTTTAATTAACACAAATTGTGATTACAATTATAAGCTCCTTAAATTTCTTTTGTCCCTGTAATTCTTGTGCTCCACATACAAAATTATAAAATATACCCCCCCCCCCAAATAGTTCTAATGCAATAATATTTTTTGTATTGACCAAATTTTTTTCTTACATGACAAAAAATAAAATATTGTACTACAATGGCACTAAATATAAAATCCGATGTTAGCTAAAATGACAGGGTGTTCAATTTAACCGTTTAAATAAATTATCTTAGCAGCATATTAGCATACAATGCTGATGCCTCACTGCACCAAGTTTAAGTGGCTCATAGAAATCAAATTATGCAAGTTGACCCACTAATTTGTAAAGTGAGTTACGTTCAACTCCATCAAGTCATAAACAACATCTCAAGTGTTTCAAGTAAAGCAAACACTTGTTTAGGACGATGGCAGAACTCATCAGGTTTATATTTGTAAAGGTGAAACCTAGAATTAATTTTTTTGTTAGGTCAAAATAACAAATCCCATGTTTACACCTGTGTTTGGAAATTTCACATTTTAGTGAAAGTACGGAAAAATAAATGATGATGATGAACAATGATATAAAGTATAGAGGAAAATCAAATAAAACATTGTGGCTGTGCGAGCTTTTTGAGAATCCCAGCCTGCTCAAAAATGTACTTCCCAAACATAAGAATAATAATCTACACAAAAACAGAAGGCTGAGCCGTGTGCAGTCTCTAATGGATGGTTATATAATGGTTCTTCTGTTTACAGTGTGTGCAGCATGGTGGCTCAGACCGCTGAAGTACAAATGAAGGTTTGTGTTTCCTCGTGTAATAACAGAAACCCCTCAACATCCAAAGTAAACGTGAACAGTGTTACAAGAACAAACATTCTCGGTTAACAATTTGATAATGTTCCCCATCTACACAAATGGAAAAGGGACTGAATATCAATTAAAAACACAGTCGGCTAGTGAAAGGCTTAAGTGTGGCAGGCTGAGTTACATCATCCTCTAGCCGGTATTAATCTTCCGTTTTCTGAGGCCTATTCTGGCAAATCTGTAGGGTTCCTCCTGTTTCCATTCAAATGCTCTGAGTGCTAGAGAAGTGTTGACAGACTGAGCACGCCGGCACTGCCTGCTCTGCCTGGCTGGCTGGCTGGCTGACTGGCTGGGGACTGGGTGGGGTGAGGGAGGGAGAGAGAGAGAGAGTCTGAGGAAAAAAAGACAGCGGATAAGAGTCTGGGGCCACAAACTGGGACATGGAACAGGCGGGCTCTGTTATCGCTGCATCTCAGTGTTCATCAGCAGGAACGATGCTTACAGCTTAAAAAGATATCAATCAGATATTGTCTATCAAAGAGCGAGGGGGAACCCGCTGATAGATCGAAAAAAAGGTGTCTCTGGTGAAGGAATTGCTCTGGTGAAGTGTTTGAGAAGTGATGGCAGGTGGGATGCCATGATGCCTGCCCCTCCCTTAATTAAACCATTACTGCAGGGCGTGGAGACTTAGAGGGGATTACATAACGCTCTCCAATGTGCCGGAATGGGCCAGTCCCGGTGGACGGAAGGCAGTGAGAAAGATAGAGAGAGAAGGAGTAGTGGAAAGAGGCATTTGAGGCATTTGAGATTAAGTCCCTTTCATCTTCAACCAGACTCATATTTCCTAAAGTACTAGATGAAGACTGTGCGATTACTCCCTTTCCCTCTCCTTCTCTCTCTTTCATACACTTCTGCTCACTCTCTTGGTCTCCTTCATTTTTTTTGCCTTTTGTGGAGGACTCACTAAATGTGCATTCAACTGCCTGTGGAAGACTCAGGCGCCCAATCCCCAGCGCTAAATAAAGGAATTTCTAAGAATCACAGTTCAAAAAGAAGACACTTAGCTATCTGCTCTCACATTTCACAAGAGAACCAGAGTCAATGTCTGGCCTACGACACTCATAGAAGACGCTTCAACCTTGAGCGGTTCACGCAATTGTTTCAGAAAACGCGACGGTGTTGTCACCACACAACAGTCCTCATTGTTGGAGTTAAAGCAAACATACGGAAATAAAGTATCCGAGTGTCATGAGTGTGGCGCCTGGTCCCCACAGGGAAAGTATTTTCACTAATGTAATCAAAAGGGACCAGATGTGCTGTGGTGAGAGGAAACAAAAGGCATGTGATTGTATTTAAGGAAGTTTTTTGAGTTGTGCACAGCAGATGTACATTGTTTTTACAAAGTCTGTCTAACATTCTGTCACTTAGAAAAAAAAAGTTTGTTTGGGCCCAAGCAGGTCGTATGTAAGTTTGTATGTCAAGTTTAGAAAAAACAGTTTCCCTGCTGTGGTAAATCAATAAGAAATTAAGAAAAAGAAGGAAATTGCTATATACCACCGTTCACAATTCTAAAAACTGAGATACACACGAAAAGGGACTCATACAAATAATATGGATATGTCATTCGAAAGATCATGTGTTATGGCGCTGCTTCAGCCGATTGCCAGGCAGGAGGGTAAATCACTGATTGCTCTCAAACAGCCAGATGCAGCAGAGATACGCTCAGGTTGGGGAGCTAACGAGAGAGGAGGGGATCTCCACCAGGCCGGGGCTTCTCCACTCAGCAGTGTTTGCTTGAAATAAATCCTACATCTCCAGCGGTGCCAGACAGCAGACACTGTCTGTGCCAGCTGTCTGCCACGCTGCTCTGCTCCGTTCTACCCGTCGTTTTGCTGCTGCGACTGCTGTCCGACGCTCAGCACTCAGCCCCTTGTTTTCGTAACAATTCCAGCACGGACGGCTGGCACAGCTGTTCCCAGGGTCCCCATGGCCTTTTAAAAAAGGCAATAAATCAATCTAGGCACTCAATACAGGCGGGAAATTGACCAATTAGAGCAGCCCAAGATGCTTATGTTCTGGCGGACGTTTTTACAAATTGGCTATCTATTTATACCAACATAGGCACTCAACAAGAGAAACTCACCGGTTACAGCACATTAATGTTTTTTATTTATTTATTTCATTTATTCTTTTACACAGGCAATACAACAGGACATCTTAGTATTCTGAGGCGCTGTTGCTTAATTAAACACCCCTCATTCAAGCCAGCCTGTGTATAGATACGACGCTCTACTGTATATCACTCCCATCGTTCCTGTTAGTCACACAGGAGAAGATGTGGTCAAACATGAAGTGGTGTCAATTATTTGTGTTTGTATTTATGCTTTGTTTATATGCTCTATGTGCATAAAAAAGTCATGCACCAATCATCCGCAGTCAGGACTGAGTGTATTGACAGAGGCCTAAAACACTAATATTAAGTATTACTGATCGTGTGCTTTTATATCATGTAGCAGTGAACCATTCGAGCAGCAGAATACACAGGACAACACGCAAATAAAAGATCACATGAGGGATGTGCTTGGTTAAAACTGCCTCTTTTGACTGTGCAGAACAAGACTTTGTTAACCTTTCCAGCCTGATACCGTAATCTGAACGGAACAAAGGCCGTGTGTCATATATCACTATTACTTTAACATTTCTTGTGCCAGGCCTGTTGCCTGTCTAAAAGAAGAAAGAAAAAAAACCTAACTTGATTAGAAGCTACAGGTGCACTGACAGCTGTTAACAATCTGTTTATGCACTCACTTTTTGTTTTGCTCCGTCTAAAAAGCAGACAGAGCATCATTGTTATGCCTTTGTTGTATGATTATCAATCTCAAGGTAACAATCAAATGACAGGCTGCTTGCACCTGTAGGCTGCATCTCCATCTGCCGCTCTCGTAAGAGGCAGCGCTGCGAGTTAGCACTCGTCTCCAGGACTGGGTGATGCAACACTCGGGCTAAATCATGCACACCATCCCAGAAACCGCCACAATGGTGGTTTTTGTAGCGCCGCTGGCTAAACGCGGTAAAGCCTAATTAGTGCTATTCTGTAACAAAGTCCACTGACTACGTTCTGAAGTACGCCACAAGCACAAGCAGAAGTCCCTTATGTTATGCTAAGTAGAACTCCTGAGCATCATTATCATTCAGTCTACTCGCCTGCAGACTCATTTTTGCTTACATGTCACTTTCCCCTCCATACAGTCTAATCAGCTGATTAGCGCACACACACACACACACACACACACACACACACACACACACACACACACACACACACACACACACACACACACACACACACACACACACACACACAGAAGACTTTAAAGGTTACTGTCGTTTTCTGAGTACTTAATCTGGATAACCCCTTGCATTAGGGTTACCTCCATTAGAATTAACAGGAAATGAGAACAAACAGGCCTCTTCTGTTTCAAAAGAAACCTTCCCAAAAAAATAAAAAAACAGCTGACCCCTTCACTGCTGTAAAGGAGAAAAACACCAGTGTTAAGTCCACGACTCAAATCTCCAGTCATTTGTGACTTCTGTCTGTGACCACGCACAACTGGGCTCAAGAGTCAGATTGGTACTCAGTAATTGTATCACTTAATAAAAATGAGGATTGGCTTAGCTGCATTTTTTTTGGTACATGTTGTAACGGGGTTCTAACACTATCTATCAATTACACCCTTTATTCCTCAATTCCAACCCCTTAAATATTAATATGATTCCATAATGAGACTGAGTGGTCGGAATCACTCACTGTCCCTCAAGGCAGGTTCGCAGTGGACGAGTGCACAGACCACGCTTGATGAATAAAACCATCCTATTAAGCTACACTTCACCACTCATACATGCCTCGGCGGAAATTTGGTCATCCTCGCTGTCGCAGGAACAAAATAAAAGGCTCTGTGCTCGGTCTGCAGGTGCCTCCTCTAATAACTACATTCTTCACCTGGTGTCTTCGAGCTGCACGCTGCCAAATTAGATCTAATAAATTGTAATAGGTCTGTGTGCGTATGTGTGTGTGTGTATGTGTGTGTGTGTGTGTGTGTGTGTGTGTGTGTATATGTATTTTATGTGTTTATGTGCATTTCTGATGCCTGATAAACACAATTCAGAGGAAGTGAGAATACATGAAGAGTAATATAACATACTCTTAAACCATCTCTACCAAAAATGTTTTATTCTTTCTTTTTTGAGACCTGATGGGTTTCACAGCTTCTTTTTTTTATTCATGCATCCAGTTGAAGGACATTCTATAGGGTCAACAGTGTACAGAAGAAGGAGGACCTTTCAATTACTGGCTGATGAGGCCTGCAAGAAGACAGTCCTCAGTGAAGAGCACAGACTGAAAGAGGAGATCCTTAAGATCACTAAATTTGTTACATTTCAAAAAGCAATTTTCTTAAATTGCTGAAACAGTTACTAAAATCAGACAGCCAATTAGGATCTGATTTTTGAGAGTGGAATTAAAGGAGTAGTCTCACTATCAGCACTGTCTGGGGGTACGGCCGACCGTTGCTCATCTCAGCGGCGAGGCTTTTATGTGAGGGACCCCCATATCATACAACGCACACAATCTAATTAGCTCCTCTCGGATAGAGAAACACTAATTTTGAAATGTAGCTAAAAAAAAAAAATGACAGAAGATAACTCGGCTGTTATTGTCGCTTTTTATCGACAGATCCTTCCTTTCATGTGCCATGTGAAAATGAGTAGCCATGCTACTGAATCATCACTATTTAGACAGTTAGCTAATACACTGTGAAATGAGCACCACTTCACCATCACAGAGCAAAATAAATCACACTCTGAATAGAGCTTTTGACAAGAGCGTTTATTATGTCTGCACTGCCAGTAGCTTGGTACTTCTTCTAAAAGTGTATTAGGACATGATCCTCTCTTGGAGCTGCACTGACCCCTCACTAAGTAACATAACATCCATTCAGAGAAATTAAGTCAGCACAGAAACTGCAGCTCACTTATTAATCCAATAGTTACATAAAGCTTTTCCTTCTGAGGACACATGCACACACATGCAGACGCTCGTCGAGATGCATTCAGACAAACTGAGGCATGTGTGAATTCACCACACACACGCACACACGCACGCACGCACACACACACACACACACACACACACACACATTTGCAACTAAAAGAAACGAGGCAACCAGTGAACCATGAAACATCTTCATCCATCACTGTTACCATGGCAACAAGGGAACTCATATTCCTTTTTACAACTTTGTTTTCTACTCAAAAATGTAACCAACCACTAAATAAAAACATATAGTCTGGAAAAAAAAAGAAAAGTTACGTGCTTAGTGGGCTTCACTTAATGCTACAGGCATGATTGTCCCCGGCCAATGTCGTCCTCCCAGGGCAGAGAAGAGACACATCCTCCCTTCCCCGCAGAAAGATGCAGAAGACGACGATGCCTCGGCTGCTCACACGCCTGTATCACAATTATTCTTCCCCCAGAATGCCACACAATTATTGCTGACCTGTTGTTTTTCTTAAACCTCTGCATTGTGGTGTGTCTATCCATATCCATAGGTATATACTGTATATCTATGCTGAGAGTATGTACTGTAGGTATATAAATGTACTGAAAATTTCTTCTATAAATAATGTAATAAAGAATTTCAAACATTTGCAAACATAAAGCAGTCCAAATTTTTAAAAGTGTCACTACTTTCGTATTATTTCCAGTAAATCAGTTTGTTTTGTTTGTGTGTAAGACAGAAGGCCGAACGGTGGGTTTGTGCTTTGTGTATTTGAATTTTGTTAATTCCCTCACTCTCTAACAAATACATTTTTGATTGACTAACAGGTAGGGAAAAAAAGAGTCTTACATTTTCCTGCGCAGTACGGTGATATATTTAATATGTTTACTCAGTTTTGATAGTTTTCATTAACAAAAGTGGATTGAAAATCACACCACACATCCAGCTGTTAACATTTTTACACCTGAACAATCTTGATGATGCATATTTCATTGATGCATAATCAAAGAAAAATGTCTCCCAACAGCATCTTCAGCTGCGCTAATTGAAGAAGGAAGTTGCTTTCAGTGATTCGCTGAACCCTGAAATTATCTTTTTTTTTCTTTGCTATTCAAGACATGAATCCATAAGGATATTTTTAACAACACTTTCATCATATGATCAACTGTTCTCTAGGTCAAAACATACTCTCAAACATTAAAATTAAACTACGATGCGATTTTGTGATTTAATTCATACTGATAAAATGTTTTAAAGTTAGTTAATGGTGGAATGAGTTGCGATCAGGCTAAAACACTATCAGCGTGACGTGTCACGTGGCAACCAGACAAACAGACACAGTGTTCATGACTCGATGTGCGTCATCATGCAAATTAATTTCTGATGTGGTCTCAAGTAAGTTCAGGCTGGTCTGCTAGGACAGTAACTGAATCTAACACCAATTACCGTAACATTAATATTACTTTAAGAACAGCAGCAAAACTGAAAAATTGTGGCAAAAAATCATTTTTGTATTGCTTTATATTTAATTGCGAATCTGAATGTACTATTCTGTGTACATGTTAAATTATCTGGACATATATTGACCATTATACAATATTTTTTTCGGACTGAAGTGACCTGTGTCTGCTTTAGCATGTGCAGGTTTGAATGTGCAGTTTGATGCAGGTTGACAGGAATTAGTTTCAGTCAAGTTAAAGGAATGAACAATTTTGCTAAGACTGAAAGAAAAATAGTGAATGAAGTAAAAACAACACAAGGATGTTGTTGTCATCTAAAGTCTCTTTAACATCAGATTACACAATAAAACCAACCAATAAAATTTTTGGATTCCAATAAAAGAGTTGTGAATTAAAGCTGAAGCTGTTTTATATTTGTCATTCACAACACATTTTTTCCACGTTTCAATTAGCTAGCTTTCTCCTTCTCCATAAAAAAAGAAGAAGAAAAAAAAAGTAAATTGAAATGCATTTCAAAGTGTAATGTCGTCATAAAGGACCCCATTGATACTATAGAGCAGAGAACACGCTTCAGACAACACGGCTGGGCCCGCTCTCACTCCCAGTCTGGACCAGTGCCAGAGAGCTTCTCACGGGCTGAAACCCCATTGTGTACCAGTGGGTTCGCACCAAGTGCAATACATCACTGGAGGACAGCACACTGCCGAGGAATAAAAGGGACAAGTGAACTGGTATATTAAGTACAACACAAGCCTATCCATAAAAGTCAGCGTTAATAGCCAGCCTGGCCGTTTTAATATTTAATTTACAATAGGGGCAATTTAGAGGAATTGAAATGAGCTGTTAGGAAGATGCGTTTGTTTTTCTTTCTCTACACCCTCACCTGATGAAATTAACGACGCACAAGAAGATAATTATTTGGATTGATCTGGATGATAATGTATGTTGTCCTAACAGTTTGTGAAGCATATGTAGTGAGCCTGTGGCATTCATGTGACCCCGCGTTGAACATTACTCCGGAGGATCGACCCCCTGTACACCAGATGGACCAGGCTCACGGGGTGCAACAGATTTAAGAGTCGGGTTGGAATAACTTCTGTTCCATCCTGTGGATATATCTTAATTTGTTTCATTCTCATCATGTTTTGATTACTTGACATATTTAGATGCAACTAGCTGGACCCAACATATTTGCCTTCACTGCTTTCAGCTCAATTAGAAGTTGAAGTGCAGTCACGGACATGTAAAGAGGACTGATATGAAATTTTCACTTTTCAATTTGACACGTTTCCTTTCTGTATTTTAGAGAGCTGGTATTTACTCTAGAAATTTTCTAAGATGTAATCCACACAAATGGTAAATTTAAAAAAAAAAGATTTTTTTTGAGTTCTTTAAACTTTTGAGAAGAGGATAATCTGCCCGTGTTTGAGTACAAATTCAATATTCTATGTATTAAATAATGAAAAGCAATCAATGTATGAAGCCTATATCTACGATGACATCTTCCTATAGCTTCAGCAGTAACACTGACACCTGCTGGGAGAGGAGTGACTCCTGGCTACATTTGGGGACCGAAGGAGGTGCTTCCACAAGAGAAAGGGACTTCAGAGGTTTTAATTATCTTTCAGCAAGAGAATAAAGTTGGAAGAAGGGTTTTCTGTCTCTGAGGGATGAAAATATTCTGCCTCCTTCTTTTACTTTGTCTTACAAGTGTCTAAACTAATGGCATCATAAATTCATGCATATTCAAACCCTCTGATGCACATTCACTGTGGTAGTATGGGGGTTGTGGTAAGAGTGGTGGGCACAGGATTTCAGCTTAAATACAAATACTATATCTATCCTTCCCTTGTTGACTGCATCCCCAGGCTTAGAGACAACTTAAAGTAAATCTTACCCCGTCCCTCCGCCCCTTTACCACAGCTCTGGAGAGTGGAGGTGGCAGTGGGGGGAGGAATAAATCATTTGGCACTTGAGGCCCCATGAGGAGACTGAGTTTGCCTGTAAAATAATCACAAATACAAGTGAAAATGTTCCATTTTGAACAGCATGCTTCCTAATGTAAAAGTGGCAGGTGGAATATTTCAAGTGAGATTTGATTGATCCCCAGCTGTTTGTAAAATTGTCTGTCGTCACAGAATTCAGGTCAGAGTGATAAGCATTGTGGGCACTCCCTCTGGGAATGCTGTTTACATGTTCTCATTCAGACATTTGTGTGGTAAACTGTACCGTCGAGGCAGTAGCAGGCTACCGCTATCGCACCGAGCAGAGCACAGAGTGCAGAGGATGGAGAAAAAGTAGTTTAGAAGAAAGAGCAAAAAACATTTTAGCCCCAAACCGTTCATAATTATATATTATAATTTTTTTATGCAACTTTATATTGACAATTGTCATTAGAAACATTTTGCTCCTGTTAGACAATCCGTGTCCTTTTTAGCAACTCATCCAAAAAGCCAGTATGGTCTCTCCTTAACTTTACAATGACTTTACAGCACCAGCAAAGGTAGCATAATAGAAGCCAATTTGATATTTTACTAAACAAAAGTAAGTTTTCTATGGCGCTAACTCCAAGGAAAAATTTGTTTTCAAAAGAGCAATTTCAGACGGTGACTGCAATTTTTTTTTCCCACTAACCTGACAAATAATTAGAACCTCAAAGAAAAGAGAGCAGAAAAAAAAAAGAAAAACTACAGGACAGATATACATTTCTAATGGGCTCTTTTAATCTTGCTAGGGAGTTTCAATAGTGAATTAGTGATTTTGTATTCCTTTAAAGCTTCCAAGAGAAATATATGCAAATCTCTGGCTAATGCTAACTGCAGTGACAAAGGAGACAGCACTCCCCTGCTATTCCGTGTCACCCAGTCGGCAGCGCTGTGGCCAGCAAATTGCCTCCATATTCCAAAAAGGCCAGCTGGATCAAAACACATACTAATACTCACATATATGAATTTCAGCCAGCTCCTTGGTCAATGCTTCCTGTTTTTGTTTGTTTTTTTTACATCATCTTTTCTCCAACATTCTCTTCTTTTTCTCGAAGTCTTTAGAATAGCAAAAAAGTAACTGAGCATCTCCAAGCAGAGATGGTAATTGTAAAAGTGGTAGATGACTTACCATTAAGAAATTGAAAAAGTTAAATTAAGTGAGTTTAAAAAAAAGAATCAAACAATGACATATAAAAGCAAAATTATAAAAACATTATAGCACACTCAACATACGAACATTCACCTGATGAATTTAAAGGTCACTAAACATAATTTTGTGCTGCAGCTGTTGACTTTATAGTTATTGATAAATTGATAAATGCATCCCTTCATGATGCTGCATGACACACAATCAAAACAGGTTGATGTTGGCGTTTGAAATCCATCTATTTTCATTTTGAGGGCCTTCCTGGCAAAGTCTAAACGTGGTTAACTAGTAGAGGCAGAGTTAATCCTTTTATCTAGATCCCTGCTGCAGGGGATCCCAAACACACACTGATTAAAAAAGGAAACGTGGGCAATGAACAGTTTAAGAATCACGGGCCCTAAACAGATAAAGGCGGAACATCTTGTTGCTATGGCAGTGCATATGGAATGACTGGCGACAGTTCCCTCCGTCTAATATATTCACATTATTTATGAAATATTTTATAAGTAGCATAACAAATGCTAAATATAAATCCCAAGGAGATGCTCTGTGCTTTTCCAGCTGGAGTTGTAGAATGCCAGTGTTCCGTGTTACACACCGTCTCCTTTGGAAAGGTTGCGTGTTTGTTCACAAGATGCAACACTTTTGATTCCACCATCTTCCTATTCTTCAATAAATTTAAAAAAAAAAAAAAGGAAAAGAGAGAAAAAGACAAAAGAAACCTCTTTCTACTTTGGCAGATAGAAACCATGAACAAAAGGGACAATTTGATCTGCTCATGTGAGAAATCAGATTCCCGTCTAAGATTTTTCCAGCGCACTCCAGGATACAAACAAAAAAAACCAGGAGATTATGATATCAAATATAGCATGGTGCCTGCAGAACAAACATAACTGTCTAAAACATCCATATAATTATCCTTCCTTATTGACAAATGAAAAATATTCTATAGTAGCAAAGAAGAGATCTTTAAAGCATCTTTACATCACAACTCCTTCCATAAAGAGAGACAAAGCAGGACAACTGTGCTGTGATTTCTCCTGTCAATACACTCCCGGCATCCATTTTCACCTGGCTGACACCTTTTACTGGTCAAGGGATGAATAAATCACACTTAGTGCACTCCCCTGGTAGTTTGACTAAAAAAAGGATATCAACATGAAGGAGGACTGCAGTGTTTTCTTGTCATCACTGCCCCTGAGGTACGATGAAAAATTACCATTGATAAAATATCATTTTTCAAAGGGCCTTATTGCTCTTTTAATCTATCCACCACAATGGATGGCTTCTGGAATGTGTTTCATTTCATCTGAACACAAACAATCATTCAAAGGGCTTAATAACAGTTACACAAATGAGAGTCATTAATTACCTGCTAATGGAATAATAGATGTGCCATCTAGCGCAGCTCTACAACAGGAAAGGTGCAGGGCTTTAAAAAAATTATCTAGGACTCCAGTTGTCTTTGAGCTTCATTAGTGCTCCGACACAAGCGCCATAATGCAAATACAGGCACAAAAATATGCTGATCATATTCACTCTGATTCTGGTTATCTGTTTACATAATGATAGAAAAATTCACGAGTGGGAATCAGTCGAGCTGCATAAAAAGGGCAAGGTACAGAAACAATGCAAAATGTGCTGCGCTTTGAGTATTACTGCTTCCTAGATTACTAAGAAATGTTTCAAGATTATTTTTGTTTTCCCCAGATTTATATATATTATTTAATTATAGCCCTAAAATACCATTGCAGTTTAAACGCATCCGAAGAAATGATCTAAATATATTACTTGCATCTAAAAAAAAAAAGAAAGTAAATAAATATATAAAGTCTTCCAGCAAATGACAGGACACGCGTTTCACTTCAGCTCCTAGACGACAACAAATTCTTCAAGCTGAGTGAAGAATTTCACTCGGATTATGAAATCAGATCTGACTGATGTGACACACTTGCAGTCAAAAATGGCATTAATCTTCTTGCAGAATCAGAAACTCACACACAGGTATTTTTCATCCTAACCTCGCTGATAAAACTAACAAATAGAGATGGATTTAGGGGAGAGAAAAAAGTAGTTAATGGATGATGAATTAGAGAAGAAGGGAAACATCATAAATTGTGACAGGGCGCTGTTGTCTGCCAGATGATAAACAGCACCGTTGGATGGAATCTGCCTCTCTGTGTATCTCTCAGATGCCGGGTGCCACTTTATCTCTACCATCCTGCTCGATTACACTTCCAGGGTTCAGCTGGGAATCAATCATTGCTATTATTACCTGAAGTCACAAGATGCATCTATCACCACTAAGGTTACCATAACCTCAATATTAACAGAGGAAAAGCCCCTCTAATAAACAGCAGAAAGGATGGGCTGGATGGTGGGATTTCATCTTCCTTTCACTTTTAATAAGGCACTCAGAGGAATAAAGATTATAGGCCATATTTAGCATGTAGAACAAATCAGGCTCTTCCAGTCTCTTCCACTCCCCCACTTCTCATTCTGGTTAGTCATTAGGACAGGGGTGGGGTGGTAGTGGGGTTTTGGGTGGGTTCAGAGTGTGGAGAAGCGTTTCCTGGTTCGGCATCCACGCATTCAGCTGCTGTCCACAAGACTAAGGCCAGAATAAGTAACCTCGGTTGGGTTCAGTCACCTGGTCAGCCCAGCAACACTCTCGGGCTTCTGCAGAGAACCAGAGGCATCAAAACAATAGAGGGACAAGGAAAGTGTCGGGGACTCAACCCTGTTAATGTTCATCCCTTTTAATAAGGCACCACCACACAATGGTGCCTCTGTAAAAGAAGATGCAGAAAGAGAGTGAGCATCAGGGTAAAATGGCTAAGCTTCTTGGAGGATTAATGGAATTTAGACAAGTAGGAGTCTGAGAGTGCATTAGAGCAGCTGACACGGGGTCACAGCACCGCCGAGTGTTTTCACACGCCACCCCTGACATGAATCATTCATCGCCATTCAAATGAATACCATCAGGCGAACCAAATATCATTAACGCCATTAAAGTCATTCCATAATAATATACCTCCAATTAAACTATGATCAGAGCATCGAGCCCTGATAATAGATTCATACCAATTAAGTTCGAAATATATTCAAAGGAATTTTTACTTTGAAACCGGTCTTGTTATTCCCCTCGACATACACAACAACACTCATTACAGTGGCTCCAAAACTAGAAATGAAGAGACCATGTAAATATTTAAAACCCTCACAAATATATAAATATTCATTCCAGAATGATTTGATGCGCTAAATAAATAATCCCCTGTTAAATAAATGACACCCTAAATAAAACTTTAAAAACAGGATCTGGGGAAATGAAGATGAGATGAATCAGAGGGGAGGAATGCAGAAAGAGGGGAGTATGGGGGGGAAATGTCAGTTATCACTCCGCCCCTGTTTGAATTCCTAATGGCAGCCATGCAAATGAGCCAGGCTAATTAAAGCCCAGCAACCAATTAGACGAGCTTTAGCAGAACCTTTCGGGGAGGTACTCAGGTTGAGCCACAGAGGGAGATATCTGTTTGGGGAAGGTGGAGCTATGGAATATATTCCCCAGTTATAATCTGTAACATGCCAAAACACAGGTTTTTTTCTGTCCCCCCAGCCTCTTAGATCAATATACTCTGGGCCTTTTTTCTGTGTGCCAAATGCAGCGTTGTGCAGGAAGTGCAGGAAGGAGGCAGGCAAAGAAGGGGGACATAAATAAACCAAACGTGAGAAAACACAACACATTTCATGACGACAACTTTTTATGAAGAACCAGCTGAGATTGATCTGTAATCTCTGATGAAACGTTACACACACACCCTCCGTAAAGCACTATATTACACAGCTATTATTGCTTAACTTTTCTCTTTATCATCATGCGTTCTAAAATGAATACCTCTAAGGCTTTGCCCCCTGACTCTGACCTCCTCTGATGGATGTCTGGTCCTACAGGCCTGCCCCCTTCCCACATGGTTGTAGGAGACATAATCTTGGGTGTCGCCTGGCCTATTCTGCTTCCCATTTGACTGGCTCCTCCAGTCTCCTGGCTCTCTAGAGGGCTGGGGCTTTATGATGTCGCAGCCGGTCCTATCACACACTGGGCTGCAGGAACAGCGCCTTTGTGATGGCTGTGATTAGTCTTTTGTGTTCCCAGGTAGAATTAAGATGAAATTCTACAGGCAGTCATTGTGTTCCTATCTCCAGGACACTCAAAGAAATATGTTGGGTTTTGAAGGGGTGAAATGAAGCCCGCAGGGCCTTGGCAGACCTTGCTCTGTGGGGAAATACACAGTAGAAACACAATGGGAACAATCTTGTCCTTCAGTTTCCTTTTGTGCTCTGCTGAACCTTAGTCAGTGCTGCCCATTTACTGTAGCCTCTTTTTAACAGAACAGTATTGTCTCACTCTAGTCTGCCTTTCCCTTTTTGCTAACTTCTGAGAAAGACCCAAAGGCTGATGAGATGACAGCCACGACTTTGCCAGAGTCTGGGAGACCCTCAGGGTTTATTACCCACATTCCTCCAAGTGTTGGGTATGCAAATAAAGTTTGGGATGGCAGCTTTCAGATGTGATAATTATGGATTTATTTGTAAGCTGTCACTTCCCTTAATGCTCAGGGACATCAAAATAAGTTCAAATGCAACCATCAGAGAGGCTCACATTTGCTAGTGTACCAGAGATTCAAACAACATGTGATTCTCATGACACTAAAGGTCTGTCAATAACCACTCATTTAGACAGCCGTGTGCTTTGGAGACCTTCGCTGCATGCAGTCTCCGTTCAAAATGTCTGACAGAAAATATTTACATTTTTTGTATTTGGTTAGATATTCAAACATCAAGGCGCATTTATCTGCGGGTAATGCACAAACAAAGACGGAGAGCGATATTTTATCCCACCTCATCCCCCCAGAAACACACCGGAGCTGCATGTGTACAACTGTTTTAATCAAATGTCTCATTAAAAATAGAAGGAGCTGCTTCAGAATTTTATTAGCGCATCTCAAGCCAGTTGGCTTCGTGTTGCAACACTGCTCAATAAATACCCTTACCCTTTAACATGTCTGGGTTACATCAGCAGCGCTCTTGACAGAAGGACGTGAACAAACACGCGGAGGGATCAAAACCCCCAAAATAAGGGACGCTAACTATTTGGGCACCCGTCAGATGTCTGAGAAAGACAACAAAGTGCCTCACAGTGAATCGCACATCTATTGTCTTGCATCAAGTTGTGTCTAATGGGGCAAGAGAGTAAGGATGGGCTTCCAGCGGCTGTTTCAGAGGGACCGAAGAGGAGCATCTCGCTGCCACATCACATCACAGACTCCCTGATGGAGGAAAATAGCCAAGCCCAGCTCTGTATTCCAGGTGTGTTGGCCTCTAGGAGACTTTCCTGTCATTGTATGAGTGCACATTGCTACCTGATATAAACTATAGGATCTGGTCTTCATGTGACATTAGCGAGTGGAGTACAAGCACTGCCACTCAGTGGAAGAGCACTGCAACTATGGGAGGCTGATAACCACCTAGATAATAGAATATGAAGACATGTAATCATATTGGTGGTTACTCTTCTGATAGTTGATAACCAATAACTAAAAGAAAACTCTGATTGTGTCGCAGGATAATTTCACATTTACCTTGTTACATTTCAGGGTTAAGATACACCTTTAACTAGAGAACTTCATCAACCTACATAAGGATGTTGTACAGTGTGAAGTTGATGTACTTCAAACACCAACAATTTAATGGATAACTCACACTTACCTTTAAGGTACGTTGTGGATCGGGTGAAGAAAGTCAAAGGAAGGGCGCAGCACCGAAAAAGAGAAAAAGACAATCATCATGTAGATTTTTAAAGACGCACATCAGTTTTCTTTAACAGTTTGTATTAAATATATCATTGTAAAATGATGTGCTAAAAGTGTAAATTGCAGTTTTACAGCAGAGCTCATAGTAATAAATCTATGAGAGCTCATAAAGGATGAGCAAGACCTTAAAGCACATCTGTATTAGCCCTCTGCTGGTTACTCAGGAACTCAGACGATAGACGACGCACAAAATTCATCCTCTTATTACTGCAGAGTCTGTTCATTGCAAACTAAATTAAATGTAATGATAAGAATCAGTGCAATGACAAACTGAGGTTAAATACTGTACCCTACTGGCAAATATGTGTGTTATACTGATAGTACTTCCCAAAGTCTGTCTCTCTTTCAGTCTGTCAGTCTCTCTGCTCCTCTAGCTCTCTCTGTTTAACTCGCTCACAGATACACAAACACACAATGACAAACACAGATAGATAGAAATCACACACACACACATAGAGACACACACACACACACACACACACACATAGACACACACACACACACTGAGACGGCGGCTCTCTGGGGGCTGTTTCGCATTGGTGCAGGGCTGCTTCAGAGCACATTCTATCACCAGCACAAGATAACATCTGATGACTTGTGCGACGTAATTGAAGTGTAGATTACTATCTCTCATGTGCTTGCCAGATCAAAATAATAAAATGGAGGGGGGGGGGGTATAGAGCTGGACGCAAGACTCCGCTGTGGTGGCGTGGTAGACATATTTCCATCACCGGAAACAGGAACCTCGCTGCTCTTCTCTGAGGGACACATGCCACTTAGAAAATTGAATCCACCCCTCTGCATGAACTGCTCTCTGTGCAGTGTGTGACAGGCCAGGATGTGTTGCCCTCACACAAAATGAAGCTGAAGCCCGGGTGTCGAAAGATGGAAAAGTATTGGAGGACAAGGGCGTCATGGTGAGAGGACTGACAGCTGTGACAGCAATGAGACGTCAGGAGTGTGTTTTTCAGGAGTTGAGCAGTTCAAGGACACCAAAAATGCGTTCCTGTGGATGTGTTGTCTTTACAAGTGGACTAAATCAAGAAGAATAAATAGAGCATGCTGCAGATGAGCAGCAGTTTAAACTGTCACCATTTAGGAAGAATCTTAAATAAGGTAAAATAAAGAAGGGATCAATGAGAGGAAATCAGAGAGCAGACATGGAAATGTGGAGCGAGAGATGAGAGACACACGGAGAGAGAAGGGGGAGGAATAGAGCGCGAGGAGGAGGAAAGAGAAACGGAGCAGGCAGAGAGCGGGAGACCAAAAAAGGAACGAGCGAACACAATATGAGAAAATGATCGGGGTTCACAAGAAAGCGAGCCCACCAAATTCGTCGTTGTGTCGAAGAAGTCCTCATTACCGCACCTCGCGGGCACTCGGTGTGGCCTTTGAAGTGCTTTGAGGTACATCATCCCATGAAACGAGCATAGTTAATCCACTTGTTAATCAAGTGTGCTCATGAGCTTAAGTCTGAAGTGGCTCTTATTCCTCGGTAGACTCAAAGCGTTCAAAGGAAATTGTGGCGGGGCGGAAAGACGAGGTATTTGAAAATTTCAGGCAGAATCTGAATGCGGCGGCGTCAAAAAACAGGCACATGTTGCACATTCCCGCTCCACTGCGGCCCTGAGATTAAGTTTCTCTAAACTATACTAAATATAAACTTGTACTCATCTGTATATCTTATAAGTGTGGTCTATCTAAGAGAAGCGGAAGATCTGTTTTCTGTCCTTGCCCTCTTGTATGCAAACTCATATGCAAATATTAAAGAGGCGACTGGGAATAACGGAGGCTGGCTTCTTATGCCCGTCTTCCTCTTTCACTCCCCATCCATTTCTGATGAATGGGATGTCTCCCTTTCTCCACAGCAGCAAACAGGAAACAGAAGTTCGAGAGGGATGGCTGCCTCTTCCTCACCCTCCCACCCCCACCCCAAGAGCCCATGGGCCACTTGGAGACACAACCAGGGAGGCCGGGTGCAGCCTCCCCCTGCTGCGCCAACAAGTCTCCTTTTCACTTCAATTAATGAGCCATAAATAACCCAATGAAGGTGTCAACAAAGAGCAACATTTATCATGACTTTCACCAACTCCACTTCACGCGAGCTCATTCCCCAGCCCGGAGCATGCACAAACAGACAATGCAAAAAAAAGAGAGAGATTTATTTCTGCACGAACGCGCCAACCTGAAATTCATCTTGCACAGGGACTCACACAGGTGCAGTGATTTGACAAATATACTGAAAACAGTGGGCTGTGCCTTTGTTAGATTCCTGCAGTCAGACCAGCAATAAATTTGGTTAAGAGTGGGGGGGGCTGCACTCTCACGAAGCTCCCAAGAGGATGCAAGGAAGCCCATGTTAAAGACACTTCTTTCTGTCTCAGTCGACTTCGAGGCCGTGGATCACAGGAGGTTGGCCAGGTCCCTCCATAAAAAAAAATAAAAAAATAAAAAAAGTGAATACAAATGAATCTGTGAAAATCTGTTGAAAATACTGGCCTCGGCCTCAGCAGCAGCAAGAATTGCTTTATCAGGGTGTCCCATAAATGTCACTTTGAGTCAACAATGAGGGAAAAAATATACAGCACTAAATCACAGACCTCTTCTGAAACTGCATGGCTCCTAGAATGGTGCAGCAAACAGAGGTTTTAGTGCTACAGCAAAGTGCTTTGGAGAAAAGACTAAAAGTCTCTGAATAATATATGACAGCTTGGGTTTGAATCCGACATTAAAAGTGATGACATGAGTACAAACTCAGCTCTGCTTCATCTTTGGAACCACAAACTGAAATGTAAGGCATAAAAGTAAACAGTTACTAGTCACAGTATGAGCAAAATAATAACAGCAAAAAGCTGGAGCTTTTCATTAAATCCCATACACAAGCGTTTTCTCTCTTGCAGCTTAAGCCGGAAGTAGTGTCTACTTGATCCCCCCTAAAACAATTAATGGGTTCCTGTTAACCCACTCGTTTTTTGGGGGGGAGTATTGTCTTTCTAAATAATGCAGCAAGATATCCCCACGCAGCCCACATCCACGCTCTGACTAACATATTGTCGCTTGAATCTGGGGCTGAGCTCACATCACAAAACACAACTACAACTCATAGATTCTACACAATGCGGAGAGCGATGGAAGTCTTTGTCTGAGCGCGAAGTGAATCCTCCGATCCAAACGCCTCCACAAGGCCGACACTTTGATGCCCATCTTCATGAAATGAACTAGCAAATGCGGCGTATGATGTCAAGACTATTCAGACAAGGAAGGAAGAGTTAAGGGAACAAAATCAAATCCATTATGGCGAAGGGGATAATAAGTGTCGTTATCACAGAAAAACATAGCATTTGTACAATTTTCCCAAACCACCCCTGGTGATATAAATGTCCAGCAACCATAATCAGTCTGGGATACAGACATGGCCAGAAAAGCCACGATAAATGACATTTCCCAAAAATCACGCTGACATTTTCTCTTATCAAGCAGCAGGCAACGGCATGGTGAGAGCAGGCTTGTCAGTCAGAGGCAGACAGGCCTCACACCTTATCACAAGGACACTCAGCCTCTCTGGAGCTAATGCTGAGACTGGGGATGGAGTTTAGAGATGGAACCGAGAGGCAAAGATGGATACTGACGCCCTAAAAATCAGCATCTATAGGTACGCAGGTCTTCAGATCTTCGGGAGTTAAAGAAAAGGCTGAAAGATGGACATCAGATGGAGCCAGGCTGGAAAAAAACACTGCTACGCCTGTGCTTTTGTTGGAACCTGACTTTAAAGCAGCGGATGCAGATAAGGCTGATGCTACAGCACGACTCTTTTCCATCCTCTTCCCCTCCAACCCCCTCCCCACAACCGCTGCCACCACTCTTCCAGTCAGCCTCCCTCGGAAGCAGACGCAGAGCGGAAAATTAAATATTTAAGGTTGATAATGACGCTCTTCATTAACATGTGATTCTGAATAAAAAGTGGAATACATAAATAAAGAAATAATAGAACGCCTATAAGCGGACATGTTGAATGGCTTTCGGTGGTGATAAAAGGGAGCGAGCGAGAGGGATTTTCTTGGTTGGGGAGAAAAAGATTGGGCAAAGGAGGGAGAGATCAGAAAGAAATGTCAGTCTCGGGGGAAAAAATGAACTTATAATGTGCATTACTGATTGGCATGTCTTTTCTGTTGGCTCTATTCTGATTATTTTGCCTCTATATTTATTAATGCTTCAGCGTGTTCCAGTATTTTCACCTCATCATCAGATTGTATTCCCACTCTTTTACATTCAGATTGTACATTTCTCACTGCAGAAAACTAAACCTGGGCTTCCAACTCTACTTAAGCAGCTGTCTCAGCAACACGACGTTAACAACTGTCACCCAGACGCCTCTCCACTGACAGCACGCAGCCACCTAACACACTACAATGTGGAGGAAACTCTCCTCTTCACTTGAGGTGCTCCAACTGCAGTCGACGGTCCGACTGGTTTGTGCTCACGAGGTAACAGACAAGGGAGAACTTATGTTTTTTTTCTCTTGTGACAAGTGATTCGGTTCGGAGATGGCTGTCTGGTGCGGCATTGTGTCGGTGAGACAATAAAAGTGGGGGAGAAATCCTCTCTACCCTAGCAGCACATGTTTGAGTCAGAGCAAGCAGATCCTGCTAAGCCTCGGTGAGTCACAGCACAGCGAGCAACGCGAATCATCAGCTGTGCTTCTCTGGTGTGTAGGAGCCTTTCAAAGTCAAATGTATTACTTCAGGAACACGGGGTTAAGATCCGCATGAAATGAAATAATAAGCAAGCAAACATCAGTGTTTATGAGGAGGGCACATTAAAAAACATATGATGCCATGAGGAGGATTTCTGATACACAGCACACATGAACGCCATCTGCAGATTGTTTTCCCAGCAGCTGTACAGCACTGGGATCTCAGCTTGTAGTTAACTGTGTGCAGAGGGGTGATGGATGGGTTAACAGGGTATAAATTATATAACAGCAGGGTAAACGCAATACTCTCATTAGATTCCAATGCTTTTATTTTCCCCAGGAGTAGCTACAGTAATTGATGTCTCGATATTCTGTCTGTTTGTTTTACTCTGACAGAATCAGTGAGATAATTCACACTCAGCTGCCACACTGGCACTAAATACAAAGCAACAGCGTTTTTCTCTGACTGCATGGAATAAAAGGCGACTACGGAGAAAAGTAATTTGGGATACGATGATGAAACACGCACTCACGGCAAATAGAGGTCAAACTGGGGGAGTTTTTTTTTTTTTTTGTAGTTGTTGTCGGTGGAAACCATTCTGCCACGTTGACCAGTCTGATCTCAATGCTGCATCAGTGCATACAGTAAAATATGCAGCAAGAAGTGTTAAATAAATGATACTGAGAGACCAGATGAAACCTTTCATTCTGCCACTGTCAGGCAAATAAACAAAAAAAAAACCCCAACAAAAAAACAATAATTTATATGTATATAAAGCAAACACAGTTGGGTGAAACCATCTGTGGACTTCCTGTCTGAAATCCTCAACCAAAAGGTTCAAACAAACAACATAAAATCAAGATGACTTCCAATGATTTGAATTCCTACAATGGATCACTGTACTGGAACTAAAGACCCAGTTATGGTCTGGCATACACGCAGAAACATCATTATTTGTTTACTCTACTCACGTTGTCATGGCGTTCATGCCTCTTTAGTGGAACAGAAACTTCACTGCTGTTGACATCTCGAACAAAAAAACACGCAGGAAGTAAACTATTGATAAAAATGACTCCATGGACGGGTCCTCTACGTCTGAAAGGATTTCAAACATATGTCTGACTTATATTACTGTCATCCCCAACATCCGTCCATGAGACAATGACTTAAAGAAACATCTAATTGGTTCAATGTTCTTGATCCAATAGTTCAGAGGAATAAATTGAAAAGTAATGAGCAACATAAGCACACTTGTTTTTATTTTAGTAAATCGTTAATCTGTGCTTTCCTGTTGAGTTGGGCATCAATCCATTCTGTACCGACAAGTCAAGTCCACACCACACAACTGTAAGGGAGTCTCCATATTGTCCAGGGCATATGGGCTGCCATCTCTCTTTACAATCTTAATGAAAGTTGTCTCTATTATGGAGACAGGGGCTACTCTAAGCCCCCGCCTGTATGAGGGGAGCAGCTCGGGACGTTGGTCCTATTTATTTCCATCTGACATTCTTCCTCCATTATATAGTGTGCCATGCCTCCAGCCACTCAGTCGACTCCCTGTCCACTCTCTTGAAGAGATCTGAACAGCCCTCATTTGAAGATGACATCCCCCCACCCCAACAACCCCCCCCCCCGACCTCTGGTGAAAAACATAAAACAAATGCATCAGAATATGACATATCCAGCATTCCTTGAGCGAGCACAGAGAAGTGGATATTGTTTTGGATCTCAGACGACCAACCTTTACAATCCACTTAAAAGAATCGTTCCATGAAATCCATATATAAATCAAAATCTTAAAAGGTACAAATGGGTCATTAATGTGAAATGACATAATGGCCACACTTTAGAGTCAAACTAGAAACAGATTTTCTTTGTGGAAACATGTGCATGTTTGTGTGCGTGTGTGTGTGTGCACATGTGTCTGCGTGTGTGTATAATGTTTGGTAACACTAGTACTGTATATATAGTTTGAGGGATTTGAAAGAAATAATTACAGACAGACGGTCAACCGATCAATATCTCTCTCCCGTCATTTCATGGCTGAAGGGATAAAAAAAAGATCTGTGATGATATATAAGACTTGGGACAAGACACAAACAAAGCTGATTAGGTGTCATTAGGTCTAACATATTGCAGGAGAATATCAACCAGAAAAGTTGGAATGTTTACAAAAACACATGGCTCTGGTGCTTTATGCACGGGCGCCTCTTTAATGGAAAAAGAAGAGAAAATAAAAAAAAGTGGCGATGCTTACCATATGACATTCATTTTTCAGGGAAGATATCTGACGCCCAGCCCGCTGTCTGTGATCAATACCTAATCTGGGGAAATAAATTGCCCCTGTTTGTCTTTCATCTTGGAGGAAATATATAAGCATTGTGACAACACCATAGAAACATTAATCAAATAATGAAATAATGCTGCAGGAGGGAGAAAAGAACCACTCTCCTGCTTGCTGTGATATTAACTGTGACCTAATGCTGTTGACATCCTTGCATCTTGTATCACATCTTGTTACTTCGGTGCAGTCAGGGGGACTTCAGCAGAGATCATCTCCTCTCTTTGTCAGAAAGCAAAGCGATGAATTGGATATCTAAGAAAAGGCATGGGTCCCCTGTGCAAACTGTGAATAATACACTGTAACATGCATGGATGTCATACACTTGTGCTTCTGACCTTCTTCTATCTTGACAGTAAAAAACTCTTCTTCTTTTTTTTTTTTTTTCATTTATTCTCAGCACTTGTCTTTGCAATTACCATGTTCCAATCTTGCCTTGTCCCCACAGTCACCCACAATACCCAGAAGGATCGGCAGTCTTTCTTCTGGTGCAGCAATTACTGCCCCTATCTCTTTGAAACAAAAAAGTTTGGTGTAGGATATTAGAAAATGTCAAATTCAGGTTATATTTCACTTAAGTCCAAAGGCGATGCTGTGTGCTCTCAGGAAACACTATTTTCACAGCCTTTGCATTATGCATGAACCTTAAGGTCCGTCATTATTTTCCAGAGCAGGCATAGGAGTATTGTTTGCTATCAACAACACATAGAATACAAACAGCAGGTATTGACATTCATGACAGCGTGCGGTGCCCAGTCAAATTCAGCAGCTCAATTAACCAAATGAAAGGTGATTGATTTGAGCATTTATTTCACTTTTTTAGCCAGCTTTTATGAAGTACAGTGTGCCCTCGTGCATTCGCGCATCAACGCTCGTAACTTCACCTCATTGTGGATTTTTGGTAGGCAGTCACGTGATATCGTACGCTCATTCCTTTGGCTGACGGCATCCAGTGCGCTACGTTTCGTGAGTTTCAGACTTCAGTGAGACACAAAAGTGCTTTAAACCATCTATCGGAGTGTGGGACAAAGTAATACAGATAGAAGGTGGTTTAATATCAGTATGGGGAGGGTTCATAAACGTTTAAATTACCAATAAATAATAAGTTAAATAGTTTGTTGCTCTATTGCAGAATTCATTAATTGTGTGTGGTTCCTGGAACGCATTAACCGCAAAGAAGAGGGCACACTGTATTACTTTTTCAGAGTTGAGTCAAATACTTCCTCCTTTGCTGATATGCATGAACAGTAGCCTTTTATCACAATCCTGCAGGACGGACTAATCTCATTCCAGTCTTTCACCTGCATGCCTGACATGCTTTGCTAGAGCTCCTGATGAACCTTCTCAGGCAGGCATGACACCACTGTCAGTAATGGTGCCAGACGTTCATAAACTGCCACCGTTAGTTCGACTACTAAAACCACTATTGGGAGCAATAACACCGATAATGATTCTCATAAAAATAACAATATTCCTCACAGCGCAATTTATACAAAACTTTTTATTTGGGCTAGTAAATCGTGTAAAGACCTGACAACTTATGATGCACGAGTCACTATAAAAAGTATTTAAGTAACCAAAGACATTTTTGCACCTGCAATTTGCTTGTGCTTAAATTAAATTTTTTAATTCTTTCTTTTTTATTTGCAATCCTGTAAATTTGCTCCTCTAGTCACATACATGATTTTACTTGAAAAGGAACAACAGCTGTTCATTGCTCTGGTTTAAAAGCTGCTTTTATGACCTGCTCAGTGCTACAATCTCTCTGACAAAGAAAAGCAGTTTGTTACTAACAATTTTTTTTTTTTTTTAAATATACACTGTTTTCTAAACATTGGTATTTATATATATTGTGTTATTTTTACATATATGGTAAATCTTAGATTTGGTGTGTTCAAAGTCAGAATCTCCATGTTATATCAGACTGTCAAAATTGTCTGATTCTTTATCTACTCCTAGTTAAAAGTCTGACAACAAACAAATAAATAAAATAAAAACAAATCATTATTAGACTGCCATCTAATAACAGGTCGACAGTCAGCGATGCTGCAGGAGTTTATCTGGTTTATGACAGCATAACTCAGCTAAAATTTCAAGTTCAGGCAGATTACTAATTCCACCTATCACATATCTTAAAAGGAAAAAGAATGACACGCTGTGGCGACCATTAAGGGGACAAGCCGAAAGGAAGTTTTATACAGAGGAGACACGGCATCAACTTCCACAGTTATGCTGATGACACACAACTATACGTCATCGTGTCTCCTGATGACATAGGGCCATTTGACGCCCTTTTTACTGCGTTGTAGACATCAAGTCATGGGTGGTAGAGAATTTCTTACCGCTCAAACACAACAAAATTGAGGGTCAGAGAGAGAGAGAGAAAATTTTATCACAATTACAGGATCTTAAACCAACAAAGTCAGTAAAAAAAAATCTGGGTAGGATTTTTGACTGTACACTGAATTTTATCCCAAATATAACAAAGTTAGGTTTTTATCACCATAAGAACATAGCCAGAGTCTGCCTGTTTGTTTGTTTTTTGTCAGGCCAGTACGGAGGTACTAATGCATGCCTTTATCTCTTGTCACTTAGATTACTGCACTGCTCTCAAGAGTATTTTAAATCGCCAGCTATTACAAAACTCAGCCACACGCATGCTGACGTGGACCAGAGTGGGAGCACCTTACACCGGTTCCAGAGCTAACACACTTTTCTTCAGGATCAATTTTAAGATTCGTTTAATACTTTTTAAATGTCTTAAATGTCCTTGCACCCTCTAATTTTTCTGATCCACTTTTAATCCTTTCAACCCTCATGGACCCTGACGTCCTCCGACACTGGCCTATTGAACATACCGAAACTTAGAACAAAAACCCACGGTAAGGCAGCAATTAGCCACGATGGCCCCCACATGTGGAACAGCCTGCCGGAGGGCCTCAGGACTGCAGAGACTGTTGATATTTTTAAAAGAAGATTAAAGACACAGCTTTTAAATCAGGCTTTTAACTAACATTTTAACCCTTTCTTATATCAATTTAATTTGATTTTGCTGCTTTTATCCTGCTTTTACAGATGAATGACAATCTTAAATAGTTATGTTTTTATTTTACTCATATTGTATCTATTCTATTTTCAAATATTACACATTTTATTGTTTTGTGCAGTTTTTATTTCATTTTAATAACTCTTTTAGTCCTATTTTACACTTGAAGTTTTTAGTTTTTACTCCCGTATTTCATCAGGGGTTCACACTGGGAGCAGTGTCCAGTCTGCTGGTGGGGGGTGCTGTCCTTGGGTCCCTTCAGCTCAGCTGGCTGGGGGTTCCTTCCTTTTATGTGGGGGTCCACCTGTCTGTCGGAGGCAGGGTGCTAGCCCCCCTGTTGGCACATCCTGTGGCTCATCCCAGTGTGGATGTGATTTGATATGAAATACATCTCCATATGGAATACATGTGGAACCATGCATTTCATATGAAATGCATAGATTGAAGCCAGTTATCAACCAAACTAATATTATAATTCTAGTGTATAAATCCTGTCTTCAGGATTCAGCCACAGGTCTTTCACTGTGATGACGTTCAAGCAGCCTGATGAAAAAGTGAAAAAGCCTGGTGATGTAACGCCCGCTGAGGCTGGACACACCACACCCTGTTCACGCACCGCTGCAGCCTTCCATGAGAGTTTCTTTTCCTCCGCCATGTTTGCAAACACAGACAAAGTAGCAGCAGAAGATCGCACATTTTTAGCAGGCTTTTTTTTTTTTTTTTTTCATGGGTGGCATATGCAAAGTCTGCCATTCCATTAAAAGGTCTTGGTGAGGAGGTCACTCTCAAAAAACTGAAATCTGACTCTGCTCAGGAAGAAACTGCTGATGAAGTGTTAGGGAAAAAAAACCGCTGTGTAACAAAATGACTTTGGAGTGGATCTGGCTGGCGAGCAGTCCACCGACATCTGTCTTCTACTAGTTTAGCAATTTTATATTTGTCCAGGCTTGGTGAGGCAAAGTCAAGTGCTGTAGTTGCTATAGAAACAAAACAGGATGGACAGAAAGGACAGAACTGTCAGCTCTGTGGTTGAAGGTCTGAGATGAATAGATTTTCATTGTGTTTGCTTGTTGGCCGTTTGAGGGAGGTTTGACTAAAAGAAAAGAAAATACTAATATCCTGTTTTGGCAGGAGAATAGCTTGTTTAACCTTTGACCCGACATGTAATTTGTAACCAAGAGGAAAATGAGCAATATTCCACCAGCCGACTCCCTGTTTAGGGCAGCACAGATGAACCTGAAAGTGCAAACGATTCTTGCGCAGAAAATCTTGCTCCAAAAGTCAAGGTTGACAGATGGTGGAGCTCCAGATTGAGCCTCATCATTTTAAGTGCAATCATGCAAAAGAAAGTACAGCTTCGCCTCAAAGAAAGCTGTTAGAAATACAACAGAGATGGGTTGCACGTTTTCTCCCAGTTGGTCCACGAAGGTTTTCCGCATACACACACAATAAGACTGTCTACAAGACTGTCACATTTAATCAGAGAGAGCAACTCATCTGTGTGAATAACAGAGGCTTCTTGTTACCTGACCTCCAAGATGAGCCATATACTCTACTGTTACTGAAAGCACATTCAATTACCCAGA
Source organism: Antennarius striatus (assembly GCF_040054535.1). NCBI lineage: Eukaryota > Metazoa > Chordata > Actinopteri > Lophiiformes > Antennariidae > Antennarius > Antennarius striatus. The sequence goes on from NC_090779.1 coordinate 9,737,115, forward strand.
CTGGAAACGGCTCCGGGGTGCCGAATGGGTGAAGAGAGCCAGACAAGAAAGAAATTAAGCTTGTTACAGGCTGATTTTCAACTTCACTTAATTCAGCTTCCTTTTTGCAGATCCCTCCCATAGCCCCCCCCCCCCCCCCGCTCCTCTACATGGAAGCAGGATTTACATATTGCAGGTAAACTGGGGAATTAAGAATGCAGATCAAATTAAACCTCTAGGGAGCTAATTAGTTACAATTAAGTTTCTGCTTCACTTGTTGTGTGGGATTATTTGGTAAACACCTACAGAATGTTGAAAGAATCTTGGCCTTTTCCCTGAACTTGAGAAATGCTCGATTCATCTAGAGGAAACAGTTTGGTTTTTTTAAAATCAAATTAATGAATGTGTGAGGATCCTTCAGTGGGTTATTGACATCAAAGTTCATAGTCGCGTTGGAGGAGCAGAACACGCACTCTGTAGGCTTTTTTTTTTTATTTTTTTTTTAGGAATCTAAGAGGTAAACGAGGTCTGTAATCTGAGACTGTGAACACAAAGAAAGGCCAGTGTCATTATCAGAGAGAGCGAAGAAGTCATTGCACAACCAAGGCCCGCTTTGAGTTAATTGCATACCGACTTCATTAACCTTGGTGCTCAGTACTAAGCAGCACATCCACAATCCTTCATTCTGCCTGGGCTACAGCTCACAGAGAGAAACTAAAAACTAACAAAGACTAAGATAAGAGAAGCTTTTGTGGCTGCATATTGCTGAACTGATACCATCAAGACAGGTGCAACCGCATGTAACGTTCAACAACATACGCAAAGACGTTTCACTCGCCCCTACAGGAGACACCTGCAGCCAGTCAAAGGTGTGTTCGTTGGCTTTGTCCTGACTTTCACAAATCACCACTCATTTCTGCCTTACATAACACATACACGCAAGCACACACACACAGCAGAGCAACGATCCACGTGTCCTTTGTGGCCCACGAGAAACCTTTGACTGGTGGAATGGTTCTCTTATCATGAGATTAGCCTGACTGTGTGGTGAAAAGATACAAATATTTTTTTTAATTGCTGGAACATGACCAAGACAATAAAGAACAAGAAAACTTGTCCAAGGACAATGATTTTTGTGGTATACATCATGGGTCAATTTTAATCACTTATATAATTTGCACTGTCTTTGTTAACATAATATGAGATCCAACATGGTTTGTGTTTTTCATTCAACAGCTTCCTCTATAAGATATAAACCCAGCACCAAGCTGCTTTCCGAAAACATTTAAATTCATATTTGATCCGCCTTCTCCCAGATAGAGAGGCTCTGCACTAGTACACTTTGTGTTGGTGGAGGTGGGAGCACAATGAAGTGGAAGTACAATCTGTAGTTCAAACAGTGGGACGAGTCCTCCAGATGATGCATCCTCTTGGCATATGAGCGGAGGTCTCTGGGTACAGGTAAAATTGAGAGAAGTTACTCTCAATGTAATTACACAAAGATGATGTTGAATAATCCTTTGTAATCTGTTTAAGGCTTAACAGATATAATTTCATTTAAAAGTTACTCTACATTTCTTCAAGACAATATGTAATACTGTATATTAAAGTCATAAATACAGCATTTATGTCCTAAAATGATTGAGATAAGCTTCTTTTGATGATGAATTCTTCTGCAGCAAACATTTAAAAGGTGTTTGTGGAGAATTTACAACCCTCTGCATACCTCAGTGCTACATGGAAACAACACAAGACACAAACAACACTAGCTCTGTTTAAGCTGAACTTATTCAGTGGCACATGTACACCACCAGAGCTTGAACTTCAATACATACAGTATTATTTATTTACGTACGTATGTGGAAAGTCCCTATCTTCTTTAGTTGTTTTTCTTGATAATCTTTTTGTTGTCTGAGAAATTTCACCGTATTCTCATTGAGCATGGGATGAGTAGATCACAGAATTTGTGGTTGAACTGTCTCTTTAAATGCTGTAGGTACTTCAATTTAAATTCCACCCACATCCAGTGATTTGGTATGGAGACAGAAATCTCAAAGACTGACATCCGAACCTTTGACACATAAACAGAACTACTCCTGTTGCTAGACACCACTAAAGGTGGAAGGGATATTATGTTTCTGTAATTTAAAACAGCCTGAGTTTCGTGACCTGTTTAGGTTCCCTTTTGGTTCCTTCATCCTGTTTCAATCCCTCCTCAGCAGGCATACAAGACACACCTGGACGACAGACTGCAGCTGGCTACTCCAGCCAACCTCGACTCTTTCTTGTTGCCAGATGATTACAGTGCGCCCTCACGCATTCAGGCATCAACGCTCGCCACTTCACCTCATCGCAGTCACATGATACTGTAACGTGCATTCTATTGGCCGACAGCATCCGGAAGTGCACTCGGTTCCGTGAGTCTCGGACTTACATGAGACACAGAAGTGCTTTAAACAGTCGATAAGAATGTGGGAAAAGGTGAAACAGATAGAAGGTGGTTTAATGTCAGTATGGGGAGGATCATAAACGTTTAAATTACTGTAAGTAATAAGATAAATAGATTGTCGCTCTATCTCAGGCTTTGTTAATATCGTGTGGTTCCTGGAATGCATTAACCGCGAGTAACGATAGCGCACTGTGCTTTCACTTTTCGTCCACGGCTTACTCTACAAACTCACCAGTCTCAAGGTTATAGACTTTTGTGAGTATATTTATTTGTTACTTTGCCCTTTAATGACATTTCTCCATCGCAACTTTGTGAATTTTCATGTTTTACCTGAAATTTTTATTTATTTTTGTTGTTGTTGTTTCACTTTGTTTAGCTAATAATTCTGTGTTCTGTTTTCTTCTCTGCATCCAGGTCCTGGCTTTCTGTGAACATGTCCTAATAATACAAAAAGGAATAAATTATTTCGATAATCCAAAACTTTATAATCACTGAGATTAACAAGCACAACACTGATGCTCTTTTCAGGTGGTGCAGGAGATTTGCAAACATAGTGTCTGTGAGCTACATGCATAAGTTGTCTTTAGTATTCTGCGCACCAGTAACTCAAAGTGTTTCGTAATATGGCAGAGAGGGAATTGGCACCTGCTGGGCAAACATACCATATATTGTAATGCAGCTTAGCAGCACTTGCCCAGCTCCTTGCACTACAAAGCAGTCCATCAAAGTGAGATCTAAGAGTTAGAGAGAGGAGGATCACGATTCTTTTCACACCTTGTCAGATGGATTGCCTCTGCCAACTCCAGAGGTTTTCCTCTGCACTGCAGGAGCATCTCTGTGCAGTGGGACGGTAAAAAAATTACAGAACTTTTTAATGTAGGGTAGCTGAAGAGTGGTGCACTAATGCATATGTTCTTGTTTTTCTTTTTTTTCTTTTTTTTTTGGGGGGGGGGGTTTGAAAAAAGTATATTTAACTACATTTTTTAGTCATATTTCTTCCAGTGCATGAATTTGAACTTCGGGACATTAATTTTACAAAGCACAACACGGTTGTGTGCAAAACATGACAGAGACGGACACTGCAAAGAGTGAAAGGTGTAGTCAGAAAAAAGTGACAACAACATTCTCCTTTTCACTGAGAACAGAATGTGTTTCCAATACAACTAAAAAAGTTTCATTTCCGTTTAAACAACCTTTTGACGGCACTGATTTAAAAGACAAGATACAGTGGTAAAGAGCTCTAATTTTCTATGAACGTAGGGGCTGGATTCTTCATATTAGTATGACATTTTTACAACTTCATCCACTCACCATATGCATGTTAATATGAACATCCCTCATATTTCAGCTACTTACATTATTATTATTTTGAAATGTATTCATTCAGGACATTATTGTTTTTTTGTGAATAACAACCACAATAGTAGACATAATGAAAAAGGCCCTCAACAACAGGCCGATTATATACCATACTAAGCACCCCTACTGTTCAGGGTCTTCATAAATGTCACAGGAAAAGCTCTTTGCTACATGCCAAAGGCCCTCGTCTCCATTAACACTGTGCCAGGGGAGACTCAATAAGACTGACAGGCGGCAACAATACTGAAAACTCTCCCAACTGTGAGGAGAGGCACAAAATGAAGAGAAGTGAGAAAAATGAGTTTGGAACTTTCATTGTCCTGTGCCATCCCTCCGCACAGATGCGCAGCTGAGACAGTGCAGCTGGCCAACTGACAAATTGGAAAAAATAGTCCAATTTGAGCTGGTCGTTAGCAGTCGGAGCGCAGCATTCCAGATAAATGAGCGGCTGCCTCAGGTATGGCAGGAGATCTTCCTGAAGCATTCCTGGGAGACCGGTCCGTACCACTGCAACCCCTTAGCCGTGCCTTCGATCCAAAAGGCCCGACGCTACAGCAGAGGTGACCTTGCAGTGCCGGTCCTGCCGGGCTTCTTATTTTTACACTCCCCATCACAGCCCTCTCTTCTTCCTTGGCCTGCACTTCTTCTTTTTTTTCTAATCCCCATTTAAAGAGGCAGTGTGGTGGTTTTTATATCATTAACTTCCCCTCTCCCTTTGCTATTTGCCTACAAACAGAAATAGCCATCAGGGGAGAGCCAGAGAGAGAGAACTGGTACTTGTTTGGGCTGAATCCAGACTGAAAGGCCGAGGGAGGGAAACTCCATTGAAAATGTCTATGAGGTGTTTCGCTTACTCAAACACTTACTACGGATGTTTGGACTCTGACCCTCCCTTGTCGATGCTACAGTATGTAAGCCTGCCTCAGTGTTTACGTATGCCACAGTGTGCCAGCGTCTGCCACTGTGCCTAAATATATGTTTCACTTCCAGCTGCCAGAGCAAGGCCACTTTCTTCTGCACACCCACTGTGGCCTGTGGGACCGTAATCTTTGTCAATGCCACGCCGGTTACATTTCACAAGAGCGTTGAATGGAGTGGGCCAACCAAACACAGACATGGTTAATTCCACTTGTTTTTCACTCTATTTTCAGGACACAGCTTGTGAGACCCTGATCCAGAGGCAGTATTTTGACATTACCAGATTAGAAATGAATCAGATGCCAATTCAAAGAGTGGTTAAAAACCCTGGATGAGCTGTCTGCAGTAGCAGCCGCATGGAGCAAAGAAAGGATGAGCAGCAAGAGAAAGAAAACTCCCAAAGAAATATGCTCTTTCACATATGACTATGTGATATTTTTACATGAGGAATTAATCATTTCCAACTGTAATCACTGCAACTATACATTTCAATACAAACCATTGTGTGTCTCTTATAAGCCCCTCCACATTCCATACAATTACTTCCTGACATCTACTTCATTGAATAAATCCTGACTATCGATGAGCATGCACAACTTGAAAAGGCACATTCTGAGAGCTATGTAATGAGTGCCATGTTCATTTAATACAGTATGTGAGAAAAGAGCATGTGACATTCCTTTGTAATCTATTACTAGCAATAGTTCTTTTTCTAAAAGCTGACACCATCATTCACACAACTACTGCCTGATCTGACAGTAATTGCATTGAATCAATGTCAACAATGCTTTGGTGAGAAATTCTACTACATTTTCTCGTGATGTCATTCTTCTAAACAGAAACAGAACATGATTCAACTTTGTCGAGGTCTGAGCATCACAAAGAGTGATGCAATAATTTACATGTCATTTGTAATTATGTATTCCTAAAGGGCTTGTGTCAAAATTATGGTATAGTTTTAGTTTTTTTAACTAGTAATTGATAATCAAAGAGTAGAGTACAGAAGAGAAGAGAAGAGAAGAGAAGAGAAGAGAAGAGAAGAGAAGAGAAGAGAGAGCGCAACTTGAAACAATTTGGCAAAAAGATGACAGAGACATGTTTCGCTGTGGGATTTGTCCAATTTCCTCAGTGATATGGTGTGTATGTAGATTCCATCATCCATCTGTAGGTGTAGCTGGTCACCCCACCCAGGCCCTCCCCCTAACCAACAAATGAGACTCTGGTCTGACAGGTACGCTCATTATAAATGAGGATGTACATTTGTAGGGGTGGAGATAAGGGAGAGTCAAAGCAAGAGCACCAGGAGTACCCCCACCCCACCTACCCCCCCATGTGTGTGTGTGTGTGTGTGTGTGTGTGTGTGTGTGTGTGTGTGTGTGTGTGTGTGTGTGTGTGTGTGTGTCTAGTCCTCATGTGGAAACATGAAGACCAGAAGTAAAGGGTGAAAGTGTCTGGATCATGACCTTTCCTCAGGCGAGCTGAGACAAATTAGAGCCAGACACCTGATGAGAAGAGACTGAGGAGACCTTCCAAGATGCTGCACATGAACCAGGCCACATTGTCCAGCTATTTTAATAACAAGCTGGGGATCTGAAATGTATTTCAGTCTTTATCACCAAACCAAATGATGAAATTTAATAGCGTCAATCAGTTATTTCACTTATTAGATATTATGGGGGTTTTTTAATAACAAAAATAGAGGGCTAAACCCAATGAGTCCCCACTGAGACAGGTAGCAAACATTTCACTCCTGCATCCTCGCTGCTGGCTCCCAGTGACAAAGCAAATGCTGTGAGGACTCAAAGGCAGCATATATCCTCACAACACACTACCTCAGCTATGGAACTAATTGTTTCCATTTCAAAGCCGATTAGCCGCCTCAGGGAAACTTTGACGGTTGGACACCACAGAACCAAGCTGAACACACCAGTGCATCTTCTTCTCAGCACTCTGGTTCAGAGAGACCCTCACATAGCATCACAGTCCATCTCTGTCAAGATTAACAACAGCTACAAATTACAGACCAAATAAAATGTTCTCCCTGAGGTCAAAAGGGGAAAAGACTCATGGAAGTTCCTTTCTTCACACTGGTTTAATTGCTGGGGAAAACTGAGAGACAGAGAGGCTATTGCTTAATAAATCAGAAACAAGTGCTGAGATTGGCTTGACATAGACGTAATTAACCATGGATTCAGAGCCGGGGAGCGGACCTGTTATGCACAGCAACGGAGCTTGAAGATTTGGGTATAATGTGCAATTTTCAGTGGAATATGACTGAAGTAATTGATCTCAGTGCAAAAAGGAATTAGGCTGATGAAACATCCAGGGAAAGTTTGGGAAGTTACGCTAACGTTATTGTGATGGGTTTGAATTAAAGTTCATGCTCTTTGAAGCTCTTCATTTCATAAGACTGGTAATAATGACACATCATGCAGTGTACTTGTATTGTGTGTGTGTGTGTGTGTGTGTGTGTGTGTGTGTGTGTGTGTGTGTGTGTGTGTGTGTGTGTGTGTGTGTGTGTGTGTGTGTGTGTGTGTGTGTGTGTGTGTGTGTGTGTGTGTGTGTGTGTGTGTGTGTGTGTGTGTGTGTGTGACACTTTCTTACCTGGGGTGAGGTGCAGTAGGCAGAGGTGACCGTCATCAATTGGAGAGCGATATGAGAACAGAAAAAAAACATTTCTAATTAGGGACGTTTTTGAGAAACACTGAAGATGGATTTTTACAACAACACACCCATATTAACACTGGTAAAAATACTTAAATACTGTAAAAGTACTGTCTTCTTATCTTGAATGTTGTCTGTCAGCATTTAGGCATATCTGTTTATATCCATGTCAAGCATGTATGTACATGTTTATGTGTGTGTCTATTTGTCTATGCAAATATATATGCATGTGTGTATGTATGTACAGTATGTCTGTATTTATACATGTGTGTATGAACCATTCATCTGATCTACCTTTCATGAGTTTCTAGGGACTCGTTTCGGTAAATTCTGAACATGTAAAATACCACTCAGTGCAGCAACGGATGCACCAACATTAAGAATTATAAAGATTAAAGATCCCTGTATTAATCTCAAGTAGGTGAAATTACTTTTTCACTTTTGTTAGTACTCATTACACATTTCAACCTAAATAATGTCATAAATCACAAAAAGCATCAAGATGGCAGCATGTGGTTAAAAACCAAACATCCATGGGCTCAAGTGTAATTTTTCTGAAGAATAATCCATAGTTTAAAAATCTCACCCTCAAGTATTGAGATGATTTTGGACTGAATTGAAATGATGTAGCACAAAATCACACCTCTCCTTAGTTTACTTTTATATTTAATTTTTAATATATAAAACCTGTTGTTGATAGCAGCAGTAACTCTACTAACTGCAATCTCCCTCTTTCTCTCGCTCTCTCATTTCGTATTATTGTGTTTTATTAAACGAAATGGAAATGATTTTTTTATGGATATGATACATTTTTATGGCCTCAGTGTGTGAATTGTCAATAGACACAGACGGATGGACGGACAGATGGATAAATAGACAGCAAAGACAGACACTCTCCACGAAGTCTCTTTACTTTGTCCCGTGTCCGTAAATCAAACACAATCACAGAAGCAGGTTAACACAGTGGAGTGAAAGTCAACGTGGAGAGGAACGCTGTTGTTTGAGGTACAGATTACGTGACGATGGCAGTTGTTGCTAAAGAAAGGTTTGTGGAGCCGTAATAGAGAGGATGTCTCAGCAGGAGAGCCTTCAGCCAGGACTGAATACTGATGCATCTGACTGGTTGCCACGTCTATGGGATCTAATTTGAAAGGTGGACAGTGATGAATGTCTTCCCTCCACTTACTGGCCGTCTGATGTATTATGCATCCCCATCTGATCAGAGAGGCTGATGAGGCGCAGGGAGATGAGGGGTGTTCATGTCCGACGCACCCTGACATTGGTTATATAAATGACTGCACCTCCACGCCTTTCATTTCCCAGCTCACAGGTCACGGGAGGAGTTAATAGGGCCATCGTTAATAGGGGATGACTGACTTCAGCTGGGGCCGCCCGTGCATTTTGATGGGCTACACGTTTGACAAAGTCTCTTAACTCAGTGGATGAAACACACTCCCCTGTCAGCCTGGAGTCTAATTGTCAGAGACACAAATGTGGGCAGCAGCAGGAGGATGGTGCTACCTGCTGCCCAAACACCGCTGTGATCATCTGTCTGTGTACATCTTGACTCTGCATGAGAAAAGGTGAGCTTACTTCAGTTTTCCTTTGTCAGACAGACATGGAGGAAAAAAGGACATTTATTGTTACAACCCCAAAACTACAAAACCCATGATTTGCACTTTTGCTTTGATGCGTGGCTACTGGACATCATGTTGGGCCGTTGGTGTGTCTTCCACTGTATGACCGAAGGAGTGAAACCTTCTATTAGCCTGTAGGAAAAGGCTGGGGTACTATGCCATGTTTTCTTGTCTCACCAGGAAAACAGCATTGGTATTTGAGCCTCTGCTGCGGGAGAGGAGTAGGCTCATTCTTTGTTTAAGTGTCCACCAGGAGAGCACTCTCTTACACAACCAGGGCTCCTGAGCGCCCATCAACTGCACATTCTAATGTGCTGAAGCAATATTAACTGCAGCAGCAAATAAAGAAGCCCCGGCCCAGACGGGCACAACGTGGGCCCTAACAAGTTTATGGCGGCCCTAATAGAGCCATTTTCACATCAGCTGCTGTTTTTGGGGTTTTTTTGTCAGATCAGGAGCTACTCTACCCACTCCCAGCTGTGATTTTCTCTCCAACAGTCAGCTCACGGCCCACATATCAAGCCCGTACAACGGAAGGTCAACGTTGGTGGAGATAAACCCATTCAAAGAGAGAGGCCCACACATTGACACACCCTACAAAAGCTTTTCAGTTGAGAAAACATCTCCTGGAAATACAAAACAGGAAGTGCAATTATTCCTTTTTTTTTTATAAAAAAAAAAGACTGCAAGGACTAAAATTCACAGTGATTAAGAGCTGTGAATTTAAGGATGCATCCGGTGGCGCCGACTCTAATGTCTTTTATTTTCAGTCATTAGCTGAATTCTGAATTTAACCAAGGCACTCATTTGTATAAATCCATATGCTGATTATGCAGCAAACAGCAGTGTTTACCAGCCAGAGACCAAGGAAGCCATCTTTAATTCATTAGAAAAACACACTTTGTGGGAAGACTTTCAGTGGAGGCTTTACATTGCTCAGCCTAATTTAATGCATGTTCAGTATGCAGAGGAGGTCTATGTTAAAGTAGCGGATAAAAGGTGAGAAAGTGCAGGGTGAAATTCAGTCCTCCTCCAATGAGCCATTAATTAGTGCTGAAGGAGGTGAACGACGTGTTCAAGAGCTGAGGATTCTTCATTAGTCATATCGAGGCTGCACACCAGTCATACACACACGCAATTAGACCTCCCACCCTGCAGGCAGCAGCAGCCACTCCACCACGGGAGTGAGCCGTAGGGTGGGATCGTCGCAAAGAAGCTAATGTCCACTTTGTCTGTACACGATGTCAATGTCAGCTTTACATCCCCATCAGCCACCTCACATCACACCGCTGCTTTGATTTCAAATACATGCATCCTATTATGACGTATCTGGCTGTTATAATTAGACAATTGAAGTAGATTTCATGAGAAGACACTGGACGTGATCTAATTAGCGTTGTAGTTAAGTGCTAAATCAAAGTTGTAGCACATATGCTTTTGTTTGAGTCTCCTTTCATCTTTGGGGGATGTCATTAATTTATCTTCAAGACGCTAAATGAGCCAGAATATTAAGTACCTGATTGACATGCTATAGCCCAACCAGATATGGTACACATGCTTTTTGAAGAAGATTTTTTAAGTCTTCAGGGGAATTGTGAAGGTTTTTTTTTTTTTTTCTTGTTTCATGGTGGGGCAGTATTTTCCTTTTTTTAAGCAGTGGCTACCACTGATGGATGCGATGGATTAGAAATATATCCACTACAAAGCTCTTGTGAACAGCTACTTACTGCAAAATATGACTTGGCTCTAAGCGTGTGCATATTAACATCTGCACCATTTTCTTGAACATATTTTATGCAGCTGGAATGCTTAATTCAACTCGACAATTTAAAACAACCAAAAAGAGACGTCAGTTAAACCAGTGTAGGTGTTGTCCTTTGATCAGAATTTTATATTGACGACTATAACACATTTTTCTGTATTTCCTTTAACATAAAAAGCCATATATATATATAAATATATATATATATGTATATATATATATATATATATATATATATATATATCGTATATGTATACAGTATATTTACAACAGTAGAGGGGTAGACAGTGAGAAAGAATGAGGAGGCTGTTCACTGTGTTGAGCATATCCATCCATGCTAATGCAAAACATGTGTATGCGTCCACATGCACGTATGCAAGCACACTCACTCGTAAACAGCCTGATAGCCCTACTACTTATTTATGTTTGTGTGTGCTTCCTGTCTTGATGGTTAAGTGGCTAAGAGACCAAAAAGTGAAAAATAAGACAACAACAGCAATATAGTCATTTAAACAGAGTCTATTCTGAGTCTGGGACAGCTTTCTCTCTCCGTTGCTGAATTAATCAAATCCAAAGGACATCATCTTCAAACTCGACATCCCCCTAAAGGCGAGCATCTCATTCCGTATGCAGCTGAGGAAGCTTCACAACATCCTAAAAATACAGCGCTCCTGGAACAGAGAGGTGCTCTACCAGTCTGAAGGGAGGCAAGAAGAACTAGCAGGCCCATGGGAATAGACATTGTGATTAGATGCAAAAACTCTGCTTTCATAAACAGCATTAGTTCTTGTTAGACATCCCACCCCTCCCACAGATGCAAGCCCTGTCTGTTTTGCAAAGCAGGGAGACGACATCATTGTTTTATTTGCATTTTCCTTCCCTGATCTCTTTACCCTGACATGTTAAACACTGCTGGGCGAAAGCTGTTGCTGTCAGACAGGTGTTCTGGGCCCAACGCTTGGTCCATGTTCGTCATCTGCTGGTTCCTGTTTCTGGTAACAAGAAGCCAGCTCATCGTAATCTTTTCCCCCCTTCTACCCGCTGCTTCTTTGAACTAATCAATTTGCCCCAGGCTATTGCTCTCCTGTGATCATATAATATGAGTCCGATAAAAAGGCCTAATGCAACACTTGAACAGTGCATCAGTTAATTTAGCTTTCTACCATCAGTGTTGGTGTGAAGAAGAATATTAAGGTTCATACATCCTGTATTTAATAATTTAAACACAAATTGTATATTCTCATTAATGGTTATTGCTACAGCTTCTGATCATATTATTGATATTTGCCTTATTGTACATTCAATTTCTTTTAAAGATCCATATTTGCTCCAAACATTTTGCTTATCAGCAATCGATCTCTGTAAAAGTTTCTTTTGAATGTTGAGTAAGGGTTGCAGTGAATACAAATGATACGACTAAGCATTCAATTTCAAAAGGTAATGGGAGCGGACGATTTTGCCTCCTATCACTCAGTGTCAGCACCAGTTATCAACAAATTTGTCTTCCTGCCAGTTTGCCACTCATTCAACTTCCTCATTACTCCACTGCCTATTTCAAGAAAAATATATAATTTCAGAAGCAAAGCAACACTTTCTGAAACCTAGACAATGGATGTATGACTGCTCTGCCACGATTAGAGTTTAGCTAATTAAGATATGCATTACGTCAGCTGTATCTTAGTAAAGGCCCAATGCCCTCTGGTGTATTTTTGCAGTGATGTTGCATGCTTTACCAGCCTTTTCCGTGATATATACAGATTTAATATTAAACAATTGATCATCATTGTCATTAGACAAAGTGGCATTTTATAACAATTTTATTATAAAACCATGAGAAGCAAGGTTCGGAACAATTTCATAAATCAGCTCATTTCCCTCTGTTTTTAAAGGAATTTAAGGTGAAAAATAAATGACCCATTCAGTCACATTCACTTATAGGTCCACAAGGCCTAATTCGACTGGGTGTCCAGTAATGTGCAAGACAAGAGCACACCATCACTCTATAATGTCTTTACATCGTTGAGTGATGTAAAGACATTATAAAGACATCATAAAGACATCATAGTTAATCTGTGTTTTAGATTAACCAGTAAATGTGTTAACTGATGACTTTTCGATGAACATGTTAAAGTAACTACGGATGAAACTATCTTGAAAATATCTTCAGAGTTGTCCAAATCAAAGCTAGTGTTCAGAGGAACCTAACAAGATGTTCTTACGTAACGATGAAAAATGAACTGAGACGCTCTAGAACAAGTTCCATTTACAAAACGTCAATCATGATATGAAGTAAAAATACAATGCAGCTAAAAAAAAACAGCACTTTTTAAAAAAACATTTATTAGTTCATTTGAAAAGGTTTTTACTCCCGACTACTTCATAAACACCAACTGCTTTGTCTGCATACACAGCTTGTTTTCAGTGAAGCTTGAATGACGTTAAAGTCACATCCTTCATTTACATCATGGTTTATTTGCTATTTCCATTATGCTTTCTGACCTCCGTTTCCAGCATTTGCAATCAGGTTGTATTAATGTGTAAAAGCAGGTGGGTGGAAATGCACTGCATCGCTCCATCACTTTCAGCTTTCAGGCAAAGAAAAAAAAAATTGTATTGAGTTATATTTTTTACATGGAGCTTAAAAGTCATTTGGAGAAAAAAATGCATTTATTCTACTGTTGCTTTCTCGCTCTTGCTCTCTGGTTGGTCTCAGTTATTTACAGTAATAATTTGCAAATATAGTTTCAGGAGATATTTCATAGCTGGATTGAGGAAAACCCTTAACAACATTTCAAAACAGCCAGAAGGTAGACATATTCAATTTCCTAAATCCATTTTGAATACTGTGTCTTTTCATCTAACTTCAACGACCATTTACACAAATGCTGCTCTGTGCCTTCACACTGAGGAAGCTAAATCAGTCTAATGCATTGTGAATAAAACCACTGCCCTGTAGCCTGCAGTCACATGCATTGTCTCTTGCTTTACAAGTATTTTGATATATATGCTGTAAAGAAACTTTGTTAATATATATCTTCAAATATTACAGTTGAAGGAGTTCTCTCTAAAAGTTTTTGTGGTACCTTGTTGAGTGACGCACCTGCACAGGTTCTGAGTGGCCTTCTATTGTGACCGGTCCAGAGCGCACCTGTGCAATAATCAAGGTGTTTAATCAGCATCTTGATTGTCACACTTGTTGGGTGAATGGGTTGTCATGGTTGAGGAGAAGTGCTCAGCGACACAGATGCTTGAAATGAGAGCGAAATAAGTCTTGTACTTCAACTTGCAAAAAAAAAAAAAAAGCCCCCAAAAAATCAAAAAATTGTTATAAAATCACTGCGTTACTGCATAAAGTTTCATAATAATGTTTGGAAACCTCTATCTCCACAGTCTCTTATCTGCCCTATCTAATAAAATAGCATAAGATAGCATAACAATGCCTGCCCCCTTCCCAAAAAAAAAAAAAAGTTAAAAGGTGAAATGTGTTCAGGCTCAAAACTGTGAATGTGTAGGTGTAGTATTTTCACACAGTTCACAAACGGTGATAACATGTCAAGGAGACAGGGATATTTCAGTGTTAATAGTTGTATCTAATTCCAGTTTCATGGTGCAGCTTAACTCTTATAATTTTTCAACGTTATTGTCCCTGCAAAAAAAGAAAAAGAAAAATAAGAAATGAGCATTGCAGCTTCCTTCAGCACTGAAGAATCTGGCTGTGCCACGGCCCTGCCAACGACTGTAAACACCTTTAGACCATCAGTGTTGTGAGGCCTCAGTGGGATACAGATGAAGCCATTTTGTGAGCATAGTTCTTGTAAAATGAAGTGTATATAAAGTAATAACATGCAGGAGGGTCTCCTCTCTGCACCATGAATGAGTCGCTCCTGCCGTGGGGAGTTGGTGACATGATTGTGATTGGACGAGACACAAAGAATCCAGATCAAAGCAATCTCTAGTGTTTTGGCCCCCAGGGTAGTGTGGAGCAGGCCTACACGCACACACACACACACATACACATACGCATACACACACATACACACACACACACGCACACACACATACACACACACACACACCATACACGCACACGCACACTACTGTACGCAGACATATGTACACATACTTGCATGCATGCAGTCTGGCACTACCACTGAACGCATCCATCCTCTTTACCTTTTCACTCACACACATGTGCACTCACACTTTCTGTTGCATATCTCGGCACCGTGCTTCACAAATACACTCTGCAGCTCTCTTGACACGTTCACACACATGCAGCTGACACTTAAATGCACTCAGTTGCTGTAGTAGACTGTTGATTTAGATGTGAACATTGCCAGAGCTGAAGGACATGACACTTCCTTTGCAGAGAACAAGATAATTACATTTTTAGAATAAAGAATATAGTCTTTATTATTGTATTTATATGTAGTAAAAGAAGCATTTTCAAGGAATTGTAGGAAAATTTCCATGATCCCCTTTTAGATTGTTACCATTAGTTTTCTTTCAATAATAACAATACTTCCCCAACAAGATGGATGTTTCATCAACATCTGTCAGAAGATTATCTAAAAAAAATAGTATCTCATGGAATGGTAGAAAATGAATTGCATCAAAAAACAAATGAACATACACATTATTAAATAACCCTTGAGACATTCCATTTAATCAAATAAAAAAAGGAACACCTTGAAAATTGAGCCATTACCAAATTTTTATGCTATAATTCTTCTAGTATTATACAACTGTATACTTGTAAAACTACTGTCTTTCAACATTTAGAACAAAATCTACGTCCTACACCTGCATCTACTTATTGTTTGACATGTTTTTCATCCAGTGACACAGACATCAATAAATTGCAAAGTAGTTTTGAAAGAAATTTAAGCCTCCTGCAAAATTTTTCATAACATATGAATTTTCTTGGATCTAAAAGCATAAAAGACTGGAACACTAACTGCACATTGTTGTTTTTGGCTAATTCAAACGATATAATACCACTAACAAAAAATACAGATTCAGACATTTTTTACAAGCTGTCAATAATGAAGTAGTGCTGAAAAAGTAAAATAATGCAAACAGTAACACCTTGACAGTATCACCTTGTTCTCGAAAAGCTGTCTCCGCTTGTTTCTCATGAAAGATTCAGCTGCTATGATTTCATTTGTGTAATAAGTTGTTAAACATTTTGCAATTCATTCATTATATACACAATATATGCTATTGATCGATATGCATTCATGAACTACTAAGAGTTATAGTAAAATAATAAAATAATAAAACAGATACTAGCACCCTTTCCATTCATTTAGTGTTTGTGAGATCATGTGCTGCAGCATTGCAGACGCCTGTCATCTCCTGGGCTGATCAAGAACCTGAGGTGAATCTGAGGTGACGATGACAAAATGCAATGCCTGCGGGATGCAGTGGCCACATTTAAAACACTGCCCTTTAAGCTCTCCTGCCTGCTTCTTTATTTAAATGGACCGTTTAAACAACAATTGCCTGACAAATATATTTAGTGTGGTGGGTAATGTTCTCACCATTGAGAGCTGTCAGGGTATATAAACACCACATCGCAGTTTGAGACTGAGGTTCTGAATGAGATCTATGGTGTAAGTGTGCACTGGTGTGCATGTAAACATTCTCTGTCTCCCCCGTTAGTGTTTCGCATTAGTTGTGAATACACTCATGCAAACTCACTTTTTCTTTTTAAGATCAACTCTCACACACACACGCACGCACGCACGCACGCACGCACGCACACACACACACACACATTTTCAAACAGAGAGATATGCAGAAGCACTCATTTGCACAAGAATGTGAGGGACTAAATGTACAGGGGTGTGGTAAAACCTAAAAACCTTCCGTGTGACTTTTCTGGTGGCACTGATCGGGATCGGCTGTTAGACACACACACGCAGACAGACAGACAGACAGACACACACACACACGCACACACACAGACACGCACACACGCACACACCGCAATGAAATAAAAGCAGTGTGATGTTATAAGACTCCGTCTTATTCCATACTTTCCAGTGGTAACAGTTAAATCGACATTTTCTCTCCCTGCCAGCCAAAAAAAAAGGCCTCATTTTAATTGCTTTCATATGGTTAATCCAAATTAAGCATGCCTACAAAATAAGATATTCCATTTCATTTGAAGAGCTGACGATTCCAACAAATCTTTCTTTTCCTTCTCTGCATGCTTGGAAAACCGAGGCCCTTCCGAATGAATAACTGCAATTCTTGGAGAAGACTCAATTTTGGGCAAAACTGTTTGTACAAGACAATCCTCTATATTTGCCATGGCATGAATGCTGAATATGGCAGTATTGAAGTGTTTCAGCAGCTTAGAGAAAGTATATTTCATCTGGAAAAAGTTGCCTAATTGAACCAGATACTCTATTGTGTAACATTCACCATCCTATTCTGAAACCAACAGAGCAGAAACAAACGTGTGTGAAAAAGCTGAAAGAATGACAGAATTATCTTTGTGTCATAATTCATGCGGTGCTTTATGCCTGCTGATTAATCTCAGCAGTGGCCGGATATATTTCCTCCTTCATAATCAGCCATGAGGAGGGAATTAGAGCTGCGTTCATTAAAATCAAACAATTTCATTATTCTCATCCTAGTGCTGCGCTCCTTGTTTGAGATTCCAAAAATGTATACTTCAGAAAAAAGTGTGAAGCTATTCTGGAGAAATGCTGTGATTTTTTTTTTTTATTATGGCTAACCTGCATATTCACAGTCATGCTTGTGAGGCTGAATCTTGTGGTAAATTGTTTTGCTGCCTCCACTGTGTCACATTTTAATCATTAGACTACATGGCTGATGTCACCAAAGTAAACACAGCGATATAAAAACTGTGAGCCAGATGTTGGAGTAACAGAACAGAAGACAGACAGATATTTGGAGTGCCTGCCTTTGGTTCCCAGCTATAATCTATCACTATTAGTCCTGCTGTCAGTTTTGTATTCACTTTTAAAGGCAGACTTTTTTCTCCTCACAGAATACTTGCGCTGTCTCACGGAGAAAGCTACCACTACTCAAAAAAAGGACCGTGCCTTTAAGATTGAAATGTAACGCTCCCTCCTTTACCGGCTTTACATTTGATTCCCACAGGCTTCCACCGAATCATCAACTACAGTGTTGATGGAGAGCAAACAGATATCCCCTTTTCCTGTATACTAAAGCTTGCATTGCCTTTTTAACCTGTTTACTGACAGAATTGCTTTGTTGTGGCTCTAAGGCATACTGTAATAAAAACGAAGGCATCCTGTTGTACTTAATTCAACGCTGCTTCATTCCAGCCATAAAACCAGCCCAGTCAGCCCAAACTTTCAGATGGGTCTAGCTGGTGAAATGTGTTTGAATGCAGGCAGTGATGCAGTGAGGTTCTCTCTTTTTTATTCTGTGGACAATAAGTGATGTGGCGTGAATCTTTGCTGACCAGAACTGAATTGTTAAATTGTCAAAAGTCTGAACGTCATTTTGAAATCTCGACATAAAAGGAATTTAGTGCAGAACAGTCAAGGAGAAAACTGACGGGCTGATCTCAGGGTGACTAAGTTTGGGAGTTCAAGTCAGGACAGACTTCAACAGCTGGCTCTGTGGGAGCTCTTGTGCAATTATCAACAGCAACAGTGAAGTGAAGAAGGGGCCAAACCTTATGTCATCCAATGGGAGAGCACCATAGCCAGTTTCACTGCCTAAAAATTATGATGAAGAGGATTTGAAGTGGATATTTCAATCGACCAACAACTCTGTACAGCTTTGTCAGCTGGACATAAAACATGTTTCAAGGACTTAAATCTCGATGATAATAATATGTTAAAAGGTAGTAGTCCCCAACTTTTTATGTGTCAGAGAAAGGTTTAACGTCAGACAGTATTTTAACAGACTGGCCTTTAGTTCATTCATTGCCTGCGCTTTGTACCAACTGATCTCCTTCGATCTCCTAAATTTCCTGATTAAAAGCCTCATTTTCACTAACAAGCTTCACCAGACTGTCCTCCATGTAGTCATGTGACCGAGGCCAAGGCTCTTGACATGCATGACTCATAGAAAGATGTGGCAGGGAGAATCTAGGAATTTTCCAAAACAAAACATTGTTCAGAATCAGATGATAAATAAAACATAAATAATGTAAGTTCTGTAGTCTTTCTCTACCGTCTGGTACCAATTGACCCACAGACCACTACCAGTCCACAGCCGGGCGGGCTGAGGACCACTGTTATAAAGTACCTGGATAAATAGTTACAATGGCATCTTGAAATAAGCAGAAACTGAAACTTTTACAAACTGTTCATGCTTTGCATTAAGTCACTGCAGACTTAGACAATGCAGGACAAACTTTGGTGAATTCTCCGCTGTTATCTAGCAGGGCTGGTGGAGACACCACAGCTGAAAGCCATCTGCTGTGGAGTAAAAACTGGCTGCCTTAACAAGTAGGCAAACTGTCAAAGAGGATTAATGCTCTACCTTAAACCTGAGTTAATAATAAATGGGCTGTTTACTTGTTCAAGGGGGAGGCCATAGATAACAGAGCTCAAAACCCCTCCTTGTACTGCCAAAAAGATAAATTCTGGTTAAGTGGGGACTTGCCTGAATTGTGGTCTTCGGTTCCCCAATCAGTATAAACAAAATTGGGCAGTCAAATTTCAAGAATGTGTGCACCACATTTTGTGCAAACTATTCTGGTTAAGATCAGTGACTCTACAGGGTGAACTGGACCTTTTTCAAAGTGTAAAATGCATGAAGACCTTTTCATTTATTATTTTCGTCTATTTGATTATAGTGAAAAGGATCATGGTAGATTATTTGCATCTGACCACCCGCACAGCATCCCGCACTGTCAAACCACTAAAGAAGGGCTTCAATGGAATGCTGAAGGCGGCTTCCGAATGGGTGACGTGCATCACCTTCTTAGCTGCTGATGCATGCAAGAAAATGTGAGAAAGAAACCCCTGAGAAGGAGTCAAAGAAATGCCTTTTCTTCCCCTCTCTACTTCACTCCTAGAGGGATGTATTAGCCCACGGTGGGGATTTAACTAATGAGCCTAGCTGCTCTCCACTGAGGGCATCCCAAGACAGCCTTTCTCCTACAATTGGTTCCAATGGGTTTAAACGCGCTAGTCGCTGCAAAGCTACACTCTGTCCAGGAGATTATGCAGTAATAAAATAGATGGAAGAGATGTACCGGAGTGGTAACTTTTCACATTATTTGCTGTTATGATGATTCTGAGGTCATGCTGGTAAATCCATACATTTGACAACTGAACAAATTTTACACCTGTGTATCTACTTTCTAACCACATGAAATAGTCACTTTGTCTCTTAGGTACTGTAGGTACTGCGTGCTTTACTATTTACTAGTGTTAAGTATGACAAACCATGACAAAGTGCAAGAAGAAAAGGGACAGTCAAGTTAATATTTGCCTAAGCTAAAAAAAAATTGTTGCCAGATTAAATTTTTCTTGATCCAAAAGTCCTTTTTCACAATGTGTGGTCACTTTTTATAGCTCAACAACTGCTGAAAGGCAATGTAACACGCACATAGTCGCACTTGGTCATCCTATCCATAAAACTAAATGTTCATAGTTATTGGAGGATTACTTCTAAACTAGCCAAAAATTATTACTCTTCTCCTTTCGGCTTTTCCCGGTCAGGGGTCACCACAGCGAATCAATTGCCTCCATCTAACCCTGTCTTCTGCATCCCCTCTCTTACACCAACTACCTTCATGTCCTCTTTCACAACATCCATAAACCTCCTCTTTGGTCTTCCTCTAGGCCTCCTGCCTGGCAGGATGCCAGCATCCTTCTACCAATATATTCACTATCTCTCCTCTGGACATGTCCAAACCATCTCAGTCTGGCCTCTCTGATTTTATCTCCAAAACCTCTAACATGTGCTGTCTCTCTGATGTACTCATTCCTGATCCTATCCTTTCTGGTCACTCCCAGAGAGAACCTCAGCATCTTCATCTCTGCTACCTCCAGCTCTGTCTCCTGTCTTTTCCTTAGTGACACAACATTGTTGGTCTCACCACAGGTTTGTACACCTTTCCTTTCATTTTAGCTGGACCTCTTCTATCACACATCAGAACTGACACTTTTCTCCACCCGTTCCATCCTCCCTGTACACGCTTCTTCACCTCTTTTCCACACTCTCCGTTGCTCTGGACTGCTCTGGACCCTAAGTACTTAAAATCCTCCACCTTCTTGATCTCTTCTCCCTGTAACCTCACTCTTCCACTTGGGTCCCTCTCATTCACACACATGTACTCTGTCTTACTGCGGCTAACCTTCATTCTTCTCATTTCTTCTTCTTCTTCTCACCAACCTCCACCTCTCTAGCTTCTCCTCCACCTGTTCCCTGCTCTCACTGCAGATCACAATGTCATCTGCAAACATGATAGTCAATGGAGATCCAGTCCAGCCCTGTCTATCAGCCTGTCCATCACAATAACGAACAAAAAGGGGCTCAGAGCTGATCTCTGATGCAGTCCCACCTCCACCTTGAACTCCTCTGTCACACCTACAGCACACCTCACCACTGTCTTACAGTCCTCTTACATGTCCTGAACCGCTCTAACATACTTCTCTGTCACTCCAGACTTCCTCATACAATATCACCTTAGTCTAGCTTCAACTACTCTTTCCCAGAACGTTGTTGTGTGGCTCATCAGCTTTATTCCTCTGTAGTTGCCACAACTCTGCACATCTCCCTTGTTCTTAAAAATGGGCACCAGCACACTTCTCCTCCATTCCTCAGGCATCTTCTCACTATCTAAGATTCTGTTGAACAACCCAGTCAGAAACTCTACTGCCACCTCTCCTAGACACTTCCATACCTCCACAGGTATATCATCAGGACCGACTGCCTCTCCACTCTTCATCCTCTTCAGTGCCCTCCTCACTTCATCCTGACTAATCTTTGGTACATCCTGGTCCACAACTGTCACCTCTTCTAGTCTTTGTTCTCTCTCATTTTCCTCCTTCATCAACTTTTCAAAGTACTCTTTCCATCTTCCCATCACACTATTGGCACCTGTCAATAGACTTCCATCCCTATTATTAATGTTTGGCCTTTGCTACCTCTATTTTCACCTTACGCTACATCTCCCTGTACTCCCGTCTACTCTCCTCAATCTTCTCAGTGTCCCACTTCTTCTTAGCTAACCTCTTTCTCTGTATACACTCCTGTACCTCCTCATTCCACCACCAAGTCTCCTTACCTACTTTCCTTCCAGATGACACACCAAGTACTCTCCTACCCGTCTCCCTGATCACATTAGCTGTAGTTGTCCAGTCATCTGGAAGCACCTCCTGACCACCCAGAGCCTGTCTTAACTCCTTCCTAAAAGTCATGCAACATTCTTCCTTTTTCAGCTTCCACCATTTTGTCCTCTGCTCTGCCTTTGCCCTCTTTATCTTCCTCACCACCAGAGTCATCCCTCACACCACCGGTCATTGTTAACCCGGGCCTCGACCGATCGGCATGGAAGTCATAGATTTGATTTGTATGTTTGATTTGGAAAAACTTTTACTTCAGATGTCCTTCTTGACACAATCCTCTGTATTTATCTGGGCTTGGGACTGGCACAATAAGACAATGGTTTGTGCCCTCTTGCAGCTACATTTATGTTAGCCAAAAATTAAAGGTTCAATAATATATTTTTAGCCACTTTGAGGCAGCATAACACGAAACTGTAACTTAATTTTATCAAGTCATTGCGACAAACATTTTGGCAAAACATTTATATCCAGTAGACTCTATAAAATCCTCGATTCACCTCCTTTTTACAATGTTTTTGTCTAAACACACGGGATATCGAGCCAGCCCCAATTTAGGTGCTTCTCTCATTTATATTGGGCAGGTAGTGTACAGTGGGTTTATGAGAATTCTTTTTCATTTTTGCTGGAAACAGCTGTGTGCTGCAGCTGGAAATTAAATCTGTCGAGAGCACTGAGTAAACTTGCAAGCTGTGAAAACAAAACAGTGAAAAGATACTAAAATGTGCCATACAGCTGAAGTCTGGAGAAAATTGTCTGTTATTTCATCACTACTACAACTTCATTCATTTCATGTTATCATTGGATATTGCTTCCTTTGATTCAATTTTGGCATCTTTGAAACTGTTAAGAAACAAACCTGGCAACAGATTGATTCAGAAATCTAAGAGATACGACAGATTCTACAACCATGTTCTACAAAAGGGCCAAACTGAGTTGCTGGCTGTTAAGAGTCTTTTGTTTTGGTTAATTCACATCTGTGGATCTGGAATCGGAAAATGACTAAGCGTGGCCATTTTCCTGCACTGACATCAGTATTAACTTAAGAAATGTTAAAGCTATTTGATGAGTAATTGTTTCAATATAATACTAAGAAAAACAGAGCACCAAAGAAAACTTCCAGGTGCCTATTGCCACCTCACTAAGAAAACGTGGATCATTATTGATTAGACATGTTGAGGCAAAAAATGGCAGTTGGCAGATAATAAACGAAGTGGTTCCAGATTATTGTCAGTATCACATCCATGCTGACAAACTGCAAACCTGTGAATTATTTTGATGGAGAAATGCCTGAAAGCTATTGAGTAAGATACAGTACACATTCTGAACAAGTCTCAGTGGCACGAATGTACTCTGGATGGTGGGGTGATTGATTCCTACAGAGATCTCAGGAAATACAACATGAAGATGATCTTTGGGTGCAAACAGCATGACTATGATGTCAAAACAAGAGACTGTTAAATCATATCCATATGGTCTCTGTAAGCATAATAACACCAAGCATCCATGATTCCTGATATAATATGGAAAATATTTTCACCCGAGTATTCATCTTGGCAAACCTCCATTCGTTCACAAGGATCTATTTCAATCTTGTGTCCAATGTGCAAACAAAACCCACTATAATCCTGACTATGGCATGTGTGTAAGGATTGGATTCTCTTGACTGTTCCTGTAACATGAACAGCTGACAAAGAGCTTATCACAGAGGATTAACTGCTGCTTTTCAAGGTGTTTTTCAACATCAAAACTGTAATTTTGGGCACTCCACCAAAGAGAATGGGTGTGGCATGCAGCAAATCTCTTACAAAATCCCCCCTTGTGATGGTGAAGCCTTTAGACAAGCCCTATGTGACAACATGCCTAGCAGCAAGCAAGGTAAGCACTTAGTATGAGTATGGGGTAAATGAAACCTGACACCCACCCTGATTACTCAGAGTGTACAAAGCCAGTGAATATATTACCCCGAGGAAACAGAATGGAAGTCGTTTGAATGTAAGGACAGATGTGAATTGATCTTCAGTTTATCTGTTATCACTGCACAATCACAGACCTAACTCAATGTAGGTACAGTTTGGGTGTGTCCCTGAGCAAAGATGTCGATTCAATAGCAGCTGCTTTGTTTTCATGGCAACCAACGATAAATAAACTCTGACTCATTCTTTTCAAGCTCAATTCCATGGCTGAGAATATAGCTCAGAAAACCAAGCCAAAGTGTTTAGGCTATCTCCACAGCAAACTAGAAACAAGGGAGAATAAACCCCTCCCTAAACAGTTCTCAATAAAGCCAGCAAAGGGGCATCTCCTCACTTTTCTCAGCATCTCTTCTGCCCATTAAGTATCCAAGGGACACTCATTTGCAACACTGAAATAACGCCGTGAATATCACCCTCAAATGCTATTTCTCAGAGGTCTTTGTGGCAGTATAAATCATTAAGACAGATACTCCTCTGAGATGCTTTGGTGGTCATACACCTCTCGTGCCAAAACGCATTTGATTTCATTTGTGCTACGCTCTGTCTTTGGCGAACTGCATAACAAGCCAGGTGATGTTAAATTTAACATCTTGTTGAGATCATTTGCATTATTTCCAGCTAATTTACACAGCCATGGCAGGAGCTGTAAAATGAGTGTTTCGGGGGCAATTGGCCAGGGACTGAATAGCAGATTAAACAAAACATAATGTGTCATTTGAGTCATTTACAATTCAAAGATTGATGAACAGAGTGAATTCATTCTAATTCAGATGCTTATAGGTGAGGTTTCCATCTGCAGCAATGCAGTGATGTGCTATATGGAGGATGCTCATTGTGAGGGAACCATTGTTCTACCACTAATCCAGGCTCAGCTTCTCAACCAACCAGCACTGGAGGCTTAAATGCAGCAGCCCTTTTAATTCTCCATTTTGTGCTGCTGTTGTTGTGCTCTTCTTATAAATAATACCAACAGTCTCAAGAAACAGGCCCGCAATTGAATATGAACCATGTCTGTAGCAATGCATTTTGACTTGCAAATTAAGTTTTTTTTCTGGATGGGCTCTTGTCGTTAGCAAGGAGATGTGCAGTGGCAGAGATACGACTCTGGTGTTGAAGAGCACATCAAAGACGGGGGCCTATGAGAGGTCTGCTTTACCTTTGAACATAGAATAGGATTGGAGGCTGCGCCAGCCCTCTGCAGGCAAGGCTCAGCCTGATCAGAGGCTGCCCAGCGCAGCAAATGCAGCAGCAGTGTGCACAAATACTCGTACTATAGTCAGTTTCAAAGGAGTCCTCTACCCACCACTGATAGCCTACACACAGAGTGAAGGCAAGTGTCTCCACTGAGGGAAACTGAGACTGTATGCCAAATCACAACACCCTGCAGAGCTGAGGCGGTGTCATAAGGAGCAAAGTTACTGATTCAACAGTCTCTCGAATACTTCCTCCTAAATACTGCATTTCCCACTACGCCAAGCCAGCGTGAGGAGCAAAGATAAGTGTATACTTGAACAGTTTCTCAGAGGGGAGGTTCAGAGTGTCCACAATGTTATGCAGAAAAACAAATCAAGCGCACACCTTTATGTTGCACTGGGTAATGGGATTGGACAGCAGACATACAATAAATTTATCAACTCCCCTGACCTTGTCCCACGAACCGATTCAATTAAAATTAGGTTATGGGTTTTTTTTTTCAATCATTCTTCCCCCTTGTTCTGAAGAAAATATTAATTACATGAATTGTAGTTCACAGTCTCTCAGTTTATTGTTCAGCACCAGAGCGTTTAACAGGGCCACAGCTGAAGCCTAGGAGATGAAAACAGGTCGTGTGTGTGTGTGTGTGTGTGTGTGTGTGTGTGTGTGTGTGTGTGTGTGTGTGTGTGTGTGTGTGTGTGTGTGTGTGTGTGTGTGTGTTGGGAAGCGCTAAAGCTTTTCCACTGTCACTGGACTGTAAAACGCAGATGGGACCAACATCACATCACAGGCTGCTTACTCAGCAAAGAAAGAACGACTTTCACAATTACTAAAAAATTGACGTTTATTTTTAATTATGAGTCTACAGGTCAACTGCTCGTGTTTAGCTTCCCTTATTTGACCTGAGCGCGAAGTCATCAACAGTTAAATATCTAATTACTGTTGGTAGAACATTAAGAGTCAGGGAACTCTGTCCTCTTACCATCCTGACAGGGGTGTTATTCTACTGAAAAATGATACTGACCGGGGTTTGTTTCTAGAAAAACTGAGCATGATGTTGGAGGAAGAGAACTGATCCCACCCCCACTGCCACCCCCTGGAGTGTAGAGTCTTTGAAAATTTGAGGTTGAAATGAAGCAATGAGGCTACCTGAGGCAGGGAAATTATTATTTCTTCTTGCATTCTTGTTGAACAGTGAGACAGCAAGTTGAATTTGTAAACAACACAACATGCCAAGGTCTGTTTGCAATAATTTCTAACCTTTCTTGAGGAAAAAAGTGTGCTTCACCACTGGATGTCTGCAGCTCTTGTTTTTCCAAGTATCATTACAGAGGACACCAGAACAGATGAATCTCGCGTCGACCAGTGAGCAGCTACTGGATGTTGTACGCTGTAGAAGGCCATTTGTTTGTTGTACTGTAACAAATTCTATGTCTTTGGAATCATGATAATATTTTAAATGAAGAGACATATTGTTTACAAGCACAAGATTGATATCCATCCATCAATCTATTTTCTTGGAGACAAAACAACTGAAATCATCTTTTCTTGTGCTGTTTTTTCGCTTTGGGGTCACGGTGTTGCTGGAGGCTATCCCAGCTGGCTATGGGGCGGGGTACATCCTGGACGCATCACCAGTGCATCGCGAGGCACAATGGTCGATCTAGCGGATCGCTGACTAAAATCACACAAAAACATTTTTACAGATTATGTAACTCAGTGTACACATAAGACACTTAATGTTTAAAGGCGCAGCGTTGATTTTTGAGAAATTTTAAGGCTTTTAAGCATGTCTTAGGGTGCGCAAAATACGGCACCTACATATTTAATTTACAAGGTACGTTATTAACCGGTTCAGGAACTTTATTTTTTTGTTCTGACCGGTTCAGGAACGTCAGTTTATGGGTGGTATGCAAAACCGGAAACGTTATAATTCTGTTTCTGTTTGGAACGAACCGATTGGCAAAAAAATCTGATTTAAAGCCCTGAGAAAAACTATTACTGATGCTGTCGTCACTTCAGAGCAACATGATTGGTTAAAAATTCTTTGGCCAATTATCTCATGAAAATACATGTGGGCAGGAAATTGTTTATGAGCGATAATGGTTATCATGTTAAACAGAAGAAAGACATGAGCTAGCGGTTTGCTTGCTCTGTAATCTCTACCCCCGTATATTTATAACAAATTTAGTGTCGACTCCACAGCTTAAACAAAAAAGATGATATTCTGGCAGTAGCCCGCCAATTAAACAGATAATTATGCAAATGTAGCCTTTACTTAGTCAGTGAGTGGGCAGTAGTGGGCAAAGGCTACTACTGCATTCACACAAGAGACCATAAAGACACTCATGAGCTAACAAACCTTTGAATTTACACACCCACTTCACCTTTAATTAATATAAACAGAACAATTACAAGCTAAAGTCATGGACTAAAGAGAGAAAAGACCTGCTGTCTGTGCATGAATAACATTTGTAGTAAAGGTGCGCCAAACCTGTAATGGCTGTTTTCCTGAGCTGAGGCGCATTTCTCTATGTAAAGCGTATTATTGCTCGTGTCAGTTCATCAAAAGAAAACCACTTGTCAAGACTCAAATAAACGAGGGAAAACAAAGACGGATTGTAAAGTGACAAAAGTGCCGCAGCAGTTTGAGAATGAAAGCAGTCTCATTAGTATTGGGTGTATCGCCTTTTTATAAGACGCCTGCCAGATTGAACAGTTCTAGAGGCGTACCGAGCCATTCAAGATGCACACCACAACAAAATGCTAATGGAGGACACAAAGCACTGTGCTGACAGTATTTCGATACGGGGATTGTTAACAGTTGGAGAGAGAGAGAGAGAGAGAGAGAGAGAGAGAGAGAGAGAGAGAGAGAGAGAGAGAGAGAGAGAGAGAGAGAGAGAGAAGAGAGAGAAAAGAGAGCGAGAAGAGAGAAAGAGAGGAGAGAGAGAGAGAGAGAGAGAGAGAGAGAGAGAGAGAAAGAGAGAGAAGGCTGGATGCCTGAGTGCTCTAATCCCACCTGTCTCTCTATGAACCGGTTTGGTTGGAGGTTGGAGGATAAGGGGTGGGGGGGTGGGTTAAAGCAGCCCTCAGGAAGTTCAATATCTGCATGTGCTTGACCACATCTCAGCCCCCTCAACAAGGAGCACTATCTCTGTGGCAAGGGGAAGCAGCATGGCTCAAAAGAGTGCAGGATTAGACCAGACTCTCCAGGCGGACCTCCCAGCACTTCACTGAAACATTCATAAGGTTGCCAGCATGGAGGCACAAAGACAGAGGCCAAGGTCTGATCCATAGGCACAGCCCCCCGCCTGAACTGGACCCCCAGCTGCTCCTTAACCAGGGTGAGTGTGACAAGTCCTCTCATATAGCCCATCAGCAACCAGCTGTGGGGCTCTGCTGGGACTTCAGTAGGCTCTCTGCAGGTTCTGGCCACTAACCAAGTCTCTACTGGGAGGGTCTGGTAGACATGCTGAGGTGCACTTTAAGCTGAGAGGACTCACACTCCAGAGGCTGAGGTTGGGGCTTTCCTTTGCTACACATGTGTTTGTTCCGTAGTAACCAACAGAGGGTTGCTTGTGCCTGTGGAAAAGACATGGCAGAGCTGACATGTTTAGATTGGAGAGCAGTCAGGCATGTCTACATAATCGCCGTGAGGTGACAAAGGGCTGCTATTGAGCTAATACTGACAGAGGAAATAGCACTGACTGCAACATCCAGGATGTTTTCTTACTGAAGTTAGGTGTGCATGGATACTGTTAAAATAACAGAATGGTCAAACTCTGACAGTAATTTGGCAGGAGAAATGATTGTTACTGTACTCAAACCAAACTTATTTCCCAGCTCTCAGATCCTCCACTATTGATTCCATCTCCATCAATTTGAGATTACGAATTAAATAATTTGTGGCGTGCCTAATTATTTCCTCTAGTCTCCAAAGTTTACCTGAGTATGCTGAATGACTTAACAATTACAGTTACATAATGTTTGCCAATGCACTAGCATCTGCTCTGAAGTCCAACATGGGGCCCTGTCTCTTTTATTCAGTATTTTAATCCGTCTATTCTTGATGAACTACTAAAAAACAACAAGCAATAAAAAAACAGGCCCTGACTGGGTAGGAAATGCATCTCAAGAAAAGACAGAACGGTACGGTAGACACTGACTGCATTCTACATCTCATTTTTAAGAGCAGGGTGGATTTAAAATGTTTATTAATACAATTTTATACAAAGAAAAAAAATACAGACAAAACAGCATATAACTTAAAATACTTAGTTGGTACCACAATTTTATTTTAATCGTTTACATTGTTAATTTGTCTGTCTATGGGATTACAGTAAATTCTACTCAATCATTTTCATGGACCTAGTCTTTTATTATTGGAGTGGATCTGACAAGGACATATTATTTTTGGTTTTTAGGTAACATAGCAAGATAGGACATTTGGCCTCGATGGAATAAATGTCTGATGTCTAAAAGCTGGGATGAGGATGATGACGATGGCAGTTGTTCAAACTTCAAATGGAAAGCAGACATTATGGAGCACTCAGGAACAGTGATTTCACATCAATACCATCTCAAAAACACTTTATTTTTGCTCCTTGCTGTGTTTATAGAAATATCATAGACATATGCAAATAACTACATTATGTTTTCTTTCCTATTTGAAATTTTTAAATTTGAATCAAGCAATAATTTCTTCCTTGACAACATCCTTACGAGCTGCAAATTGTTTTAAGCACTAATGCATTCACATGTGTGCATAAAAATGAATGTTCTCTGGGCTTCAAATCAAATGTCTGTAAAATATAGGAAATATTTTAATTTCACAAGTACATAAAAATACACATTCAGATACAGCATGAAGGCCATGGGTTTGATTCTCACTCACTGTCCTTTGTCACATGACGTCCCCTCAACTGTTCCTCTCTATTTCCTGTCACAATCACCAACACTGCACTATCCAATGAAGGAGAAAATAATTTTAAATTTATAAAAAATATTATTTACTAGGTAACACATGTAATGCATATACAGTGCGCCCTCGTTCCTCGTGATTAATACGTTCAAAGAACCACATGAGATTAACAAATTCCATGATAGAACGATGAACTATTTAGCTTATTATATACAGTATTTTAACGTTTATGAACCCTCCTCATACTGATATTAAACCACCTTCTATCTGTATTACCTTTTCCCACACTCTTATCGACTGTTTAAAGTACTTTTGTGTCTCACGTAAGTCCAAGACTCAGAGTCAAGCGCACTTCCGGATGCCATCAGCCAATAGAATGTGCGTACGGTATCACGTGACTGCCTACCAAAATCCGTAATGATATGAAGTCATGAGCGTTGATGCGCGAATGCGCGAGTTCTGTAACACAAGCACAGTTTAACTATGAACTCAGAGCAGAGTTGCCTTCCAGAACAAACAACACGCTGAAGTATAAGAAAAATAAATCACATCCTGTACCTTGCCATTACCGCTCTGCATGACAATCACAGCAATACAGACATAAAGCTGGGCTGTGTTAATTTGAGCACTACGTATCCACAGGCAATCTGCAGAAAGACACCAATTACACAGAGTTTTAAAGTGTCTAATTGAGGCCCTTCAGTCTGAATATGTTATTGCAAGTTCTGATTCAAGGATGAAGACAACATGCTCAGTCGCAGCCTGCTGCTTACTCTTCAAGGGATGTATGGTGTTATTAAGATGATGCTCAGCCTTCGGTTCAACGTCCTCCTCGTGAACCAGCATGCCACAGGGTGATAATCCTTATCTTGTTGCACTGATTTATTACAATTTTAGCAGTAAATTTTGCACTTAACTATAGGCCCCTTGCTGCTCGATATGAGAGCAACCCTCTAGAGGAAGTGGCAAGAGTACAGTGCATCACAAAATGGTTTGTAATGCTGTTTTTTTTTAACGTTGTAATTATAAAAATCACGCTGAAAATCATTACTTTTGAGGAAAACTGCAAAGTGTTTTTGTCTTGATGTTTATCTTCATCATCCATTGTCCTGATGTTGAATTTAAATTTCTGAAAATACGTGAGTGTGAAGAACACAGAGACAGAAAGCTGTGATGACTGCGAGTGATTTCTGAACTTTAAAAAAAAGCTCCTCTAAATTGGAATCCTGATGAACTTGGTTGGCCTTTAATTCTACTTTGGCTGCAGCACAGATGCAAAGCTTTGTCCACAAACCCAAGTATGGGTCATATTGATTTCCAGTTTCTAACTCCAAAAACAGCCACCAGACTCTCATTAGGAACCCCATGTTGGAGAACATGAATAATGCAGCACACTCAGAACACTGGCCAGCTTCTGTACATTCACTAGTGTGTTTGATCTTGTCAAGTTTTGCTCACATTTCTGCATTTATTCTGTGGTGTTTAACTAAGAAAGTTCCCCCGAATGCACACAAGAGTGTCGCAGGCAGGCACTGGTATCTGATGGGTATAAATATGAGAACGTTTGAAGATTAACCCAGAAGACTAATGCTGCTGTAACACTTGCAATGGATAGATCAGCTAATGAGAATCCAACCCTGGTCTTTGGCATCATAAACATTTTACCAAATGCATTCCAAAGCCCCCTGGAAAGGTATCTGGAGAGTTCTTCCCTTATGTACTGTACTTCATCTCATTACTAGAAGGAGTCAAAACATCGGCAGGAACTCAGAAGCTCTGAGCTCATCTGCGAGTCAGGAGGCACAGAGGTGAGAGTGGGCATATTTAAAAAATATAAAAAGAGAAACTCAAAATAGTCCTCCCAGTCCACCCACTGTGGTGGTGTAAAATAAACTGAGTATACAGAACCAACAAGTCCTATGAAACAGAAATGTTTGAATGACATTCCAGCAGAGAGAGCAAGAAAATATATAGAAAAGGTTGCCCACATTGTAACAAATCATTTATTTATTTTGTCTAATAGTTTCACACCTAAAAGGGTCAAGAGAAAAAGAAAATGAGAACATCCATATTCAAGGACACATACCCCCACTACTGGAAAACCTCATTTTGCACCGATGTGGATGTACCTTACCCGCTATGAGAATGTCAGGAAACTGAAATGAAAATCAGTAATGGTCAAAATTGAAGAAGTCAATTATAAGCAACACACCTTTGGGGCATGTGTGTGTGTGTGAAACTTCACTGAATTCTGTCCGGAATGTTTTGAGGAATTGTGGACAGACCTTACACTGTCATGTTCATGCAGTACATAGGTACGGAGGAGGGGCAAGGATATTCATATATTCCTCGTGGGGGCATAAAAACGCAACTTGAACTTATGAAATGGAGTAATGGCCTGCTTTTATGTAACTCTTCCCTGCATGTTAAGCCAAGCAAAAAGTGAAAACATAATTCAAGATACGCATTCCTGCAACACTCTACTCAGAATTATGCTTTACGTCGTTGCACGACACTGGTCCAGCCAAAAGTGTCATTCCTGGGGCATCACAAAAAAAACCTAACATCCCTCTGTATATTATTTAGATACATAAAAATATTTTTTTCACAGCTGTGTGAGATGTCATAGGTTTTAAACTGATACCAATATAAATAATCATTAAATCAGAGAAGGAAAAAAGTGCCACAAGAGGTGGAGGTAAGGACAAGTCAGAGGATCACAACCTTCTCAAAATCAACAGAGATCAAAGAAATTTTACTGAATGTAACCATGCAGCTTTTGTGCCTAAACATAGCTGTAGAGTATCTTATGTAACTGCATGAGACACCAGTGCGTATTGGCTGGTTGGACAAGATTAAAGAACAGAAAAAAGACTCAATGTCCTCCATTCTTGGACTGTTGCTCCACAGCTCAATACAAATGTTGACATGTAGCAGAACAGGATTTCAAATAGTTAAAGAAAAACGATTAAGCAAATAATCTGAGGGAGACTGCTCTAAAAAAAAAAGACTTTGGAGAAAATCAGGGACTGATGACAGTTAATACCAAGCCATCATGCTTTACAGGCCAAATGATCTGAAAAGACTTGAGCAAAAAAGGGCGGAAATAGGCATGTCAAGCTTAGCTTTATTGAAGGTCAGAGTAGCCTACTTGCGGTGTGGGCAATCTTCCCCTTAAGTCATTTAGCTTTAATTTCCACATCTGATATCACAAAACGTGGTCCCTGAAAGAGGGATAAGCTAAGCATTGGCCAGAGCTAAAAATAATAAGTCTTAGATGTTAAGAGACCAAGGTTTGTTCTCCCAAGTCATTAGCTGAGATGGCCACTATACTGACTTTTATTCCCTGAGAGGAGCGCAGGCGAAGGGTGCACTGCCTGCTCTCGCCTCAAAGTCATTCCAAAGAGTTTGGTCTCTCCAAAATAATTGAACATGTTCTGTGAAATATTATTAAAAATAAAATAATATAAAATATGACCGTCAATCTCTGATCTGAGATTGATGCTGAAATAATGCTACAAAAAGTTTCTCATTTAGTCAGAGTCAGAACCTATCAAGTCAATTTAGGATGATGATAATCCAAGTGCACTCCCTAATGGATGACAAGCTGCATCAGTCGCATAAAGATAAGAACATCTTGAATGAACACAGGGGAGATAATATCAATGTCCCTCTGAAAGCAAAAGATGAGAAACTTCAGCAGCACTCATCGAAGAACTTAATTACAGTAAACAAGAATAGTTAATTTGTTGCCAGCAGATAATCAAACCGGATTAAGCTGATAAAAACTGATTTTAAGGTGCCGTGGCGGGAAATGTGATGCGCGAGCCAAAATGTTTCCAGTTTGATAAGTCAGTCGACTTCTCCTTAAAGCAACATATCGGTAGCCCTATTCGATACACAGTCACTCATCCCGCTCCTTTGACAGCATTTAAGGTAAAAAGTTAGGGGCTATAAAAACGGTATACCTGACAAGAGCATTTCATCATGTGTTGTACCATCTCCCAGATACTCGCTGTTAGCTCAGGACCCAGAGGAGCTTCTGTATCTTCATGATAAACTCATCTGGCATGATTTATTAACTCGTGAATCACACTCTACTCTTGCTCCGTAAGGCACACACACACACACACACGCACACACCCACACACACACACACACACACATACACACACACACACCCTCTACAACTTCTCTGGAACAGTAAGCATTTCCACAGGGACAGTCAAAGTCATTAGCACCTCCAAACTTTCTCCATGCTAATTTTTGCTTTGATATACTGGGTAGCTCATTTAAAAGATAGTTCAGAAACTGTGTGCTAATGTTTAAAACTTCCACAGCCAATACAACGTCTTACCACCCTAACATAATGGAACCCACTTTGATAATGCTGCTTGGAAGACGCATCTTTCAAGTTCCGCAGTTAAAAAAATCATGACTCCTTTTGCTTTCAACTTGTCCATCTTTCTGTACCTCCATCTTTCATCAGTGCGCAATGGTCTTCTCTGGCCAGAGTGACCTTGTTGAGGTTAAGCTAAGGCATCTGTCTTATCACATCAGCCCTAAACTAGTCTCATGCAGTCCATTGAGTGCACTGCTGGCACCAGACTGCACAAAGAATGCTGGCATCATTTCATTCTTTGAGCCTCCATCTGCCACAACTCTGACCAAGGGGCTACTTCTTATTTTAGACCATCTATTCACATTCCTGTGTCTGTGTCCCCTCATACAGACCCCCATCAGCCCATCACCCATTTACCCCTCACATCCACTCTTCAAACGTAAAAACTTGGACTCCCAAGGCAGAGCTGGCCTGAGCCCTATGAAGTAGACTGGAAACATCTATGTCCATGAAGGATAGTGGTTCTGCTCTAATGAACACATGAGTAGCTTTGCCCTCACACTTACATAGCACTTTAGAAGGAAATCCCAGACAGCCATTGAAAAGTTAATCTTAGACATACACATCATTTCGCAGTTTGTACAATAAAGTTGTAATGTAAATGGTAACAAACATCCATCACTTACATTTGTTCTTTAATAATTGTATGTTTAAAAGGGCAGTCAGCATGTTTGTTTTTAATAATTAAAACATCCGTTTTCTCCTCTGCACAGTAAGCAGCTCATGTTGATTCATTAATTTTTTTTTTGTAGCGCACGCTCCAGACACATTGCCAGCTCATCGCAGAACCACATGAAAGACGAACAACAACTCATACACTACAGACACACTTGCAGACAATTTGGAACCGACAAATCCACCTGAAGTGCATGTTTTTGGAGGTGGGAGGAAATTAGGGAACCTGTAAAGAACCCACACAGACATGGGGAGAACATACATTCCCCGTGCCTGGAACTGTCTTGCTGTGAGGTGACATCACTGCACCAGAATGTTGTGAACATTGTAGTTCATCACAAGAAATTGTTAAGTGAAAAAAATGCTTCAATTAAAACAGAAACTGTGATCCATTTTTCTCAGCAGTGACTTCACGACACTCACCTAATCCTATTCATTTTTCTTGTTCACTGCCACACATACATGCAACACATGTATAAAACATACTAAAAGAAAATACTGTGCGTGGTGCCAACAGTAACTGTAGCTACCTTCATGGAGCTGGATGGAAAGCACGGCATCAGTACAGATGGAAGGCCTTCTTATTAGAAGATATCAAAGTAACTTAAATGTAATGCCATGTGTTAGCAAAGGGGAATGGTTGCACATAATTGACTTCACATACAAATACGCTGAGATCTGGCATGCCACTGTAGCAGCAGCAGTGAAATATTACACTCCACACAATCTTCAGTGGTTGATGATGGACTGATAGGACTTGCTGTGTTTTAAATTGACACCGCTTCCTCTGCTTTACAGGATTATCATGAGCATCTACATACAGACCCCAGAATATGATTTTTTTTAACCATTTCACCCAATTTTTTTTACAGTTCCACACACTACCATAAGAGTTAGGCACATAACAAACATTCGCAATGACAACCTAATGCCTCCTGACATGTGTGCACTTCAACACTGTTGCTCCTTTAACCACCTTGTTGGCTGTGCCTGTTCATACAAACTCACAGCCAAGTCAGGTAGTGCGAGTTTGCCAAAAAAATGTCTGGCAGGAAAAACATACAGTATCTCTCCTGCTGGATGAATCTCTGCAGTAGAAAAGTACACCTGAGGCCACTACTGTACCAGAACAGTTGACTTTGACTTCTTTTTTGTATTTGCAGTCTCTCAGGTGGGACCAAATTAACTGCAATCATACCAAACTTCTAAATTAATAAATCTCCGAGAGTGTGGGTAAGATTTAGACTTGAATCAGGAGTTTTTCGATCATGGTAAAAAAAGGGATGTAGTGTGTCTTTTTTTAAGATTAGACTCTTGGACAGTGCCTGTGGAGCAGCAGCCTAGTTTGTTGCTTGAGTTCAAAAATATAATCTACTCTGCAAGATGAACTTTTACAGTTTTTAGTCCACTTTGTGAACTTTTGACTTCGAGTTTTTGTTCTTGTATCCAATGACCTGACTATTCATGTTCTCCAGCAGTTATAAAAGATGGTGCTTTAGTGAATTGTTCAGTGCTTTAATATTACTCCCCAGGGTGTGCATTGTAGCCCGACACTGATAGGGTGGGGTTTAAAAGATTGCAGATTAATAAATCATAATCCCAAACTCAGAATTCCTCAGTCACCTTTTTTGTTGTATCTAACACCTCAATTCTCAACGGTCTGGGCACAGAAAGGCATGTAAAAGATCTGTACGGCTTAGGAGAAGGGAAACAAACAGGTGGCGTAAACCTCGGCGGGCCCAGCATCTCTGCACAAAGACTCTCTGACTCTGTCCTATCAAAGCAGGTTGAGAGACCTTACTGCAGCTCTCTGGTAGTCCCTTGCTATGCAACACTTACTGGCCTCTGGGAAAAGCACTCCAGGTGCTCATTGACTTGCATGAAGGCTGACTTTAGTTCTCACGCTTGTGCATT
This sequence comes from Antennarius striatus, assembly GCF_040054535.1. Classification (NCBI taxonomy): domain Eukaryota; kingdom Metazoa; phylum Chordata; class Actinopteri; order Lophiiformes; family Antennariidae; genus Antennarius; species Antennarius striatus. The sequence continues at coordinate 9,774,277 of NC_090779.1, forward strand.
CGAAAGACTGATGAGCCTCTATTGATCTCTTACAGTAGAAGCTTTTTCTCATGCACATGAAAGATTATATAATAAGTAATAGCAAGAAAGGAATCTCACCAATTATCTTGTCTTGTTATTATCCTAGTAAGCACTGGGAGAAACATTCAGCCTCCTTTTTACCACCAATCCTTGTTATCATTTCTGATAGAGGAAGTATGATAATTAACCTGATACAATGAGTAAATGTTTGGGAAAGTAGACTACAGTACTATTATCCGTGTGTGTGCTGCGAGATGCCCGGCATAAGTGAGATGCCGTTCTCTTTCAAGGACACTTAGGTTCCCAAGGTACTTGTTGAAGAGGAGGAATTTTATTAACCCCAGTAGCACGGCCTTCTATTTCTTCATATTTCATAGGCAGAACCGTCAAACCATTATATTACAACATTTCTTCAAATGGTGAAAGCTAATTTGACTTGGGGAAAATTGTTCTACGTAAGGTCAACACAATGCCACAACAATGGCGGAAATGGGACATTTTAAATATAACTAGACGGAGAGGGAACTTCAGCAACACAAGCTGTTCTTTCTTTCTAGGCCAGTGTGCACCAGCTTGCCATGACTAGACACTTGTCTAAGTAAAAAAAAGTGAAGTAACACACTTTTACTTTAGAGAAAAGCTAGATGAGAGTTGAAAGATGCACAACTTCCTTTTAGATTTTCAGCTTCAACATTCACTTTGGGAAACTTTGTAGAAGACCTTGACAATTCTTAGATGACAGATTTCCTTTGCACACCAATTTATGGTATGATAATAGATCTTGTTACAGAAGCTAGAGTCATTGAGATAACACAGGGTATGTGAACCTTGACCTTTTCACAACAATAAATGCATGATGCCTCATTTGTCGCCCTAAGGACCTGCTCTGTTCATCGCACCCTACCGTATAAACATGTTTGTGACAAACATGCAGAGTTTTGCTACCAGGGGGGCAGAAAATGTAAAATGCAACCACAGAGAAGTATGAGAGAGCAGGTCAATGAATCTCATTTACAAGTTAAGATGTGATTTATCTTTGGAAACGATGCACGGAGAATATAATGACAATAAGATGGAACAGTTTTCAATTCTTATTTTCTTGCCCACAACATTAAAAAGTAACCAAAAGAAATTAAGGTTCATCTTTTTCACTTATACTTAATTTACTTATACAAGGCTATTTTGCCTCGTTTCATGCTGCTAATCTGGCATGAAGGTGGCACAAGAGAAAAGGTCATAAAATGACCAAACCAGGCAAAGTTCCTCGGGGGGTATGACAATGCTCACAAATGTTCATGCTAATCTACCCTTTACATTTTGAGAGATACTGAGTACAAGAGGAATTTTTGGCATGAAGGTATATGGCAAATCAAAGGTCAACAGGTCACAAAAGATAAAACGGTACAACAGTTTTCCTTTGCACAAATGACCCTTCACTGGACGCAACTCATATGATTTTTTTATGTTAGTCAAGCAACAGCTTTTTAACTCCGAGTTCATTCTGCTACTGAAATTTCCACTGAAGAAAAAAACATTTAACTGGTCATTGATTTCTTTGGGACTTTGGTTGCAGTCTCTCGAGAATCCTGACTCTTCAACAAGTTAAAGATGAAATTTGGACATTACAATAGCACTATGCAGAAAATCAATGGAGGTACAAAATAACTGAACACAGTAAATACATACCAAAATAGATTCCGATAATGACAAAAATTGCCAATACACTTGTCTATCCTAAAAGTAACAGACTAACAAACATCATTGGCCAAAAGTCCCTGCCAATACAAAAGTGTCTACCACAGGAAAAACAAAAATTAAAATATTGTGAAGTTGACATTTAAGGAGCTGACCACGACTCTGCACAGAAATTCCTCATTTTTGTTTGAGGTGTGCAGCCACTACTACAGCAACACAGCTAGATCTTGAACTGTCTAAAGTTATGTTTCTGTGCCAGGTTGGGACAAGCAGTTGGAATGTTTGGATGGAACGTAGATTTGATGAAGGTACAACCTACGATGACAACCAAGAGGAAAGTTAGCACATGTTTTCTTTGGTCTGCCATCAACTAAAAGAATTTTAGTTGATGAAGAAGAAGAAAAACAAAAAACAAAGAGAAACTTGTAAGGGGATGGTGCCTTGCTCAATGGCACCTTGGCGGTGCTCAGGAGGTGAACCGGCACCTTTCCAGTGCCAGTTAACTTTCTGAGCTTTTTGGTACACATGGGCCTTGAACTGACAACCCGACGGTCCCCAGCCCAAGATCTAGTGGACTAATTACCCCTTTAGGTAATTGGGTATATGTTGAACAGTTTAATAGCTTATGTACAGTGTAATCTCTGACAACAACAAAAAGGCAACTGGCAAAAAGGAGAAGCTGTTTTAATGAGACAACATTCAATGACAATGTGCAACAACTGATTAATATATTTTTAAAATAGGATAACATCAATCCTGCATTGATGTTTAGTCCCCTAATTAAAAAATTGCATGATGTTGGATAGGTACAAACTACTCTGTACTACCTACAGTATAGGATAAAATATAGGATCCATTCCAATAGGATTGGCTCTGGGAGCAATCCATAGGATCAGCTCAGGAAACATAAAATGAGCATTTTAATACACTGCAAAAAATCCCTTAAAATGTATCATCTCACTAAAGTCACCACTCCGAACTCTTGGGTTATTATTACCCATTTTTCCACCAAAACACACATTTTATCAGCCATATGGCTCTTGACAGCCGTTCAGTACAGACCTGGACTGAGATGCCTGTGGAAGAGAGAAATGCAGCAGAAGCTCTGGCTGAGCAGGTGTTCTCTTACTCTTGTCTTTTCTGTATAAGACATGGCAATATGACAATATTCTGTCTACCATCCTTAGTGACATAAGACTCTGGAGTTCCCCTATAATTAACCCTGGCTGAGCTCCAGTCCAGGTAGTGCCGGAGAGGAATCCCACCGACTGCCAGTGTGTCTGGCAACTACACCCTTCATTCCCCAAACCAGGAGATGATTCTGCACAGGAGACATTTTGACAGTCTCTACTACATACACGATGGACTCAGCAGAGCATCAGCCAACAAACCCATCTGTGGAAGTCATTATTGGATCACTGCTAAAGACTCAAGCAAGACCCTCCATGCTGAATCCCAGCTCTGCAGATATTTCTGAGCTGACATTCAAGAGCACGTTTTACTTCTATATTTGTCATTCATACTTTTGTACAGAAAAAGCACAGATAAAGAGATTGATAGTAGAGTCATGTAAGCCAAAGTCTTTAAGATAAAGAATAATTAATATGTTAATGCTGCATAGCTTAGTTTAGCTCCAGCCACACACTGGAAACATTTTTACAGTATTCAAAAGCACTGAGAATTATTGTGCATCAGCACTTCTTAAGAGGACCCAGAAGAGCTCTAACATTCTAGGTATCATCTCAGTCGCTCTTGAATAAAGAGAATCCATAAGCCCCTCATTGTTTTCAGTTTGACCAGGTGCTTGGCACATAAAACCCCTACATTCATCTGCCAAAAACTGCTGGCTAGCACACAAGACTGCAAACATCTCCCCTTGCTTGCTGCTCTGCAAAGTATTTTTTCAGGAAACTGCTTTATGTAGGAACAACAGTTGATATTATTCAAATAAGGTTTTTAGAAGAGGAAGAAATGAAGTATTGTTTTGGCTGTAGATATGTTGTACAATAAATGTAATGCACATGATCATATAAAGCAAACTAACCATGCATGTAAAAAAAAAAAAAGTCTCTTTGCTCAACCCCCACCCTCTCTTTTTTTGGGGGAGGTGCATTGTGATGAATGTGAACTCAAGGTTAACAGGGTTCGTCACAACGCCCAGAAATCGATTAATATATAATTTGTCTGAAAATTGAATATTAAGAAAACAGAATTGCTTTTTCATAATGTCTCTGCCAGGTTTCGTATTGGACTGATTTTCATCAAAGGTAACATTACACCAAAGTTGCCAAGTCCCCTAGACTTCCCCGCTTTGGCTGCACTTTCCTTTCAAAATGATTGATTCTTGACTGGATGACTGCACATAAATGGTGTACAATTCAGAGCTGTTTTCAAGCTGCTGATGCAGTCTGTGTTTAACATATTTTACACATCCCACATGATCAGAATAGATGAACTTATAATATCAAATACAGATGGTATCAAGCACCCACTGCATGAGGAGTAGAACCTTCGCTGTTATTTTTCTGTGTAAGTTCACATGAGGTGTGATCATATATCTTTCTTGCATGATAGACTCCCTGAGAAGATAACACATTTGCAGTTATTAACAATGTTTGATTTTAAATGATGAGCATCATGGTTTGAACATGCATGGTTGTCTGTCTTTGTGGCTCCGAGGCACACTGGTGTTGCGCCCGGAGTTTCCCCCACCTCATGCCTAAGGGGAGCTGGGATAGGATCCAGCTCCCCGTGACCCGCTATGGCAGATGAAGCACTTCAGAAGATTTTTAAATGATGAGCTGTCACTGAATAATTAACAGTGAGCAATTTTCTAATGTCCTTTTAGGTGAATGGGACCCGATTAGTATAAAGACAGTAATTACTTCACAAAAACCAAAACTGTATAACCACAACTGGGAATCACCAGAACTGAATGCACCAGTTAGCACCACAAAAATGTGATTTTACAACAAGTGACTTTGGCAGCTAACATTCCATTTTACAGCTCCTTAGGTCCATGGTTGTGCCCACCACTGAAGTCATCCAGGTCTGTATGTTTGTACAGGTGTATATTGGAAAAATGGTGAAATATCTGCCTACAAATAAACCACTTTGGTTGGGTGGGTGGAGAGAAGTCTTTTGTTTTGTACTTACATTACGTTTAACAGTTGCCTCCATCATAATGGCGGTTGGTTGGTTGGTTGGTTCTCTTGAATAAATTAATAAACTTGTTAGCCAACATTAATTACATCCATCAGATGTCAGACTGGTAATCTTAAATGAAAACTGAAACACTTTTTTTGTACAGTGTTGAAGTGAAAATGAGGTACCCCTTTTATAGCATTATTAAATCATAGTTTTATCAACTGTCCTTGTGTTTCCTTTGTGTTGAAGCTCAGCTTTGGGAAAAGAAGTGACCCCGAACACGATGGGATAAAAAGAAAAAGACAGAGGTGATGAAGATGATAGGAAAGGAAGAGTGGGTTTCACCCATTGTGACCAGGATGAGATCAGTACCATGTCCCTATGGTGTTCAACATAAACCAAATCTGATTATGTTCAAATAGTATCTATTTAAATCTCTGTAGTAATATAATATATTTTGAGAATTTCAGTGCTTTAGGTCAGATGGGTAAGACACAGAAACTTTGAAACGGGTCATTTGTACAAAAAAAACCCAACAACAAAAGATCAAACTACATTGTTTTGGGAGCCTGAGCTTGAAAGTGAAGAAGTTAATTGTAATTAGTTGAAATATGAACTACTGTAGTTCATCTTAGGTGTGAGCAGAACAGAGCAGACCATCATTATACTGTACATCAATTCCTCTCCCTCTCTAAAAGATTTTAATTCATAGATAAATTTAACCATCATACCTACATTAAACAACTGAGAATTAGAAATATGAAACACGCTAAAGAAATACCATGCATATCAGTGATTGCATCTATTTTTCATCATCTAGTTCAAAATAAAAATGTACCTTTTCCATTAAACACAGAGCAATATAAACTATTTTATGGAACCATTGGTTAGACATGGGCTTCTGTTAAGGATCAAATAATATACAAATGTACGACACAGGTTGAAACAACCTGGTGCTCCGCAAATCAGCTGGGCAAAAAATAGCCTTCTGTTCCCACTGTTACCTCCTGGTACCGTCACGCTTTCTGGATATATCTGGGAGGGAGGGGGTTGGAGAGAGGAGCCAGAAACCACGGGCTGAGGCCGAGGAGCCTGGATAAATTAGCCAAACCACTTAGGTGATTTCAACTAAAATTAGCAGTGCTGCCTGTGGGCTTCATCAATTCTGAACTTGCTCAAACTCTGACATGCATGGAGGAACTTTTTCCCTTGGCCCCACCATCCAGGAGCCCCCTTTGTCTCTCTCTCTCTCGCTCTCTCTCACCTCACCCAATCCTCTGCTACCTCTCTATTTTTTGCTATGGAGAGCTCCAATTAGGACTCCCAACCACTTATGTCACTCCACACCTTACCTCATTCATATTAGAGGCAAGTGTTTTCATTTAAGGATGTTCACCAGTCTGTGCTCTAAAGCTGATAGACTTGACACAAAAAATGATCAGGGATAATTTTATAAAAGACAAACACAGTCGCTATTTAAAACTAGTGCTGTGATTCGCTTTTAAGGTGCATCGCGCTCCATAGTCACAGGTGCTCCTAGTGTTTGTTTACACACAACAGCGTGGTAGCTGAGAAACCACATGATCGAATGGGTTGAAACACAATGAGCTGAGATTTTTTACCCAAAGCTGTTTAAGTCAATCCACTGGACTTTAAGAAAGTTTATTGAAGACGTTTCTCCTCTCATCCAAGAGGCTTCTCCAGTTCTGAAGGTAGCTGGTCGTGTCCCAGCATATTAACTCTGTGGGGTGTGGTCAGTGCTATTTACATTTCAACGACCGTAGTTGAAACCCGTCTGGCCCCTCAATGATGGTTGATGGGGGTGCCAGGGGGTGTAAAAGGGGGGTTGTTAAAATGTGAGTTTCACCTTTGTATACTCATGACGGTCATTAGCATGAGACATATTCTCTGGGAATATGTGTGGGCCAAAGACTGGTCTTTTGGGTGGACCAGTCTTTGTCCAAGGGTGTTGCCCGGCTTAAAAAACAACTTTGCAAAAGTCTGCTTTTGCAAAGTTGCAAGACAAATTAAAGTAACAAGGCAACGGCGGTTGTTCTTTGTCTTGTGCATGCAGCACACTGCAGGGTCAAATATAGCTGTCATTTGTTAGGATTAAACATTTTGTCCTGCACATGCAGGATAATTAGATTATTTCCTTTATAATCTGATCGCATATGTGCAACATTTACCCACACCTGGCTGCTCTTGGCACCAGGTTTTCTCTCCTGGCTAAGTCTACATAAAGTGACAGGTGGCCACCATGAAATAAAATATTTGCAGCACATTTTATGTTTAGTCAATGCTAATCAATGTATAGAAAGCATCTAAAAAACAAAATCTGTATTTTAAACTGTAAAGAAACAATCTTGATCGGTTCTTTGACACGTGCAGGTAAAAAATAACTGCAATTAGACAACATCAACCCTGAAACAGAAAAAAATATAAATAATATACAGTACAAGAAATTAACCACTCATATTATAAAGGGGGTTGTTATTAGCGTAATTAATCTCTTAAAGTTGTTGGATGTCTGGGGTGCACGGAGCTTTCCACGGCTCTCAGACACCGATTCAGCAGCAGCCAGGTGGCATTGCTGTTGAAACTGAACACAAAGGCATAAAAAAAACAAATACATATGAACAGACAGCACATTCACACCAATAAAAACAAAATGACAACATTGAATACTATACTGTCATGACTCCCTGACACATTCAATCAGACACGTAATAAACGCACATGAAATAGTGACAGATCACATTTGCTGCTTCAGTGATTGCCCCAAGCCCACGCAGGCAGGGCGGACGAAGACAAAGACATTTCAAATGTACGTCTCCAACCAGCCGAGCAGACTAAATTGACCTATTCCTTAATCGCTTTTAATGAACACAACATGAGCTCTGAGTGCCGTTGAGACCTCCAGCGCCGGCGTTTGCCCGAGCGCACTGCCTCAAACTGGCTGCCACACAAACAAAGCTGAGCAGATGATTTTTCATTCTCAATTGTGGATTCCAAATCATCACTCCCAGAGATTACCTTTCCCCCAGCAGACTTTCCCTAATTTGTTCAATTAATGGGAATAGTGTTCCAATTAAAATGTCATATCCAAATGAATTTAATTTGAGATGAAACTGCCTGTGACAAATGGTTGCCGAGAGATCTGTAACAATGTAAATTAGTAAAGCAGTTGTATTAACATCCATCAAGACACTTCCGACTTGTTTGCGATCGAGATTTTTTTATTTATTATTGCGCTTCTTAAGATTGTGTTCAGAAAGAAAATAAAAATTTATTACCTTGGGAAAAATATTTCTATTTACATAATATTACATCTCTGTGCATGATAAACTTAAAAAAATAC